>NW_027045421.1:0-318942 GCF_963576615.1 Watersipora subatra
TATTGCAATTGTTCGACAAAAGTGAAAAATGTGAGTTTCCCAATTTCAACCAAACGTGCTAGAAATGCTCCAATTGAGCTAATTAGCTTATTGTGAGAATATTACAAACGTCTGACAACACTGAAATATGTAAATTTCCAATTTCAACCAAACATGCTAGAAATGCTCCAATTGAGCTAATTAGCTTATTGTGAGAATATTGCAATTGTCTGACAAAAGTGAAAAAATGTAATTTTCCAATTTCAACCAAACATGCTAGAAATGCTCCAATTGAGCTAATTAGCTTATTGTGAGAATATTGCAATTGTCTGACAAAAGTCAAAAATGTAATTTTCCAATTTCAACCAAACATGCTAGAAATGCTCCAATTGAGCTAATTAGCTTATTGTGAGAATACTACAAACGTCTGACAAAACTGAAAAATGTAAATTTCCAATTTCAACCAAACATGCTAGAAATGCTCCAATTGAGCTAATTAGCTTATTGTGAGAATATTGCAATTGTCTGACAAAAGTGAAAAATGTAAATTTCCAATTTCAACCAAACATGCTAGAAATGCTCCAATTGAGCTAATTAGCTTATTGTGAGAATATTGCAATTGTCTGACAAAACTGAAAAATGTAAATTTCCAATTTCAACCAAACATGCTAGAAATGCTCCAATTGAGCTAATTAGCTTATTGTGAGAATATTACCAACGTCTAACAAAATTGAAAAATGTAAATTTCCAATTTCAAACCAAACATGCTAGAAATGCTCCAATTGAGCTAATTAGCTTATTGTGAGAATATTGCAATTGTCTGACAAAAGTGAAAAATGTAAATTTCCAATTTCAACCAAACATGCTAGAAATGCTCCAATTGAGCTAATTAGCTCATTGTTAGAATACTACAAACGTCTGACAAAAGTGAAAAATGTAAATTTCCAATTTCAACCAAACATGCTAGAAAGGCTGAAATTGCGCAAAAAGCCTACTGTAAGAATTTTACAAACGTCTGACAAAACTGAAAAATGTAAATTTCCAATTTCAACCAAACATGCTAGAAATGCTCCAATTGAGCTAATTAGCTTATTGTGAGAATATTGCAATTGTCTGACAAAAGTGAAAAATGTAAATTTCCAATTTCAACCAAACATGCTAGAAATGCTCCGATTGAGCTAATTAGCTTATTGTGAGAATATTATAAACGTCTGACAAAAGTGAAAAATGTAAATTTCCAATTTCAACCAAACATGCTAGAAATGCTCCAATTGAGCTAATTAGCTTATTGTGAGAATATTGCAATTGTCTGACAAAAGTGAAAAATGTAAATTTCCAATTTCAACCAAACATGCTAGAAATGCTCCAATTGAGCTAATTAGCTTATTGTGAGAATATTGCAATTGTCTGACAAAAGTCAAAAATGTAAATTTCCAATTTCAACCAAACATGCTAGAATTGCTCCAATTGAGCTAATTAGCTTATTGTGAGAATACTACAAACGTTTGACAAAACTGAAAAATGTAAATTTCCAATTTCAACCAAACATGCTAGAAATGCTCAAATTGCGCAAATAAGCCTACTGTAAGAATTTTACAAACGTCTTACAAAACTGAAAAATGTAAATTTCCAATTTCAACCAAACATGCTAGAATTGCTCCAATTGAGCTAATTAGCTTATTGTGAGAATATTACAAACGTCTGACAAAACTGAAAAATGTAAATTTCCAATTTCAACCAAACATGCTAGAAATGCTTCAATTGAGCTAATTAGCTTATTGTGAGAATACTACAAACGTCTGACAAAACTGAAAAATGTAAATTTTCAATTTCAACCAAACATGCTAGAAATGCTCCAATTGAGCTAATTAGCTTATTGTGAGAATATTGCAATTGTCTGACAAAAGTGAAAAATGTAAATTTCCAAATTCAACCAAACATGCTAGAAATGCTCCAATTGAGCTAATTAGCTTATTGTGAGAATATTACAAACGTCTAACAAAATTGAAAAATGTAAATTTCCAATTTCAACCAAACATGCTAGAAATGCTCCAATTGAGCTAATTAGCTTATTGTGAGAATATTGCAATTGTCTGACAAAAGTGAAAAATGTAAATTTCCAATTTCAACCAAACATGCTAGAAATGCTCCAATTGAGCTAATTAGCTCATTGTTAGAATACTACAAACGTCTGACAAAAGTGAAAAATGTAAATTTCCAATTTCAACCAAACATGCTAGAAAGGCTGAAATTGCGCAAAAAGCCTACTGTAAGAATTTTAAAAACGTCTGACAAAACTGAAAAATGTAAATTTCCAATTTCAACCAAACATGCTAGAAATGCTCCAATTGAGCTAATTAGTTTATTGTGAGAATATTGCAATTGTCTGACAAAAGTGAAAAATGTAAATTTCCAATTTCAACCAAACATGTTAGAAATGCTCCAATTGAGCTAATTAGCTTATTGTGAGAATATTACAAACGTCTGACAAAACTGAAAAATGTAAATTTCCAATTTCAACCAAACATGCTAGAAATGCTCCAATTGAGCTAATTAGCTTATTGTGAGAATATTACAAACGTCTGACAAAAGTGAAAAATGTAAATTTCCAATTTCAACCAAACATGCTAGAATTGCTCCAATTGAGCTAATTAGCTTATTGTGAGAATATTGCAATTGTCTGACAAAAGTGAAAAATGTAAATTTCCAATTTCAACCAAACATGCTAGAAATGCTCCAATTGAGCTAATTAGCTTATTGTGAGAATATTGCAATTGTCTGACAAAACTGAAAAATGTAAATTTCCAATTTCAACCAAACATGCTAGAAATGCTCCAATTGAGCTAATTAGCTTATTGTGAGAATATTACAAACGTCTAACAAAATTGAAAAATGTAAATTTCCAATTTCAACCAAACATGCTAGAAATGCTCCAATTGAGCTAATTAGCTTATTGTGAGAATATTGCAATTGTCTGACAAAAGTGAAAAATGTAAATTTCCAATTTCAACCAAACATGCTAGAAATGCTCCAATTGAGCTAATTAGCTTATTGTGAGAATATTACAAACGTCTGACAAAACTGAAAAATGTAAATTTCCAATTTCAACCAAACATGCTAGAAATGCTCCAATTGAGCTAATTAGCTTATTGTGAGAATATTACAAACGTCTGACAACACTGAAAAATGTAAATTTCCAATTTCAACCAAACACGCTAGAAATGCTCCAATTGAGCTAATTAGCTTATTGTGAGAATATTACAAACGTCTGACAAAAGTGAAAAATGTAAATTTCCAATTTCAACCAAACATGCTAGAAATGCTCCAATTGAGCTAATTAGCTTATAGAGAATATTGCAATTGTTTGACAAAAGTGAAAAATGTAAATTTCCAATTTCAACCAAACATGCTAGAAATGCTCCAATTGAGCTAATTAGCTTATTGTGAGAATATTACAAACGTCTGACAAAACTGAAAAATGTAAATTTTCAATTTCAACCAAACATGCTAGAAATGCTCCAATTGAGCTAATTAGCTTATTGGGAGAATATTGCAATTGTCTGACAAAAGTGAAAAATGTAAATTTCCAATTTCAACCAAACATGCTAGAAATGCTCCAATTGAGCTAATTAGCTTATTGTGGGAGTATTACAAACGTCTGACAAAAGTGAAAAATGTAAATTTCCAATTTCAACCAAACATGCTAGAAATGCTCCAATTGAGCTAATTAGCTTATTGGGGAATATTACAATTGTCTGACAAAAGTGAAAAATGTAAATTTCCAATTTCAACCAAACATGGTAGAAATGCTCCAATTGAGCTAATTAGCTTATTGAGAGAATATTGCAATTGTTTGACAAAAGTGAAAATTGTAAATTTCCAATTTCAACCAAACATGCTAGAAATGCTCCAATTGAGCTAATTAGCTTATTGTGAGAATATTACAAACGTCTGACAAAACTGAATAATGTAAATTTCCAATTTCAACAAAACATGCTAGAAATGCTCCAATTGAGCTAATTAGCTTATTGTGAGAATATTGCAATTGTCTGACAAAGGTGAAAAATGTAAATTTCCAATTTCAACCAAACATGCTAGAAATGCTCCAATTGAGCTAATTAGCTTATTGTGGGAATATTACAAACGTCTGACAAAAGTGAAAAATGTAAATTTCCAATTTCAACCAAACATGCTAGAAATGCTCCAATTGAGCTAATTAGCTTATTGTGGGAATATTACAAACGTCTGACAAAAGTGAAAAATGTAAATTTTCAATTTCAACCAAACATGGTAGAAATGCTCCAATTGAGCTAATTAGCTTATTGAGAGAATATTGCAATTGTTTGACAAAAGTGGAAAAGGTATATTTCCAATTTCAACCAAACATGCTAGAAATGCTCCAATTGAGCTAATTAGCTTATTGTGAGAATATTACAAACGTCTGACAAAAGTGGAAAAGGTAAATTTCCAATTTCAGCCAAACGTGCTAGAAATGCTCCAATTGAGCTAATTAGCTTATTGTGAGAATACTACAAACGTCTGACAAAACTGAAAAATGTAAATTTCCAATTTCAACCAAACATGCTAGAAATGCTCCAATTGAGCTAATTAGCTTATTGTGAGAATATTACAAACGTCTGACAAAAGTGAAAAATGTAAATTTCCAATTTCAACCAAACATGCTAGAAATGCTCCAATTGAGCTAATTAGCTTATTGTGAGAATATTGCAATTGTCTGACAAAAGTGAAAGATGTAAATTTCCAATTTCAACCAAACATGCTAGAAATGCTCCAATTGAGCTAATTAGCTTATTGTGAGAATATTGCAATTGTCTGACAAAAGTCAAAAATGTAAATTTCCAATTTCAACCAAACATGCTAGAATTGCTCCAATTGAGCTAATTAGCTTATTGTGAGAATACTACAAACGTTTGACAAAACTGAAAAATGTAAATTTCCAATTTCAACCAAACATGCTAGAAATGCTCAAATTGCGCAAATAAGCCTACTGTAAGAATTTTACAAACGTCTTACAAAACTGAAAAATGTAAATTTCCAATTTCAACCAAACATGCTAGAATTGCTCCAATTGAGCTAATTAGCTTATTGTGAGAATATTACAAACGTCTGACAAAAGTGAAAAATGTAAATTTCCAATTTCAACCAAACATGCTAGAAATGCTCCAATTGAGCTAATTAGCTAATTGTGAGAATATTGCAATTGTCTGACAAAAGTGAAAAATGTAAATTTCCAATTTCAACCAAACATGCTAGAAATGCTCCAATTGAGCTAATTAGCTTATTGTGAGAATATTACAAACGTCTGACAAAAGTGAAAAATGTAAATTTCCAATTTCAACCAAACATGGTAGAAATGCTCCAATTGAGCTAATTAGCTTATTGAGAAAATATTGCAATTGTTTGACAAAAGTGAAAAATGTAAGTTTCCAATTTAAACCAAACGTGCTAGAAATGCTCCAATTGAGCTAATTAGCTTATTGTGAGAATATTACAAACGTCTGACAAAAGTGAAAAATGTAAATTTCCAATTTCAACCAAACATGGTAGAAATGCTCCAATTGAGCTAATTAGCTTATTGAGAGAATATTGCAATTGTTCGACAAAAGTGAAAAATGTGAGTTTCCAATTTCAACCAAACGTGCTAGAAATGCTCCAATTGAGCTAATTAGCTTATTGTGAGAATATTACAAACGTCTGACAACACTGAAAAATGTAAATTTCCAATTTCAACCAAACATGCTAGAAATGCTCCAATTGAGCTAATTAGCTTATTGTGAGAATATTGCAATTGTCTGACAAAAGTGAAAAATGTAATTTTCCAATTTCAACCAAACATGCTAGAAATGCTCCAATTGAGCTAATTAGCTTATTGTGAGAATATTGCAATTGTCTAACAAAAGTCAAAAATGTACTTTTCCAATTTCAACCAAACATGCTAGAAATGCTCCAATTGAGCTAATTAGCTTATTGTGAGAATACTACAAACGTCTGACAAAACTGAAAAATGTAAATTTCCAATTTCAACCAAACATGCTAGAAATGCTCCAATTGAGCTAATTAGCTTATTGTGAGAATATTACCAACGTCTAACAAAATTGAAAAATGTAAATTTCCAATTTCAACCAAACATGCTAGAAATGCTCCAATTGAGCTAATTAGCTTATTGTGAGAATATTGCAATTGTCTGACAAAAGTGAAAAATGTAAATTTCCAATTTCAACCAAACATGCTAGAAATGCTCCAATTGAGCTAATTAGCTCATTGTTAGAATACTACAAACGTCTGACAAAAGTGAAAAATGTAATTTTCCAATTTCAACCAAACATGCTAGAAAGGCTGAAATTGCGCAAAAAGCCTACTGTAAGAATTTTACAAACGTCTGACAAAACTGAAAAATGTAAATTTCCAATTTCAACCAAACATGCTAGAAATGCTCCAATTGAGCTAATTAGCTTATTGTGAGAATATTGCAATGGTCTGACAAAAGTGAAAAATGTAAATTTCCAATTTCAACCAAACATGCTAGAAATGCTCCAATTGAGCTAATTAGTTTATTGTGAGAATATTAGAAACGTCTGACAACACTGAAAAATAAAAATTTCCAAATTCAACCAAACATGCTAGAAATGCTCCAATTGAGCTAATTAGCTTATTGTGAGAATTTTACAAACGTTTGACAAAACTGAAAAATGTAAATTTCCAATTTCAACCAAACATGCTAGAAATGCTCCAATTGAGCTAATTAGCTTATTGTGAGAATATTGCAATGGTCTGACATAAGTGAAAAATGTAAAATTCCAATTTCAACCAAACATGCTAGAAATGCTCAAATTGAGCTAATTAGCTTATTGTGAGAATATTACAAACGTCTGACAAAACTGAAAAATGTAAATTTCCAATTTCAACCAAACATGCTGGAAATGCTCCAATTGAGCTAATTAGCTTATTGTGAGAATATTACAAACGTCTGACAACACTGAAAAATGTAAATTTTCAATTTCAACCAAACATGCTAGAAATGCTCCAATTGAGCTAATTAGCTTATTGTGAGAATATTACAAACGTCTGACAAAAGTGAAAAATGTAAATTTCCAATTTCAACCAAACATGCTAGAAATGCTCCAATTGAGCTAATTAGCTTATTGAGAGAATATTGCAATTGTTTGACAAAAGTGAAAAATGTAAATTTCCAATTTCAACCAAACATGCTAGAAATGCTCCGATTGAGCTAATTAGCTTATTGTGAGAATTTTACAAACGTCTGACAAAACTGAAAAATGTAAATTTCCAATTTCAACCAAACATGCTAGAAATGCTCCAATTGAGCTAATTAGCTTATTGTGAGAATATTGCAATTGTCTGACAAAAGTGAAAAATGTAAATTTCCAATTTCAACCAAACATGCTAGAAATGCTCCAATTGAGCTAATTAGCTTATTGTGGGAATATTACAAACGTCTGACAAAAGCGAAAAATGTAAATTTCCAATTTTAACCAAACATGCTAGAAATGCTCCAATTGAGCTAATTAGCTTATTGTGGGAATATTACAAACGTCTGACAAAAGTGAAAAATGTAAATTTCCAATTTCAACCAAACATGGTAGAAATGCTCCAATTGAGCTAATTAGCTTATTGAGAAAATATTGCAATTGTTTGACAAAAGTGAAAAATGTAAGTTTCCAATTTAAACCAAACGTGCTAGAAATGCTCCAATTGAGCTAATTAGCTTATTGTGAGAATATTACAAACGTCTGACAAAAGTGAAAAATGTAAATTTCCAATTTCAACCAAACATGGTAGAAATGCTCCAATTGAGCTAATTAGCTTATTGAGAGAATATTGCAATTGTTCGACAAAAGTGAAAAATGTGAGTTTCCAATTTCAACCAAACGTGCTAGAAATGCTCCAATTGAGCTAATTAGCTTATTGTGAGAATATTACAAACGTCTGACAACACTGAAATATGTAAATTTCCAATTTCAACCAAACATGCTAGAAATGCTCCAATTGAGCTAATTAGCTTATTGTGAGAATATTGCAATTGTCTGACAAAAGTGAAAAATGTAATTTTCCAATTTCAACCAAACATGCTAGAAATGCTCCAATTGAGCTAATTAGCTTATTGTGAGAATATTGCAATTGTCTGACAAAAGTCAAAAATGTAATTTTCCAATTTCAACCAAACATGCTAGAAATGCTCCAATTGAGCTAATTAGCTTATTGTGAGAATACTACAAACGTCTGACAAAACTGAAAAATGTAAATTTCCAATTTCAACCAAACATGCTAGAAATGCTCCAATTGAGCTAATTAGCTTATTGTGAGAATATTGCAATTGTCTGACAAAAGTGAAAAATGTAAATTTCCAATTTCAACCAAACATGCTAGAAATGCTCCAATTGAGCTAATTAGCTTATTGTGAGAATATTGCAATTGTCTGACAAAACTGAAAAATGTAAATTTCCAATTTCAACCAAACATGCTAGAAATGCTCCAATTGAGCTAATTAGCTTATTGTGAGAATATTACCAACGTCTAACAAAATTGAAAAATGTAAATTTCCAATTTCAACCAAACATGCTAGAAATGCTCCAATTGAGCTAATTAGCTTATTGTGAGAATATTGCAATTGTCTGACAAAAGTGAAAAATGTAAATTTCCAATTTCAACCAAACATGCTAGAAATGCTCCAATTGAGCTAATTAGCTCATTGTTAGAATACTACAAACGTCTGACAAAAGTGAAAAATGTAAATTTCCAATTTCAACCAAACATGCTAGAAAGGCTGAAATTGCGCAAAAAGCCTACTGTAAGAATTTTACAAACGTCTGACAAAACTGAAAAATGTAAATTTCGAATTTCAACCAAACATGCTAGAAATGCTCCAATTGAGCTAATTAGCTTATTGTGAGAATATTGCAATTGTCTGACAAAAGTGAAAAATGTAAATTTCCAATTTCAACCAAACATGCTAGAAATGCTCCGATTGAGCTAATTAGCTTATTGTGAGAATATTATAAACGTCTGACAAAAGTGAAAAATGTAAATTTCCAATTTCAACCAAACATGCTAGAAATGCTCCAATTGAGCTAATTAGCTTATTGTGAGAATATTGCAATTGTCTGACAAAAGTGAAAAATGTAAATTTCCAATTTCAACCAAACATGCTAGAAATGCTCCAATTGAGCTAATTAGCTTATTGTGAGAATATTGCAATTGTCTGACAAAAGTCAAAAATGTAAATTTCCAATTTCAACCAAACATGCTAGAATTGCTCCAATTGAGCTAATTAGCTTATTGTGAGAATACTACAAACGTTTGACAAAACTGAAAAATGTAAATTTCCAATTTCAACCAAACATGCTAGAAATGCTCAAATTTCGCAAATAAGCCTACTGTAAGAATTTTACAAACGTCTTACAAAACTGAAAAATGTAAATTTCCAATTTCAACCAAACATGCTAGAATTGCTCCAATTGAGCTAATTAGCTTATTGTGAGAATATTACAAACGTCTGACAAAACTGAAAAATGTAAATTTCCAATTTCAACCAAACATGCTAGAAATGCTCCAATTGAGCTAATTAGCTTATTGTGAGAATATTACAAACGTCTGACAACACTGAAAAATGTAAATTTCCAATTTCAACCAAACATGCTAGAAATGCTCCAATTGAGCTAATTAGCTTATTGTGAGAATATTACAAACGTCTGACAAAAGTGAAAAATGTAAATTTCCAATTTCAACCAAACATGCTAGAAATGCTCCAATTGAGCTAATTAGCTTATTGAGAGAATATTGCAATTGTTTGACAAAAGTGAAAAATGTAAATTTCCAATTTCAACCAAACATGCTAGAAATGCTCCGATTGAGCTAATTAGCTTATTGTGAGAATATTACAAACGTCTGACAAAACTGAAAAATGTAAATTTCCAATTTCAACCAAACATGCTAGAAATGCTCCAATTGAGCTAATTAGCTTATTGTGAGAATATTACAAACGTCTGACAAAAGTGAAAAATGTAAATTTCCAATTTCAACCAAACATGCTAGAAATGCTCCAATTGAGCTAATTAGCTTATTGAGAGAATATTGCAATTGTTTGACAAAAGTGAAAAATGTAAATTTCCAATTTCAACCAAACATGCTAGAAATGCTCCAATTGAGCTAATTAGCTTATTGTGAGAATATTGCAATTGTCTGACAAAAGTGAAAAATGTAAATTTCCAATTTCAACCAAACATGCTAGAAATGCTCCAATTGAGCTAATTAGCTTATTGTGGGAATATTACAAACGTCTGACAAAAGCGAAAAATGTAAATTTCCAATTTCAACCAAACATGCTAGAAATGCTCCAATTGAGCTAATTAGCTTATTGTGGGAATATTACAAACGTCTGACAAAAGTGAAAAATGTAAATTTCCAATTTCAACCAAACATGGTAGAAATGCTCCAATTGAGCTAATTAGCTTATTGAGAAAATATTGCAATTGTTTGACAAAAGTGAAAAATGTAAGTTTCCAATTTAAACCAAACATGCTAGAAATGCTCCAATTGAGCTAATTAGCTTATTGTGAGAATATTACAAACGTCTGACAAAAGTGAAAAATGTAAATTTCCAATTTCAACCAAACATGGTAGAAATGCTCCAATTGAGCTAATTAGCTTATTGAGAGAATATTGCAATTGTTCGACAAAAGTGAAAAATGTGAGTTTCCAATTTCAACCAAACATGCTAGAAATGCTCCAATTGAGCTAATTAGCTTATTGTGAGAATATTGCAATTGTCTGACAAAAGTGAAAAATGTAAATTTCCAATTTCAACCAAACATGCTAGAAATGCTCCAATTGAGCTAATTAGCTCATTGTTAGAATACTACAGACGTCTGACAAAAGTGAAAAATGTAAATTTCCAATTTCAACCAAACATGCTAGAAAGGCTGAAATTGCGCAAAAAGCCTACTGTAAGAATTTTACAAACGTCTGACAAAACTGAAAAATGTAAATTTCCAATTTCAACCAAACATGCTAGAAATGCTCCAATTGAGCTAATTAGCTTATTGTGAGAATATTGCAATGGTCTGACAAAAGTGAAAAATGTAAATTTCCAATTTCAACCAAACATGCTAGAAATGCTCCAATTGAGCTAATTAGTTTATTGTGAGAATATTAGAAACGTCTGACAACACTGAAAAATAAAAATTTCCAATTTCAACCAAACATGCTAGAAATGCTCCAATTGAGCTAATTAGCTTATTGTGAGAATTTTACAAACGTCTGACAAAACTGAAAAATGTAAATTTCCAATTTCAACCAAACATGCTAGAAATGCTCCAATTGAGCTAATTAGCTTATTGTGAGAATATTGCAATGGTCTGACAAAAGTGAAAAATGTAAATTTCCAATTTCAACCAAACATGCTAGTAATGCTCAAATTGAGCTAATTGGCTTATTGTGAGAATTTTACAAACGTCTGACAACACTGAAAAATGTAAATTTCCAATTTCAACCAAACATGCTAGAAATGCTCCAATTGAGCTAATTAGCTTATTGTGAGAATACTACAAACGTCTGACAACACTGAAAAATGTAAATTTCTAATTTCAACCAAACATGCTAGAAATGCTCCAATTGAGCTAATAAGCTTATTGTGAGAATATTACAAACGTCTGACAAAAGTGAAAAATGTAAATTTCCAATTTCAACCAAACATGCTAGAAATGCTCCAATTGAGCTAATTAGCTTATTGAGAGAATATTGCAATTGTTTGACAAAAGTGAAAAATGTAAATTTCCAATTTCAACCAAACATGCTAGAAATGCTCCGATTGAGCTAATTAGCTTATTGTGAGAATATTACAAACGTCTGACAAAAGTTAAAAATGTAAATTTCCAATTTCAACCAAACATGCTAGAAATGCTCCAATTGAGCTAATTAGCTTATTGTGAGAATATTGCAATTGTCTGACAAAAGTGAAAAATGTAAATTTCCAATTTCAACCAAACATGCTAGAAATGCTCCAATTGAGCTAATTAGCTTATTGTGGGAATATTACAAACGTCTGACAAAAGCGAAAAATGTAAATTTCCAATTTCAACCAAACATGCTAGAAATGCTCCAATTGAGCTAATTAGCTTATTGTGGGAATATTACAAACGTCTGACAAAAGTGAAAAATGTAAATTTCCAATTTCAACCAAACATGGTAGAAATGCTCCAATTGAGCTAATTAGCTTATTGAGAAAATATTGCAATTGTTTGACAAAAGTGAAAAATGTAAGTTTCCAATTTAAGCCAAACGTGCTAGAAATGCTCCAATTGAGCTAATTAGCTTATTGTGAGAATATTACAAACGTCTGACAAAAGTGAAAAATGTAAATTTCCAATTTCAACCAAACATGGTAGAAATGCTCCAATTGAGCTAATTAGCTTATTGAGAGAATATTGCAATTGTTCGACAAAAGTGAAAAATGTGAGTTTCCAATTTCAACCAAACGTGCTAGAAATGCTCCAATTGAGCTAATTAGCTTATTGTGAGAATATTACAAACGTCTGACAACACTGAAATATGTAAATTTCCAATTTCAACCAAACATGCTAGAAATGCTCCAATTGAGCTAATTAGCCTATTGTGAGAATATTGCAATTGTCTGACAAAAGTGAAAAATGTAATTTTCCAATTTCAACCAAACAAGCTAGAAATGCTCCAATTGAGCTAATTAGCTTATTGTGAGAATATTGCAATTGTCTGACAAAAGTCAAAAATGTAATTTTCCAATTTCAACCAAACATGCTAGAAATGCTCCAATTGAGCTAATTAGCTTATTGTGAGAATACTACAAACGTCTGACAAAACTGAAAAATGTAAATTTCCAATTTCAACCAAACATGCTAGAAATGCTCCAATTGAGCTAATTAGCTTATTGTGAGAATATTGCAATTGTCTGACAAAAGTGAAAAATGTAAATTTCCAATTTCAACCAAACATGCTAGAAATGCTCCAATTGAGCTAATTAGCTTATTGTGAGAATATTGCAATGGTCTGACAAAAGTGAAAAATGTAAATTTCCAATTTCAACCAAACATGCTAGAAATGCTCCAATTGAGCTAATTAGTTTATTGTGAGAATATTAGAAACGTCTGACAACACTGAAAAATAAAAATTTCCAATTTCAACCAAACATGCTAGAAATGCTCCAATTGAGCTAATTAGCTTATTGTGAGAATTTTACAAACGTCTGACAAAACTGAAAAATGTAAATTTCCAATTTCAACCAAACATGCTAGAAATGCTCCAATTGAGCTAATTAGCTTATTGTGAGAATATTGCAATGGTCTGACAAAAGTGAAAAATGTAAATTTCCAATTTCAACCAAACATGCTAGAAATGCTCAAATTGAGCTAATTGGCTTATTGTGAGAATTTTACAAACGTCTGACAACACTGAAAAATGTAAATTTCCAATTTCAACCAAACATGCTAGAAATGCTCCAATTGAGCTAATTAGCTTATTGTGAGAATACTACAAACGTCTGACAACACTGAAAAATGTAAATTTCTAATTTCAACCAAACATGCTAGAAATGCTCCAATTGAGCTAATAAGCTTATTGTGAGAATATTACAAACGTCTGACAAAAGTGAAAAATGTAAATTTCCAATTTCAACCAAACATGCTAGAAATGCTCCAATTGAGCTAATTAGCTTATTGAGAGAATATTGCAATTGTTTGACAAAAGTGAAAAATGTAAATTTCCAATTTCAACCAGACATGCTAGAAATGCTCCGATTGAGCTAATTAGCTTATTGTGAGAATATTACAAACGTCTGACAAAAGTTAAAAATGTAAATTTCCAATTTCAACCAAACATGCTAGAAATGCTCCAATTGAGCTAATTAGCTTATTGTGAGAATATTGCAATTGTCTGACAAAAGTGAAAAATGTAAATTTCCAATTTCAACCAAACATGCTAGAAATGCTCCAATTGAGCTAATTAGCTTATTGTGGGAATATTACAAACGTCTGACAAAAGCGAAAAATGTAAATTTCCAATTTCAACCAAACATGCTAGAAATGCTCCAATTGAGCTAATTAGCTTATTGTGGGAATATTACAAACGTCTGACAAAAGTGAAAAATGTAAATTTCCAATTTCAACCAAACATGGTAGAAATGCTCCAATTGAGCTAATTAGCTTATTGAGAAAATATTGCAATTGTTTGACAAAAGTGAAAAATGTAAGTTTCCAATTTAAGCCAAACGTGCTAGAAATGCTCCAATTGAGCTAATTAGCTTATTGTGAGAATATTACAAACGTCTGACAAAAGTGAAAAATGTAAATTTCCAATTTCAACCAAACATGGTAGAAATGCTCCAATTGAGCTAATTAGCTTATTGAGAGAATATTGCAATTGTTCGACAAAAGTGAAAAATGTGAGTTTCCAATTTCAACCAAACGTGCTAGAAATGCTCCAATTGAGCTAATTAGCTTATTGTGAGAATATTACAAACGTCTGACAACACTGAAATATGTAAATTTCCAATTTCAACCAAACGTGCTAGAAATGCTCCAATTGAGCTAATTAGCTTATTGTGAGAATATTGCAATTGTCTGACAAAAGTGAAAAATGTAATTTTCCAATTTCAACCAAACAAGCTAGAAATGCTCCAATTGAGCTAATTAGCTTATTGTGAGAATATTGCAATTGTCTGACAAAAGTCAAAAATGTAATTTTCCAATTTCAACCAAACATGCTAGAAATGCTCCAATTGAGCTAATTAGCTTATTGTGAGAATACTACAAACGTCTGACAAAACTGAAAAATGTAAATTTCCAATTTCAACCAAACATGCTAGAAATGCTCCAATTGAGCTAATTAGCTTATTGTGAGAATATTGCAATTGTCTGACAAAAGTGAAAAATGTAAATTTCCAATTTCAACCAAACATGCTAGAAATGCTCCAATTGAGCTAATTAGCTTATTGTGAGAATATTGCAATTGTCTGACAAAACTGAAAAATGTAAATTTCCAATTTCAACCAAACATGCTAGAAATGCTCCAATTGAGCTAATTAGCTTATTGTGAGAATATTACCAACGTCTAACAAAATTGAAAAATGTAAATTTCCAATTTCAACCAAACATGCTAGAAATGCTCCAATTGAGCTAATTAGCTTATTGTGAGAATATTGCAATTGTCTGACAAAAGTGAAAAATGTAAATTTCCAATTTCAACCAAACATGCTAGAAATGCTCCAATTGAGCTAATTAGCTCATTGTTAGAATACTACAAACGTCTGACAAAAGTGAAAAATGTAAATTTCCAATTTCAACCAAACATGCTAGAAAGGCTGAAATTGCGCAAAAAGCCTACTGTAAGAATTTTACAAACGTCTGACAAAACTGAAAAATGTAAATTTCCAATTTCAACCAAACATGCTAGAAATGCTCCAATTGAGCTAATTAGCTTATTGTGTGAATATTGCAATGGTCTGACAAAAGTGAAAAATGTAAATTTCCAATTTCAACCAAACATGCTAGAAATGCTCCAATTGAGCTAATTAGTTTATTGTGAGAATATTAGAAACGTCTGACAACACTGAAAAATGCAAATTTCCAATTTCAACCAAACATGCTAGAAATGCTCCAATTGAGCTAATTAGCTTATTGTGAGAATATTACAAACGTCTGACAAAAGTGAAAAATGTAAATTTCCAATTTCAACCAAACATGCTAGAAATGCTCCAATTGAGCTAATTAGCTTATTGAGAGAATATTGCAATTGTTTGACAAAAGTGAAAAATGTAAATTTCCAATTTCAACCAAACATGCTAGAAATGCTCCGATTGAGCTAATTAGCTTATTGTGAGAATATTACAAACGTCTGACAAAAGTGAAAAATGTAAATTTCCAATTTCAACCAAACATGCTAGAAATGCTCCAATTGAGCTAATTAGCTTATTGTGAGAATATTGCAATTGTCTGAAAAAAGTGAAAAATGTAAATTTCCAATTTCAACCAAACATGCTAGAAATGCTCCAATTGAGCTAATTAGCTTATTGTGAGAATATTGCAATTGTCTGACAAAAGTCAAAAATGTAAATTTCCAATTTCAACCAAACATGCTAGAATTGCTCCAATTGAGCTAATTAGCTTATTGTGAGAATACTACAAACGTTTGACAAAACTGAAAAATGTAAATTTCCAATTTCAACCAAACATGCTAGAAATGCTCAAATTGCGCAAATAAGCCTACTGTGAGAATTTTACAAACGTCTTACAAAACTGAAAAATGTAAATTTCCAATTTCAACCAAACATGCTAGAAATGCTCCAATTGAGCTAATTAGCTTATTGTGAGAATATTGCAATTGTCTGACAAAAGTGAAAAATGTAAATTTCCAATTTCAACCAAACATGCTAGAAATGCTCCAATTGAGCTAATTAGCTCATTGTTAGAATACTACAAACGTCTGACAAAAGTGAAAAATGTAAATTTCCAATTTCAACCAAACATGCTAGAAAGGCTGAAATTGCGCAAAAAGCCTACTGTAAGAATTTTACAAACGTCTGACAAAACTGAAAAATGTAAATTTCCAATTTCAACCAAACATGCTAGAAATGCTCCAATTGAGCTAATTAGCTTATTGTGAGAATATTGCAATGGTCTGACAAAAGTGAAAAATGTAAATTTCCAATTTCAACCAAACATGCTAGAAATGCTCCAATTGAGCTAAATAGCTTATTGAGAGAATATTGCAATTGTTCGACAAAAGTGAAAAATGTGAGTTTCCAATTTCAACCAAACGTGCTAGAAATGCTCCAATTGAGCTAATTAGCTTATTGTGAGAATATTACAAACGTCTGACAACACTGAAAAATGTAAATTTCCAATTTCAACCAAACATGCTAGAAATGCTCCAATTGAGCTAATTAGCTTATTGTGAGAATATTGCAATTATCTGACAAAAGTGAAAAATGTAATTTTCCAATTTCAACCAAACATGCTAGAAATGCTCCAATTGAGCTAATTAGCTTATTGTGAGAATATTGCAATTGTCTGACAAAAGTCAAAAATGTAATTTTCCAATTTCAACCAAACATGCTAGAAATGCTCCAATTGAGCTAATTAGCTTATTGTGAGAATACTACAAACGTCTGACAAAACTGAAAAATGTAAATTTCCAATTTCAACCAAACATGCTAGAAATGCTCCAATTGAGCTAATTAGCTTATTGTGAGAATATTACCAACGTCTAACAAAATTGAAGAATGTAAATTTCCAATTTCAACCAAACATGCTAGAAATGCTCCAATTGAGCTAATTAGCTTATTGTGAGAATATTGCAATTGTCTGACAAAAGTGAAAAATGTAAATTTCCAATTTCAACCAAACATGCTAGAAATGCTCCAATTGAGCTAATTAGCTCATTGTTAGAATACTACAGACGTCTGACAAAAGTGAAAAATGTAAATTTCCAATTTCAACCAAACATGCTAGAAAGGCTGAAATTGCGCAAAAAGCCTACTGTAAGAATTTTACAAACGTCTGACAAAACTGAAAAATGTAAATTTCCAATTTCAACCAAACATGCTAGAAATGCTCCAATTGAGCTAATTAGCTTATTGTGAGAATATTGCAATGGTCTGACAAAAGTGAAAAATGTAAATTTCCAATTTCAACCAAACATGCTAGAAATGCTCCAATTGAGCTAATTAGTTTATTGTGAGAATATTAGAAACGTCTGACAACACTGAAAAATAAAAATTTCCAATTTTAACCAAACATGCTAGAAATGCTCCAATTGAGCTAATTAGCTTATTGTGAGAATTTTACAAACGTCTGACAAAACTGAAAAATGTAAATTTCCAATTTCAACCAAACATGCTAGAAATGCTCCAATTGAGCTAATTAGCTTATTGTGAGAATATTGCAATGGTCTGACAAAAGTGAAAAATGTAAATTTCCAATTTCAACCAAACATGCTAGAAATGCTCAAATTGAGCTAATTGGCTTATTGTGAGAATTTTACAAACGTCTGACAACACTGAAAAATGTAAATTTCCAATTTCAACCAAACATGCTAGAAATGCTCCAATTGAGCTAATTAGCTTATTGTGAGAATACTACAAACGTCTGACAACACTGAAAAATGTAAATTTCTAATTTCAACCAAACATGCTAGAAATGCTCCAATTGAGCTAATAAGCTTATTGTGAGAATATTACAAACGTCTGACAAAAGTGAAAAATGTAAATTTCCAATTTCAACCAAACATGCTAGAAATGCTCCAATTGAGCTAATTAGCTTATTAAGAGAATATTGCAATTGTTTGACAAAAGTGAAAAATGTAAATTTCCAATTTCAACCAAACATGCTAGAAATGCTCCGATTGAGCTAATTAGCTTATTGTGAGAATATTACAAACGTCTGACAAAAGTTAAAAATGTAAATTTCCAATTTCAACCAAACATGCTAGAAATGCTCCAATTGAGCTAATTAGCTTATTGTGAGAATAATGCAATTGTCTGACAAAAGTGAAAAATGTAAATTTCCAATTTCAACCAAACATGCTAGAAATGCTCCAATTGAGCTAATTAGCTTATTGTGGGAATATTACAAACGTCTGACAAAAGCGAAAAATGTAAATTTCCAATTTCAACCAAACATGCTAGAAATGCTCCAATTGAGCTAATTAGCTTATTGTGGGAATATTACAAACGTCTGACAAAAGTGAAAAATGTAAATTTCCAATTTCAACCAAACATGGTAGAAATGCTCCAATTGAGCTAATTAGCTTATTGAGAAAATATTGCAATTGTTTGACAAAAGTGAAAAATGTAAGTTTCCAATTTAAGCCAAACGTGCTAGAAATGCTCCAATTGAGCTAATTAGCTTATTGTGAGAATATTACAAACGTCTGACAAAAGTGAAAAATGTAAATTTCCAATTTCAACCAAACATGGTAGAAATGCTCCAATTGAGCTAATTAGCTTATTGAGAGAATATTGCAATTGTTCGACAAAAGTGAAAAATGTGAGTTTCCAATTTCAACCAAACGTGCTAGAAATGCTCCAATTGAGCTAATTAGCTTATTGTGAGAATATTACAAACGTCTGACAACACTGAAAGATGTAAATTTCCAATTTCAACCAAACATGCTAGAAATGCTCCAATTGAGCTAATTAGCTTATTGTGAGAATATTGCAATTGTCTGACAAAAGTGAAAAATGTAAATTTCCAATTTCAACCAAACATGCTAGAAATGCTCCAATTGAGCTAATTAGCTCATTGTTAGAATACTACAAACGTCTGACAAAAGTGAAAAATGTAAATTTCCAATTTCAACCAAACATGCTAGAAAGGCTGAAATTGCGCAAAAAGCCTACTGTAAGAATTTTACAAACGTCTGACAAAACTGAAAAATGTAAATTTCCAATTTCAACCAAACATGCTAGAAATGCTCCAATTGAGCTAATTAGCTTATTGTGAGAATATTGCAATGGTCTGACAAAAGTGAAAAATGTAAATTTCCAATTTCAACCAAACATGCTAGAAATGCTCCAATTGAGCTAAATAGCTTATTGAGAGAATATTGCAATTGTTCGACAAAAGTGAAAAATGTGAGTTTCCAATTTCAACCAAACGTGCTAGAAATGCTCCAATTGAGCTAATTAGCTTATTGTGAGAATATTACAAACGTCTGACAACACTGAAAAATGTAAATTTCCAATTTCAACCAAACATGCTAGAAATGCTCCAATTGAGCTAATTAGCTTATTGTGAGAATATTGCAATTATCTGACAAAAGTGAAAAATGTAATTTTCCAATTTCAACCAAACATGCTAGAAATGCTCCAATTGAGCTAATTAGCTTATTGTGAGAATATTGCAATTGTCTGACAAAAGTCAAAAATGTAATTTTCCAATTTCAACCAAACATGCTAGAAATGCTCCAATTGAGCTAATTAGCTTATTGTGAGAATACTACAAACGTCTGACAAAACTGAAAAATGTAAATTTCCAATTTCAACCAAACATGCTAGAAATGCTCCAATTGAGCTAATTAGCTTATTGTGAGAATATTACCAACGTCTAACAAAATTGAAGAATGTAAATTTCCAATTTCAACCAAACATGCTAGAAATGCTCCAATTGAGCTAATTAGCTTATTGTGAGAATATTGCAATTGTCTGACAAAAGTGAAAAATGTAAATTTCCAATTTCAACCAAACATGCTAGAAATGCTCCAATTGAGCTAATTAGCTCATTGTTAGAATACTACAGACGTCTGACAAAAGTGAAAAATGTAAATTTCCAATTTCAACCAAACATGCTAGAAAGGCTGAAATTGCGCAAAAAGCCTACTGTAAGAATTTTACAAACGTCTGACAAAACTGAAAAATGTAAATTTCCAATTTCAACCAAACATGCTAGAAATGCTCCAATTGAGCTAATTAGCTTATTGTGAGAATATTGCAATGGTCTGACAAAAGTGAAAAATGTAAATTTCCAATTTCAACCAAACATGCTAGAAATGCTCCAATTGAGCTAATTAGTTTATTGTGAGAATATTAGAAACGTCTGACAACACTGAAAAATAAAAATTTCCAATTTTAACCAAACATGCTAGAAATGCTCCAATTGAGCTAATTAGCTTATTGTGAGAATTTTACAAACGTCTGACAAAACTGAAAAATGTAAATTTCCAATTTCAACCAAACATGCTAGAAATGCTCCAATTGAGCTAATTAGCTTATTGTGAGAATATTGCAATGGTCTGACAAAAGTGAAAAATGTAAATTTCCAATTTCAACCAAACATGCTAGAAATGCTCAAATTGAGCTAATTGGCTTATTGTGAGAATTTTACAAACGTCTGACAACACTGAAAAATGTAAATTTCCAATTTCAACCAAACATGCTAGAAATGCTCCAATTGAGCTAATTAGCTTATTGTGAGAATACTACAAACGTCTGACAACACTGAAAAATGTAAATTTCTTATTTCAACCAAACATGCTAGAAATGCTCCAATTGAGCTAATAAGCTTATTGTGAGAATATTACAAACGTCTGACAAAAGTGAAAAATGTAAATTTCCAATTTCAACCAAACATGCTAGAAATGCTCCAATTGAGCTAATTAGCTTATTAAGAGAATATTGCAATTGTTTGACAAAAGTGAAAAATGTAAATTTCCAATTTCAACCAAACATGCTAGAAATGCTCCGATTGAGCTAATTAGCTTATTGTGAGAATATTACAAACGTCTGACAAAAGTTAAAAATGTAAATTTCCAATTTCAACCAATCATGCTAGAAATGCTCCAATTGAGCTAATTAGCTTATTGTGAGAATAATGCAATTGTCTGACAAAAGTGAAAAATGTAAATTTCCAATTTCAACCAAACATGCTAGAAATGCTCCAATTGAGCTAATTAGCTTATTGTGGGAATATTACAAACGTCTGACAAAAGCGAAAAATGTAAATTTCCAATTTCAACCAAACATGCTAGAAATGCTCCAATTGAGCTAATTAGCTTATTGTGGGAATATTACAAACGTCTGACAAAAGTGAAAAATGTAAATTTCCAATTTCAACCAAACATGGTAGAAATGCTCCAATTGAGCTAATTAGCTTATTGAGAAAATATTGCAATTGTTTGACAAAAGTGAAAAATGTAAGTTTCCAATTTAAGCCAAACGTGCTAGAAATGCTCCAATTGAGCTAATTAGCTTATTGTGAGAATATTACAAACGTCTGACAAAAGTGAAAAATGTAAATTTCCAATTTCAACCAAACATGGTAGAAATGCTCCAATTGAGCTAATTAGCTTATTGAGAGAATATTGCAATTGTTCGACAAAAGTGAAAAATGTGAGTTTCCAATTTCAACCAAACGTGCTAGAAATGCTCCAATTGAGCTAATTAGCTTATTGTGAGAATATTACAAACGTCTGACAACACTGAAAGATGTAAATTTCCAATTTCAACCAAACATGCTAGAAATGCTCCAATTGAGCTAATTAGCTTATTGTGAGAATATTGCAATTGTCTGACAAAAGTGAAAAATGTAATTTTCCAATTTCAACCAAACAAGCTAGAAATGCTCCAATTGAGCTAATTAGCTTATTGTGAGAATATTGCAATTGTCTGACAAAAGTCAAAAATGTAATTTTCCAATTTCAACCAAACATGCTAGAAATGCTCCAATTGAGCTAATTAGCTTATTGTGAGAATACTACAAACGTCTGACAAAACTGAAAAATGTAAATTTCCAATTTCAACCAAACATGCTAGAAATGCTCCAATTGAGCTAATTAGCTTATTGTGAGAATATTGCAATTGTCTGACAAAAGTGAAAAATGTAAATTTCCAATTTCAACCAAACATGCTAGAAATGCTCCAATTGAGCTAATTAGCTTATTGTGAGAATATTGCAATTGTCTGACAAAACTGAAAAATGTAAATTTCCAATTTCAACCAAACATGCTAGAAATGCTCCAATTGAGCTAATTAGCTTATTGTGAGAATATTACCAACGTCTAACAAAATTGAAAAATGTAAATTTCCAATTTCAACCAAACATGCTAGAAATGCTCCAATTGAGCTAATTAGCTTATTGTGAGAATATTGCAATTGTCTGACAAAAGTGAAAAATGTAATTTTCCAATTTCAACCAAACATGCTAGAAATGCTCCAATTGAGCTAATTAGCTTATTGTGAGAATATTGCAATTGTCTGACAAAAGTAAAAAATGTAATTTTCCAATTTCAACCAAACATGCTAGAAATGCTCCAATTGAGCTAATTAGCTTATTGTGAGAATACTACAAACGTCTGACAAAACTGAAAAATGTAAATTTCCAATTTCAACCAAACATGCTAGAAATGCTCCAATTGAGCTAATTAGCTTATTGTGAGAATATTACCAACGTCTAACAAAATTGAAAAATGTAAATTTCCAATTTCAACCAAACATGCTAGAAATGCTCCAATTGAGCTAATTAGCTTATTGTGAGAATATTGCAATTGTCTGACAAAAGTGAAAAATGTAAATTTCCAATTTCAACCAAACATGCTAGAAATGCTCCAATTGAGCTAATTAGCTCATTGTTAGAATACTACAGACGTCTGACAAAAGTGAAAAATGTAAATTTCCAATTTCAACCAAACATGCTAGAAAGGCTGAAATTGCGCAAAAAGCCTACTGTAAGAATTTTACAAACGTCTGACAAAACTGAAAAATGTAAATTTCCAATTTCAACCAAACATGCTAGAAATGCTCCAATTGAGCTAATTAGCTTATTGTGAGAATATTGCAATGGTCAGACAAAAGTGAAAAATGTAAATTTCCAATTTCAACCAAACATGCTAGAAATGCTCCAATTGAGCTAATTAGTTTATTGTGAGAATATTAGAAACGTCTGACAACACTGAAAAATAAAAATTTCCAATTTCAACCAAACATGCTAGAAATGCTCCAATTGAGCTAATTAGCTTATTGTGAGAATTTTACAAACGTCTGACAAAACTGAAAAATGTAAATTTCCAATTTCAACCAAACATGCTAGAAATGCTCCAATTGAGCTAATTAGCTTATTGTGAGAATATTGCAATGGTCTGACAAAAGTGAAAAATGTAAATTTCCAATTTCAACCAAACATGCTAGAAATGCTCAAATTGAGCTAATTGGCTTATTGTGAGAATTTTACAAACGTCTGACAACACTGAAAAATGTAAATTTCCAATTTCAACCAAACATGCTAGAAATGCTCCAATTGAGCTAATTAGCTTATTGTGAGAATACTACAAACGTCTGACAACACTGAAAAATGTAAATTTCTAATTTCAACCAAACATGCTAGAAATGCTCCAATTGAGCTAATAAGCTTATTGTGAGAATATTACAAACGTCTGACAAAAGTGAAAAATGTAAATTTCCAATTTCAACCAAACATGCTAGAAATGCTCCAATTGAGCTAATTAGCTTATTGAGAGAATATTGCAATTGTTTGACAAAAGTGAAAAATGTAAATTTCCAATTTCAACCAAACATGCTAGAAATGCTCCGATTGAGCTAATTAGCTTATTGTGAGAATATTACAAACGTCTGACAAAAGTTAAAAATGTAAATTTCCAATTTCAACCAAACATGCTAGAAATGCTCCAATTGAGCTAATTAGCTTATTGTGAGAATATTGCAATTGTCTGACAAAAGTGAAAAATGTAAATTTCCAATTTCAACCAAACATGCTAGAAATGCTCCAATTGAGCTAATTAGCTTATTGTGGGAATATTACAAACGTCTGACAAAAGCGAAAAATGTAAATTTCCAATTTCAACCAAACATGCTAGAAATGCTCCAATTGAGCTAATTAGCTTATTGTGGGAATATTACAAACGTCTGACAAAAGTGAAAAATGTAAATTTCCAATTTCAACCAAACATGGTAGAAATGCTCCAATTGAGCTAATTAGCTTATTGAGAAAATATTGCAATTGTTTGACAAAAGTGAAAAATGTAAGTTTCCAATTTAAGCCAAACGTGCTAGAAATGCTCCAATTGAGCTAATTAGCTTATTGTGAGAATATTACAAACGTCTGACAAAAGTGAAAAATGTAAATTTCCAATTTCAACCAAACATGGTAGAAATGCTCCAATTGAGCTAATTAGCTTATTGAGAGAATATTGCAATTGTTCGACAAAAGTGAAAAATGTGAGTTTCCAATTTCAACCAAACGTGCTAGAAATGCTCCAATTGAGCTAATTAGCTTATTGTGAGAATATTACAAACGTCTGACAACACTGAAATATGTAAATTTCCAATTTCAACCAAACATGCTAGAAATGCTCCAATTGAGCTAATTAGCTTATTGTGAGAATATTGCAATTGTCTGACAAAAGTGAAAAATGTAATTTTCCAATTTCAACCAAACAAGCTAGAAATGCTCCAATTGAGCTAATTAGCTTATTGTGAGAATATTGCAATTGTCTGACAAAAGTCAAAAATGTAATTTTCCAATTTCAACCAAACATGCTAGAAATGCTCCAATTGAGCTAATTAGCTTATTGTGAGAATACTACAAACGTCTGACAAAAGTGAAAAATGTAAATTTCCAATTTCAACCAAACATGGTAGAAATGCTCCAATTGAGCTAATTAGCTTATTGAGAGAATATTGCAATTGTCTGACAAAAGTGAAAAATGTAAATTTCCAATTTCAACCAAACATGCTAGAAATGCTCCAATTGAGCTAATTAGCTTATTGTGAGAATATTGCAATTGTCTGACAAAACTGAAAAATGTAAATTTCCAATTTCAACCAAACATGCTAGAAATGCTCCAATTGAGCTAATTAGCTTATTGTGAGAATATTACCAACGTCTAACAAAATTGAAAAATGTAAATTTCCAATTTCAACCAAACATGCTAGAAATGCTCCAATTGAGCTAATTAGCTTATTGTGAGAATATTGCAATTGTCTGACAAAAGTGAAAAATGTAATTTTCCAATTTCAACCAAACATGCTAGAAATGCTCCAATTGAGCTAATTAGCTTATTGTGAGAATATTGCAATTGTCTGACAAAAGTCAAAAATGTAATTTTCCAATTTCAACCAAACATGCTAGAAATGCTCCAATTGAGCTAATTAGCTTATTGTGAGAATACTACAAACGTCTGACAAAACTGAAAAATGTAAATTTCCAATTTCAACCAAACATGCTAGAAATGCTCCAATTGAGCTAATTAGCTTATTGTGAGAATATTACCAACGTCTAACAAAATTGAAAAATGTAAATTTCCAATTTCAACCAAACATGCTAGAAATGCTCCAATTGAGCTAATTAGCTTATTGTGAGAATATTGCAATTGTCTGACAAAAGTGAAAAATGTAAATTTCCAATTTCAACCAAACATGCTAGAAATGCTCCAATTGAGCTAATTAGCTCATTGTTAGAATACTACAGACGTCTGACAAAAGTGAAAAATGTAAATTTCCAATTTCAACCAAACATGCTAGAAAGGCTGAAATTGCGCAAAAAGCCTACTGTAAGAATTTTACAAACGTCTGACAAAACTGAAAAATGTAAATTTCCAATTTCAACCAAACATGCTAGAAATGCTCCAATTGAGCTAATTAGCTTATTGTGAGAATATTGCAATGGTCTGACAAAAGTGAAAAATGTAAATTTCCAATTTCAACCAAACATGCTAGAAATGCTCCAATTGAGCTAATTAGTTTATTGTGAGAATATTAGAAACGTCTGACAACACTGAAAAATAAAAATTTCCAATTTCAACCAAACATGCTAGAAATGCTCCAATTGAGCTAATTAGCTTATTGTGAGAATTTTACAAACGTCTGACAAAACTGAAAAATGTAAATTTCCAATTTCAACCAAACATGCTAGAAATGCTCCAATTGAGCTAATTAGCTTATTGTGAGAATATTGCAATGGTCTGACAAAAGTGAAAAATGTAAATTTCCAATTTCAACCAAACATGCTAGAAATGCTCAAATTGAGCTAATTGGCTTATTGTGAGAATTTTACAAACGTCTGACAACACTGAAAAATGTAAATTTCCAATTTCAACCAAACATGCTAGAAATGCTCCAATTGAGCTAATTAGCTTATTGTGAGAATACTACAAACGTCTGACAACACTGAAAAATGTAAATTTCTAATTTCAACCAAACATGCTAGAAATGCTCCAATTGAGCTAATAAGCTTATTGTGAGAATATTACAAACGTCTGACAAAAGTGAAAAATGTAAATTTCCAATTTCAACCAAACATGCTAGAAATGCTCCAATTGAGCTAATTAGCTTATTGAGAGAATATTGCAATTGTTTGACAAAAGTGAAAAATGTAAATTTCCAATTTCAACCAAACATGCTAGAAATGCTCCGATTGAGCTAATTAGCTTATTGTGAGAATATTACAAACGTCTGACAAAAGTTAAAAATGTAAATTTCCAATTTCAACCAAACATGCTAGAAATGCTCCAATTGAGCTAATTAGCTTATTGTGAGAATATTGCAATTGTCTGACAAAAGTGAAAAATGTAAATTTCCAATTTCAACCAAACATGCTAGAAATGCTCCAATTGAGCTAATTAGCTTATTGTGGGAATATTACAAACGTCTGACAAAAGCGAAAAATGTAAATTTCCAATTTCAACCAAACATGCTAGAAATGCTCCAATTGAGCTAATTAGCTTATTGTGGGAATATTACAAACGTCTGACAAAAGTGAAAAATGTAAATTTCCAATTTCAACCAAACATGGTAGAAATGCTCCAATTGAGCTAATTAGCTTATTGAGAAAATATTGCAATTGTTTGACAAAAGTGAAAAATGTAAGTTTCCAATTTAAGCTAAACGTGCTAGAAATGCTCCAATTGAGCTAATTAGCTTATTGTGAGAATATTACAAACGTCTGACAAAAGTGAAAAATGTAAATTTCCAATTTCAACCAAACATGGTAGAAATGCTCCAATTGAGCTAATTAGCTTATTGAGAGAATATTGCAATTGTTCGACAAAAGTGAAAAATGTGAGTTTCCAATTTCAACCAAACGTGCTAGAAATGCTCCAATTGAGCTAATTAGCTTATTGTGAGAATATTACAAACGTCTGACAACACTGAAATATGTAAATTTCCAATTTCAACCAAACATGCTAGAAATGCTCCAATTGAGCTAATTAGCTTATTGTGAGAATATTGCAATTGTCTGACAAAAGTGAAAAATGTAATTTTCCAATTTCAACCAAACATGCTAGAAATGCTCCAATTGAGCTAATTAGCTTATTGTGAGAATATTGCAATTGTCTGACAAAAGTCAAAAATGTAATTTTCCAATTTCAACCAAACATGCTAGAAATGCTCCAATTGAGCTAATTAGCTTATTGTGAGAATACTACAAACGTCTGACAAAACTGAAAAATGTAAATTTCCAATTTCAACCAAACATGCTAGAAATGCTCCAATTGAGCTAATTAGCTTATTGTGAGAATATTGCAATTGTCTGACAAAAGTGAAAAATGTAAATTTCCAATTTCAACCAAACATGCTAGAAATGCTCCAATTGAGCTAATTAGCTTATTGTGAGAATATTGCAATTGTCTGACAAAACTGAAAAATGTAAATTTCCAATTTCAACCAAACATGCTAGAAATGCTCCAATTGAGCTAATTAGCTTATTGTGAGAATATTACCAACGTCTAACAAAATCGAAAAATGTAAATTTCCAATTTCAACCAAACATGCTAGAAATGCTCCAATTGAGCTAATTAGCTTATTGTGAGAATATTGCAATTGTCTGACAAAAGTGAAAAATGTAAATTTCCAATTTCAACCAAACATGCTAGAAATGCTCCAATTGAGCTAATTAGCTCATTGTTAGAATACTACAAACGTCTGACAAAAGTGAAAAATGTAAATTTCCAATTTCAACCAAACATGCTAGAAAGGCTGAAATTGCGCAAAAAGCCTACTGTAAGAATTTTACAAACGTCTGACAAAACTGAAAAATGTAAATTTCCAATTTCAACCAAACATGCTAGAAATGCTCCAATTGAGCTAATTAGCTTATTGTGAGAATATTGCAATGGTCAGACAAAAGTGAAAAATGTAAATTTCCAATTTCAACCAAACATGCTAGAAATGCTCCAATTGAGCTAATTAGTTTATTGTGAGAATATTAGAAACGTCTGACAACACTGAAAAATGCAAATTTCCAATTTCAACCAAACATGCTAGAAATGCTCCAATTGAGCTAATTAGCTTATTGTGAGAATATTACAAACGTCTGACAAAAGTGAAAAATGTAAATTTCCAATTTCAACCAAACATGCTAGAAATGCTCCAATTGAGCTAATTAGCTTATTGAGAGAATATTGCAATTGTTTGACAAAAGTGAAAAATGTAAATTTCCAATTTCAACCAAACATGCTAGAAATGCTCCGATTGAGCTAATTAGTTTATTGTGAGAATATTAGAAACGTCTGACAACACTGAAAAATGCAAATTTCCAATTTCAACCAAACATGCTAGAAATGCTCCAATTGAGCTAATTAGCTTATTGTGAGAATATTGCAAATGTCTGAAAAAAGTGAAAAATGTAAATTTCCAATTTCAACCAAACATGCTAGAAATGCTCCAATTGAGCTAATTAGCTTATTGTGAGAATATTGCAATTGTCTGACAAAAGTCAAAAATGTAAATTTCCAATTTCAACCAAACATGCTAGAATTGCTCCAATTGAGCTAATTAGCTTATTGTGAGAATACTACAAACGTTTGACAAAACTGAAAAATGTAAATTTCCAATTTCAACCAAACATGCTAGAAATGCTCAAATTGCGCAAATAAGCCTACTGTAAGAATTTTACAAACGTCTTACAAAACTGAAAAATGTAAATTTCCAATTTCAACCAAACATGCTAGAAATGCTCCAATTGAGCTAATTAGCTTATTGTGAGAATATTGCAATTGTCTGACAAAAGTGAAAAATGTAAATTTCCAATTTCAACCAAACATGCTAGAAATGCTCCAATTGAGCTAATTAGCTCATTGTTAGAATACTACAAACGTCTGACAAAAGTGAAAAATGTAAATTTCCAATTTCAACCAAACATGCTAGAAAGGCTGAAATTGCGCAAAAAGCCTACTGTAAGAATTTTACAAACGTCTGACAAAACTGAAAAATGTAAATTTCCAATTTCAACCAAACATGCTAGAAATGCTCCAATTGAGCTAATTAGCTTATTGTGAGAATATTGCAATGGTCTGACAAAAGTGAAAAATGTAAATTTCCAATTTAAACCAAACATGCTAGAAATGCTCCAATTGAGCTAATTAGCTTATTGTGAGAATATTGCAATTGTCTGACAAAAGTGAAAAATGTAAATTTCCAATTTCAACCAAACATGCTAGAAATGCTCCAATTGAGCTAATTAGCTCATTGTTAGAATACTACAAACGTCTGACAAAAGTGAAAAATGTAAATTTCCAATTTCAACCAAACATGCTAGAAAGGCTGAAATTGCGCAAAAAGCCTACTGTAAGAATTTTACAAACGTCTGACAAAACTGAAAAATGTAAATTTCCAATTTCAACCAAACATGCTAGAAATGCTCCAATTGAGCTAATTAGCTTATTGTGAGAATATTGCAATTGTCTGACAAAAGTCAAAAATGTAAAATTCCAATTTCAACCAAACATGCTAGAATTGCTCCGATTGAGCTAATTAGCTTATTGTGAGAATATTACAAACGTCTGACAAAACTGAAAAATGTAAATTTCCAATTTCAACCAAACATGCTAGAAATGCTCCAATTGAGCTAATTAGCTTATTGTGAGAATATTACAAACGTCTGACAACGCTGAAAAATGTAAATTTCCAATTTCAACCAAACATGCTAGAAATGCTCCAATTGAGCTAATTAGCTTATTGTGAGAATATTACAAACGTCTGACAAAAGTGAAAAATGTAAATTTCCAATTTCAACCAAACATGCTAGAAATGCTCCAATTGAGCTAATTAGCTTATTGAGAGAATATTGCAATTGTTTGACAAAAGTGAAAAATGTAAATTTCCAATTTCAACCAAACATGCTAGAAATGCTCCGATTGAGCTAATTAGCTTATTGTGAGAATATTACAAACGTCTGACAAAAGTGAAAAATGTAAATTTCCAATTTCAACCAAACATGCTAGAAATGCTCCAATTGAGCTAATTAGCTTATTGAGAGAATATTGCAATTGTTTGACAAAAGTGAAAAATGTAAATTTCCAATTTCAACCAAACATGCTAGAAATGCTCCGATTGAGCTAATTAGCTTATTGTGAGAATATTACAAACGTCTGACAAAACTGAAAAATGTAAATTTCCAATTTCAACCAAACATGCTAGAAATGCTCCAATTGAGCTAATTAGCTTATTGTGAGAATATTGCAATTGTCTGACAAAAGTGAAAAATGTAAATTTCCAATTTCAACCAAACATGCTAGAAATGCTCCAATTGAGCTAATTAGCTTATTGTGGGAATATTACAAACGTCTGACAAAAGCGAAAAATGTAAATTTCCAATTTCAACCAAACATGCTAGAAATGCTCCAATTGAGCTAATTAGCTTATTGTGGGAATATTACAAACGTCTGACAAAAGTGAAAAATGTAAATTTCCAATTTCAACCAAACATGGTAGAAATGCTCCAATTGAGCTAATTAGCTTATTGAGAAAATATTGCAATTGTTTGACAAAAGTGAAAAATGTAAGTTTCCAATTTAAACCAAACGTGCTAGAAATGCTCCAATTGAGCTAATTAGCTTATTGTGAGAATATTACAAACGTCTGACAAAAGTGAAAAATGTAAATTTCCAATTTCAACCAAACATGGTAGAAATGCTCCAATTGAGCTAATTAGCTTATTGAGAGAATATTGCAATTGTTCGACAAAAGTGAAAAATGTGAGTTTCCAATTTCAACCGAACGTGCTAGAAATGCTCCAATTGAGCTAATTAGCTTATTGTGAGAATATTACAAACGTCTGACAACACTGAAAAATGTAAATTTCCAATTTCAACCAAACATGCTAGAAATGCTCCAATTGAGCTAATTAGCTTATTGTGAGAATATTGCAATTGTCTGACAAAAGTGAAAAATGTAATTTTCCAATTTCAACCAAACATGCTAGAAATGCTCCAATTGAGCTAATTAGCTTATTGTGAGAATATTGCAATTGTCTGACAAAAGTCAAAAATGTAATTTTCCAATTTCAACCAAACATGCTAGAAATGCTCCAATTGAGCTAATTAGCTTATTGTGAGAATACTACAAACGTCTGACAAAACTGAAAAATGTAAATTTCCAATTTCAACCAAACATGCTAGAAATGCTCCAATTGAGCTAATTAGCTTATTGTGAGAATATTACCAACGTCTAACAAAATTGAAAAATGTAAACTTCCAATTTCAACCAAACATGCTAGAAATGCTCCAATTGAGCTAATTAGCTTATTGTGAGAATATTGCAATTGTCTGACAAAAGTGAAAAATGTAAATTTCCAATTTCAACCAAACATGCTAGAAATGCTCCAATTGAGCTAATTAGCTCATTGTTAGAATACTACAAACGTCTGACAAAAGTGAAAAATGTAAATTTCCAATTTCAACCAAACATGCTAGAAAGGCTGAAATTGCGCAAAAAGCCTACTGTAAGAATTTTACAAACGTCTGACAAAACTGAAAAATGTAAATTTCCAATTTCAACCAAACATGCTAGAAATGCTCCAATTGAGCTAATTAGCTTATTGTGAGAATATTGCAATGGTCTGACAAAAGTGAAAAATGTAAATTTCCAATTTCAACCAAACATGCTAGAAATGCTCCAATTGAGCTAATTAGCTTATTGTGAGAATACTACAAACGTCTGACAACACTGAAAAATGTAAATTTCTAATTTCAACCAAACATGCTAGAAATGCTCCAATTGAGCTAATAAGCTTATTGTGAGAATACTACAAACGTCTGACAAAACTGAAAAATGTAAATTTCCAATTTCAACCAAACATGCTAGAAATGCTCCAATTGAGCTAATTAGCTTATTGAGAGAATATTGCAATTGTCTGACCAAAGTGAAAAATGTAAACTTCCAATTTCAACCAAACGTGCTAGAAATACTCCAATTGAGCTAATTAGCTTATTGTGAGAATATTGCAATTGTCTTACAAAAGTGAAAAATGTAAATTTTCAACTTCAACCAAACATGCTAGAATTGCTCCAATTGAGCTAATTAGCTTATTGTGAGAATATTACAAACGTCTGACAAAACTGAAAAATGTAAATTTCCAATTTCAACCAAACATGCTAGAAATGCTCCAATTGAGCTAATTAGCTTATTGAGAGAATATTGCAATTGTCTGACAAAACTGAAAAATGTAAATTTCCAATTTCAACCAAACATGCTAGAAATGCTCCAATTGAGCTAATTAGCTTATTGTGAGAATATTACAAACGTCTAACAAAATTGAAAAATGTAAATTTCCAATTTCAACCAAACATGCTAGAAATGCTCCAATTGAGCTAATTAGCTTATTGTGAGAATATTGCAATTGTCTGACAAAGTTGAAAAATGTAAATTTCCAATTTCAACCAAACATGCTAGAAATGCTCCAATTGAGCTAATTAGCTTATTGTGAGAATATTGCAATGGTCTGACAAAAGTGAAAAATGTAAATTTCCAATTTCAACCAAACATGCTAGAAATGCTCAAATTGAGCAAATAAGCCTACTGTAAGAATTTTACAAACGTCTGACAAAGCTGAAAAATGTAAATTTCCAATTTCAACCAAACATGCTAGAAATGCTCAAATTGAGCTAATTAGCTTATTGTGAGAATATTACAAACGTCTGACAACACTGAAAAATGTAAATTTCCAATTTCAACCAAACGTGCTAGAAATGCTCCAATTGAGCTAATTAGCTTATTGTGAGAATATTACAAACGTCTGACAAAAGTGAAAAATGTAAATTTCCAATTTCAACCAAACATGCTAGAAATGCTCCAATTGAGCTAATTAGCTTATTGAGAGAATATTGAAATTGTTTGACAAAAGTGAAAAATGTAAATTTCCAATTTCAACCAAACGTGCTAGAAATGCTCCAATTGAGCTAATTAGCTTATTGTTGGAATATTACAAACGTCTGACAAAAGTAAAAAATGTAAATTTCCAATTTCAACCAAACATGGTAGAAATGCTCCAATTGAGCAAATTAGCTTATTGAGAGAATATTGCAATTGTTTGACAAAAGTGAAAAATGTAAGTTTCCAATTTCAACCAAACGTGCTAGAAATGCTCCAATTGAGCTAATTAGCTTATTGTGAGAATATTACAAACGTCTGACAAAAGTGAAAAATGTAAATTTCCAATTTCAACCAAACATGGTAGAAATGCTCCAATTGAGCGAATTAGCTTATTGTGAGAATATTGCAATTGTCTGACAAAAGTGAAAAATGTATTTTTCCAATTTCAACCAAACATGCTAGAAATGCTCCAATTGAGCTAATTAGCTTATTGTGAGAATATTGCAATTGTCTGACAAAAGTCAAAAATGTAATTTTCCAATTTCAACCAAACATGCTAGAAATGCTCCAATTGAGCTAATTAGCTTATTGTGAGAATACTACAAACGTCGGACAAAACTGAAAAATGTAAATTTCCAATTTCAACCAAACATGGTAGAAATGCTCCAATTGAGCTAATTAGCTTATTGTGAGAATATTACAAACGTCTGACAAAACTGAAAAATGTAAATTTCCAATTTCAACCAAACATGCTAGAAATGCTCCAATTGAGCTAATTAGCTTATTGTGAGAATATTGCAATTGTCTGACAAAAGTGAAAAATGTAATTTTCCAATTTCAACCAAACATGCTAGAAATGCTCCAACTGAGCTAATTAGCTTATTGTGAGAATATTGCAATTGTCTGACAAAAGTGAAAAATGTAATTTTCCAATTTCAACCAAACATGCTAGAAATGCTCCAATTGAGCTAATTAGCTTATTGTGAGAATACTACAAACGTCTGACAAAACTGAAAAATGTAAATTTCCAATTTCAACCAAACATGCTAGAAATGCTCCAATTGAGCTAATTAGCTTATTGTGAGAATATTGCAATTGTCTGACAAAAGTGAAAAATGTAAATTTCCAATTTCAACCAAACATGCTAGAAATGCTCCAATTGAGCTAATTAGCTTATTGTGAGAATATTGCAATGGTCTGACAAAAGTGAAAAATTTAAATTTCCAATTTCAACCAAACATGCTAGAAATGCTCAAATTGCGCAAATAAGCCTACTGTAAGAATTTTACAAACGTCTGACAAAAGTGAAAAATGTAAATTTCCAATTTCAACCAAACATGCTAGAAATGCTCCAATTGAGCTAATTAGCTTATTGTGAGAATACTACAAACGTCTGACAAAACTGAAAAATGTAAATTTCCAATTTCAACCAAACATGCTAGAAATGCTCCAATTGAGCTAATTAGCTTATTGTGAGAATATTACAAACGTCTGACAAAAGTGAAAAATGTAAATTTCCAATTTCAACCAAACATGCTAGAAATGCTCCAATTGAGCTAATTAGCTTATTGAGAGAATATTGCAATTGTTTGACAAAAGTGAAAAATGTAAAATTCCAATTTCAACCAAACATGCTAGAATTGCTCCAATTGAGCTAATTAGCTTATTGTGAGAATACTACAAACGTTTGACAAAACTGAAAAATGTAAATTTCCAATTTCAACCAAACATGCTAGAAATGCTCAAATTGCGCAAATAAGCCTACTGTAAGAATTTTACAAACGTCTTACAAAACTGAAAAATGTAAATTTCCAATTTCAACCAAACATGCTAGAATTGCTCCAATTGAGCTAATTAGCTTATTGTGAGAATATTACAAACGTCTGACAAAACTGAAAAATGTAAATTTCCAAATTCAACCAAACATGCTAGAAATGCTCCAATTGAGCTAATTAGCTTATTGTGAGAATATTACAAACGTCTGACAACGCTGAAAAATGTAAATTTCCAATTTCAACCAAACATGCTAGAAATGCTCCAATTGAGCTAATTAGCTTATTGTGAGAATATTACAAACGTCTGACAAAAGTGAAAAATGTAAATTTCCAATTTCAACCAAACATGCTAGAAATGCTCCAATTGAGCTAATTAGCTTATTGAGAGAATATTGCAATTGTTTGACAAAAGTGAAAAATGTAAATTTCCAATTTCAACCAAACATGCTAGAAATGCTCCGATTGAGCTAATTAGCTTATTGTGAGAATATTACAAACGTCTGACAAAACTGAAAAATGTAAATTTCCAATTTCAACCAAACATGCTAGAAATGCTCCAATTGAGCTAATTAGCTTATTGTGGGAATATTACAAACGTCTGACAAAACTGAAAAATGTAAATTTCCAATTTCAACCAAACATGCTAGAAATGCTCCAATTGAGCTAATTAGCTTATTGTGAGAATATTGCAATTGTCTGACCAAAGTGAAAAATGTAAACTTCCAATTTCAACCAAACGTGCTAGAAATACTCCAATTGAGCTAATTAGCTTATTGTGAGAATATTGCAATTGTCTTACAAAAGTGAAAAATGTAAATTTTCAACTTCAACCAAACATGCTAGAAATGCTCCAATTGAGCTAATTAGCTTATTGTGAGAATATTACAAACGTCTGACAAAACTGAAAAATGTAAATTTCCAATTTCAACCAAACATGCTAGAAATGCTCCGATTGAGCTAATTAGCTTATTGAGAGAATATTGCAATTGTCTGACAAAACTGAAAAATGTAAATTTCCAATTTCAACCAAACATGCTAGAAATGCTCCAATTGAGCTAATTAGCTTATTGTGAGAATATTACAAACGTCTAACAAAATTGAAAAATGTAAATTTCCAATTTCAACCAAACATGCTAGAAATGCTCCAATTGAGCTAATTAGCTTATTGTGAGAATATTGCAATTGTCTGACAAAGTTGAAAAATGTAAATTTCCAATTTCAACCAAACATGCTAGAAATGCTCCAATTGAGCTAATTAGCTTATTGTGAGAATATTGCAATGGTCTGACAAAAGTGAAAAATGTAAATTTCCAATTTCAACCAAACATGCTAGAAATGCTCAAATTGCGCAAATAAGCCTACTGTAAGAATTTTACAAACGTCTGACAAAGCTGAAAAATGTAAATTTCCAATTTCAACCAAACATGCTAGAAATGCTCAAATTGAGCTAATTAGCTTATTGTGAGAATATTACAAACGTCTGACAACACTGAAAAATGTAAATTTCCAATTTCAACCAAACGTGCTAGAAATGCTCCAATTGAGCTAATTAGCTTATTGTGAGAATATTACAAACGTCTGACAAAAGTGAAAAATGTAAATTTCCAATTTCAACCAAACATGCTAGAAATGCTCCAATTGAGCTAATTAGCTTATTGAGAGAATATTGAAATTGTTTGACAAAAGTGAAAAATGTAAATTTCCAATTTCAACCAAACGTGCTAGAAATGCTCCAATTGAGCTAATTAGCTTATTGTTGGAATATTACAAACGTCTGACAAAAGTAAAAAATGTAAATTTCCAATTTCAACCAAACATGGTAGAAATGCTCCAATTGAGCAAATTAGCTTATTGAGAGAATATTGCAATTGTTTGACAAAAGTGAAAAATGTAAGTTTCCAATTTCAACCAAACGTGCTAGAAATGCTCCAATTGAGCTAATTAGCTTATTGTGAGAATATTACAAACGTCTGACAAAAGTGAAAAATGTAAATTTCCAATTTCAACCAAACATGGTAGAAATGCTCCAATTGAGCGAATTAGCTTATTGTGAGAATATTGCAATTGTCTGACAAAAGTGAAAAATGTATTTTTCCAATTTCAACCAAACATGCTAGAAATGCTCCAATTGAGCTAATTAGCTTATTGTGAGAATATTGCAATTGTCTGACAAAAGTCAAAAATGTAATTTTCCAATTTCAACCAAACATGCTAGAAATGCTCCAATTGAGCTAATTAGCTTATTGTGAGAATACTACAAACGTCGGACAAAACTGAAAAATGTAAATTTCCAATTTCAACCAAACATGGTAGAAATGCTCCAATTGAGCTAATTAGCTTATTGTGAGAATATTACAAACGTCTGACAACACTGAAAAATGTAAATTTCCAATTTCAACCAAACATGCTAGAAATGCTCCAATTGAGCTAATTAGCTTATTGTGAGAATATTGCAATTGTCTGACAAAAGTGAAAAATGTAATTTTCCAATTTCAACCAAACATGCTAGAAATGCTCCAACTGAGCTAATTAGCTTATTGTGAGAATATTGCAATTGTCTGACAAAAGTGAAAAATGTAATTTTCCAATTTCAACCAAACATGCTAGAAATGCTCCAATTGAGCTAATTAGCTTATTGTGAGAATACTACAAACGTCTGACAAAACTGAAAAATGTAAATTTCCAATTTCAACCAAACATGCTAGAAATGCTCCAATTGAGCTAATTAGCTTATTGTGAGAATATTGCAATTGTCTGACAAAAGTGAAAAATGTAAATTTCCAATTTCAACCAAACATGCTAGAAATGCTCCAATTGAGCTAATTAGCTTATTGTGAGAATATTGCAATGGTCTGACAAAAGTGAAAAATGTAAATTTCCAATTTCAACCAAACATGCTAGAAATGCTCAAATTGCGCAAATAAGCCTACTGTAAGAATTTTACAAACGTCTGACAAAAGTGAAAAATGTAAATTTCCAATTTCAACCAAACATGCTAGAAATGCTCCAATTGAGCTAATTAGCTTATTGTGAGAATACTACAAACGTCTGACAAAACTGAAAAATGTAAATTTCCAATTTCAACCAAACATGCTAGAAATGCTCCAATTGAGCTAATTAGCTTATTGTGAGAATATTACAAACGTCTGACAAAAGTGAAAAATGTAAATTTCCAATTTCAACCAAACATGCTAGAAATGCTCCAATTGAGCTAATTAGCTTATTGAGAGAATATTGCAATTGTTTGACAAAAGTGAAAAATGTAAAATTCCAATTTCAACCAAACATGCTAGAATTGCTCCAATTGAGCTAATTAGCTTATTGTGAGAATACTACAAACGTTTGACAAAACTGAAAAATGTAAATTTCCAATTTCAACCAAACATGCTAGAAATGCTCAAATTGCGCAAATAAGCCTACTGTAAGAATTTTACAAACGTCTTGCAAAACTGAAAAATGTAAATTTCCAATTTCAACCAAACATGCTAGAATTGCTCCAATTGAGCTAATTAGCTTATTGTGAGAATATTACAAACGTCTGACAAAACTGAAAAATGTAAATTTCCAATTTCAACCAAACATGCTAGAAATGCTCCAATTGAGCTAATTAGCTTATTGTGAGAATATTACAAACGTCTGACAACGCTGAAAAATGTAAATTTCCAATTTCAACCAAACATGCTAGAAATGCTCCAATTGAGCTAATTAGCTTATTGTGAGAATATTACAAACGTCTGACAAAAGTGAAAAATGTAAATTTCCAATTTCAACCAAACATGCTAGAAATGCTCCAATTGAGCTAATTAGCTTATTGAGAGAATATTGCAATTGTTTGACAAAAGTGAAAAATGTAAATTTCCAATTTCAACCAAACATGCTAGAAATGCTCCGATTGAGCTAATTAGCTTATTGTGAGAATATTACAAACGTCTGACAAAACTGAAAAATGTAAATTTCCAATTTCAACCAAACATGCTAGAAATGCTCCAATTGAGCTAATTAGCTTATTGTGGGAATATTACAAACGTCTGACAAAACTGAAAAATGTAAATTTCCAATTTCAACCAAACATGCTAGAAATGCTCCAATTGAGCTAATTAGCTTATTGTGAGAATATTACAAACGTCTGACAAAAGTGAAAAATGTAAATTTCCAATTTCAACCAAACATGCTAGAAATGCTCCAATTGAGCTAATTAGCTTATTGAGAGAATATTGCAATTGTTTGACAAAAGTGAAAAATGTAAAATTCCAATTTCAACCAAACATGCTAGAAATGCTCCGATTGAGCTAATTAGCTTATTGTGAGAATATTACAAACGTCTGACAAAACTGAAAAATGTAAATTTCCAATTTCAACCAAACATGCTAGAAATGCTCCAATTGAGCTAATTAGCTTATTGTGAGAATATTGCAATTGTCTGACAAAAGTGAAAAATGTAAATTTCCAATTTCAACCAAACATGCTAGAAATGCTCCAATTGAGCTAATTAGCTTATTGTGGGAATATTACAAACGTCTGACAAAAGCGAAAAATGTAAATTTCCAATTTTAACCAAACATGCTAGAAATGCTCCAATTGAGCTAATTAGCTTATTGTGGGAATATTACAAACGTCTGACAAAAGTGAAAAATGTAAATTTCCAATTTCAACCAAACATGGTAGAAATGCTCCAATTGAGCTAATTAGCTTATTGAGAAAATATTGCAATTGTTTGACAAAAGTGAAAAATGTAAGTTTCCAATTTAAACCAAACGTGCTAGAAATGCTCCAATTGAGCTAATTAGCTTATTGTGAGAATATTACAAACGTCTGACAAAAGTGAAAAATGTAAATTTCCAATTTCAACCAAACATGGTAGAAATGCTCCAATTGAGCTAATTAGCTTATTGAGAGAATATTGCAATTGTTCGACAAAAGTGAAAAATGTGAGTTTCCAATTTCAACCGAACGTGCTAGAAATGCTCCATTTGAGCTAATTAGCTTATTGTGAGAATATTACAAACGTCTGACAACACTGAAAAATGTAAATTTCCAATTTCAACCAAACATGCTAGAAATGCTCCAATTGAGCTAATTAGCTTATTGTGAGAATATTGCAATTGTCTGACAAAAGTGAAAAATGTAATTTTCCAATTTCAACCAAACATGCTAGAAATGCTCCAATTGAGCTAATTAGCTTATTGTGAGAATATTGCAATTGTCTGACAAAAGTCAAAAATGTAATTTTCCAATTTCAACCAAACATGCTAGAAATGCTCCAATTGAGCTAATTAGCTTATTGTGAGAATACTACAAACGTCTGACAAAACTGAAAAATGTAAATTTCCAATTTCAACCAAACATGCTAGAAATGCTCCAATTGAGCTAATTAGCTTATTGTGAGAATATTACCAACGTCTAACAAAATTGAAAAATGTAAATTTCCAATTTCAACCAAACATGCTAGAAATGCTCCAATTGAGCTAATTAGCTTATTGTGAGAATATTGCAATTGTCTGACAAAAGTGAAAAATGTAAATTTCCAATTTCAACCAAACATGCTAGAAATGCTCCAATTGAGCTAATTAGCTCATTGTTAGAATACTACAAACGTCTGACAAAAGTGAAAAATGTAAATTTCCAATTTCAACCAAACATGCTAGAAAGGCTGAAATTGCGCAAAAAGCCTACTGTAAGAATTTTACAAACGTCTGACAAAACTGAAAAATGTAAATTTCCAATTTCAACCAAACATGCTAGAAATGCTCAAATTGAGCTAATTAGCTTATTGTGAGAATATTGCAATGGTCTGACAAAAGTGAAAAATGTAAATTTCCAATTTCAACCAAACATGCTAGAAATGCTCCAATTGAGCTAATTAGCTTATTGTGAGAATACTACAAACGTCTGACAACACTGAAAAATGTAAATTTCTAATTTCAACCAAACATGCTAGAAATGCTCCAATTGAGCTAATAAGCTTATTGTGAGAATACTACAAACGTCTGACAAAACTGAAAAATGTAAATTTCCAATTTCAACCAAACATGCTAGAAATGCTCCAATTGAGCTAATTAGCTTATTGAGAGAATATTGCAATTGTCTGACCAAAGTGAAAAATGTAAACTTCCAATTTCAACCAAACGTGCTAGAAATACTCCAATTGAGCTAATTAGCTTATTGTGAGAATATTGCAATTGTCTTACAAAAGTGAAAAATGTAAATTTTCAACTTCAACCAAACATGCTAGAAATGCTCCAATTGAGCTAATTAGCTTATTGTGAGAATATTACAAACGTCTGACAAAACTGAAAAATGTAAATTTCCAATTTCAACCAAACATGCTAGAAATGCTCCAATTGAGCTAATTAGCTTATTGAGAGAATATTGCAATTGTCTGACAAAACTGAAAAATGTAAATTTCCAATTTCAACCAAACATGCTAGAAATGCTCCAATTGAGCTAATTAGCTTATTGTGAGAATATTACAAACGTCTAACAAAATTGAAAAATGTAAATTTCCAATTTCAACCAAACATGCTAGAAATGCTCCAATTGAGCTAATTAGCTTATTGTGAGAATATTGCAATTGTCTGACAAAGTTGAAAAATGTAAATTTCCAATTTCAACCAAACATGCTAGAAATGCTCCAATTGAGCTAATTAGCTTATTGTGAGAATATTGCAATGGTCTGACAAAAGTGAAAAATGTAAATTTCCAATTTCAACCAAACATGCTAGAAATGCTCAAATTGCGCAAATAAGCCTACTGTAAGAATTTTACAAACGTCTGACAAAGCTGAAAAATGTAAATTTCCAATTTCAACCAAACATGCTAGAAATGCTCAAATTGAGCTAATTAGCTTATTGTGAGAATATTACAAACGTCTGACAACACTGAAAAATGTAAATTTCCAATTTCAACCAAACGTGCTAGAAATGCTCCAATTGAGCTAATTAGCTTATTGTGAGAATATTACAAACGTCTGACAAAAGTGAAAAATGTAAATTTCCAATTTCAACCAAACATGCTAGAAATGCTCCAATTGAGCTAATTAGCTAATTGAGAGAATATTGAAATTGTTTGACAAAAGTGAAAAATGTAAATTTCCAATTTCAACCAAACGTGCTAGAAATGCTCCAATTGAGCTAATTAGCTTATTGTTGGAATATTACAAACGTCTGACAAAAGTAAAAAATGTAAATTTCCAATTTCAACCAAACATGGTAGAAATGCTCCAATTGAGCAAATTAGCTTATTGAGAGAATATTGCAATTGTTTGACAAAAGTGAAAAATGTAAGTTTCCAATTTCAACCAAACGTGCTAGAAATGCTCCAATTGAGCTAATTAGCTTATTGTGAGAATATTACAAACGTCTGACAAAAGTGAAAAATGTAAAATTCCAATTTCAACCAAACATGGTAGAAATGCTCCAATTGAGCGAATTAGCTTATTGTGAGAATATTGCAATTGTCTGACAAAAGTGAAAAATGTAATTTTCCAATTTCAACCAAACATGCTAGAAATGCTCCAATTGAGCTAATTAGCTTATTGTGAGAATATTGCAATTGTCTGACAAAAGCCAAAAATGTAATTTTCCAATTTCAACCAAACATGCTAGAAATGCTCCAATTGAGCTAATTAGCTTATTGTGAGAATACTACAAACGTCGGACAAAACTGAAAAATGTAAATTTCCAATTTCAACCAAACATGGTAGAAATGCTCCAATTGAGCTAATTAGCTTATTGTGAGAATATTACAAACGTCTGACAACACTGAAAAATGTAAATTTCCAATTTCAACCAAACATGCTAGAAATGCTCCAATTGAGCTAATTAGCTTATTGTGAGAATATTGCAATTGTCTGACAAAAGTGAAAAATGTAATTTTCCAATTTCAACCAAACATGCTAGAAATGCTCCAACTGAGCTAATTAGCTTATTGTGAGAATATTGCAATTGTCTGACAAAAGTGAAAAATGTATATTTCCAATTTCAACCAAACATGCTAGAAATGCTCCAATTGAGCTAATTAGCTTATTGTGAGAATATTGCAATGGTCTGACAAAAGTGAAAAATGTAAATTTCCAATTTCAACCAAACATGCTAGAAATGCTCAAATTGCGCAAATAAGCCTACTGTAAGAATTTTACAAACGTCTGACAAAAGTGAAAAATGTAAATTTCCAATTTCAACCAAACATGCTAGAAATGCTCCAATTGAGCTAATTAGCTTATTGTGAGAATACTACAAACGTCTGACAAAACTGAAAAATGTAAATTTCCAATTTCAACCAAACATGCTAGAAATGCTCCAATTGAGCTAATTAGCTTATTGTGAGAATATTGCAATTGTCTTACAAAAGTGAAAAATGTAAATTTCCAATTTCAACCAAACATGCTAGAAATGCTCCAATTGAGCTAATTAGCTTATTGTGAGAATATTGCAATTGTCTGACAAAACTGAAACATGTAAATTTCCAATTTCAACCAAACATGCTAGAAATGCTCCAATTGAGCTAATTAGCTTATTGTGAGAATATTACAAACGACTAACAAAATTGAAAAATGTAAATTTCCAATTTCAACCAAACATGCTAGAAATGCTCCAATTGAGCTAATTAGCTTATTGTGAGAATATTGCAATTGTCTGACAAAAGTGAAAAATGTAAATTTCCAATTTCAACCAAACATGCTAGAAATGCTCCAATTGAGCTAATTAGCTCATTGTTAGAATACTACAAACGTCTGACAAAAGTGAAAAATGTAAATTTCCAATTTCAACCAAACATGCTAGAAAGGCTGAAATTGCGCAAAAAGCCTACTGTAAGAATTTTACAAACGTCTGACAAAACTGAAAAATGTAAATTTCCAATTTCAACCAAACATGCTAGAAATGCTCCAATTGAGCTAATTAGCTTACTGTGAGAATATTGCAATGGTCTGACAAAAGTGAAAAATGTAAATTTCCAATTTCAACCAAACATGCTAGAAATGCTCAAATTGCGCAAATAAGCCTACTGTAAGAATTTTACAAACGTCTGACAAAACTGAAAAATGTAAATTTCCAATTTCAACCAAGTATGCTAGAAATGCTCCAATTGAGCTAATTAGCTTATTGTGAGAATATTACAAACGTCTAACAAAATTGAAAAATGTAAATTTCCAATTTCAACCAAACATGCTAGAAATGCTCCAATTGAGCTAATTAGCTTATTGTGAGAATATTGCAATTGTTTGACAAAAGTGAAAAATGTAAGTTTCCAATTTCAACCAAACGTGCTAGAAATGCTCCAATTGAGCTAATTAGCTTATTGTGAGAATATTACAAACGTCTGACAAAAGTGAAAAATGTAAATTTCCAATTTCAACCAAACATGCTAGAAATGCTCCAATTGAGCTAATTAGCTTATTGAAAGAATATTGCAATTGTCTGACCAAAGTGAAAAATATAAACTTCCAATTTCAACCAAACGTGCTAGAAATACTCCAATTGAGCTAATTAGCTTATTGTGAGAATATTGCAATTGTCTGACAAAAGTGAAAAATGTAAATTTCCAACTTCAACCAAACATGCTAGAAATGCTCCAATTGAGCTAATTAGCTTATTGTGAGAATACTACAAACGTCTGACAAAACTGAAAAATGTAAATTTCCAATTTCAACCAAACATGCTAGAAATGCTCCAATTGAGCTAATTAGCTTATTGAGAGAATATTGCAATTATCTGACAAAACTGAAAAATGTAAATTTCCAATTTCAACCAAACATGCTAGAAATGCTCCAATTGAGCAAATTAGCTTATTGTGAGAATATTACAAACGTCTAACAAAATTGAAAAATGTAAATTTCCAATTTCTACCAAACGTGCTAGAAATGCTCCAATTGAGCTAATTAGCTTATTGTGAGAATATTACAAACGTCTGACAAAAGTGAAAAATGTAAATTTCCAATTTCAACCAAACATGGTAGAAATGCTCCAATTGAGCTAATTAGCTTATTGAGAGAATATTGCAATTGTTTGACAAAAGTGGAAAAGGTAAATTTCCAATTTCAACCAAACGTGCTAGAAATGCTCCAATTGAGCTAATTAGCTTATTGTGAGAATATTACAAACGTCTAACAAAATTGAAAAATGTAAATTTCCAATTTCAACCAAACATGCTAGAAATGCTCCAATTGAGCTAATTAGCTTATTGTGAGAATATTGCAATTGTCTGACAAAGTTGAAAAATGTAAATTTCCAATTTCAACCAAACATGCTAGAAATGCTCCAATTGAGCTAATTAGCTTATTGTGAGAATATTGCAATGGTCTGACAAAAGTGAAAAATGTAAATTTCCAATTCCAACCAAACATGCTAGAAATGCTCAAATTGCGCAAATAAGCCTACTGTAAGAATTTTACAAACGTCTGACAAAGCTGAAAAATGTAAATTTCCAATTTCAACCAAACATGCTAGAAATGCTCAAATTGAGCTAATTAGCTTATTGTGAGAATATTACAAACGTCTGACAACACTGAAAAATGTAAATTTCTAATTTCAACCAAACATGCTAGAAATGCTCCAATTGAGCTAATTAGCTTATTGTGAGAATATTACAAACGTCTGACAAAAGTGAAAAATGTAAATTTCCAATTTCAACCAAACATGCTAGAAATGCTCCAATTGAGCTAATTAGCTTATTGAGAGAATATTGAAATTGTTTGACAAAAGTGAAAAATGTAAATTTCCAATTTCAACCAAACGTGCTAGAAATGCTCCAATTGAGCTAATTAGCTTATTGTTGGAATATTACAAACGTCTGACAAAAGTGAAAAATGTAAATTTCCAATTTCAACCAAACATGGTAGAAATGCTCCAATTGAGCAAATTAGCTTATTGAGAGAATATTGCAATTGTTTGACAAAAGTGAAAAATGTAAGTTTCCAATTTCAACCAAACGTGCTAGAAATGCTCCAATTGAGCTAATTAGCTTATTGTGAGAATATTACAAACGTCTGACAAAAGTGAAAAATGTAAATTTCCAATTTCAACCAAACATGGTAGAAATGCTCCAATTGAGCGAATTAGCTTATTGTGAGAATATTGCAATTGTCTGACAAAAGTGAAAAATGTAATTTTCCAATTTCAACCAAACATGCTAGAAATGCTCCAATTGAGCTAATTAGCTTATTGTGAGAATATTGCAATTGTCTGACAAAAGTCAAAAATGTAATTTTCCAATTTCAACCAAACATGCTAGAAATGCTCCAATTGAGCTAATTAGCTTATTGTGAGAATACTACAAACGTCGGACAAAACTGAAAAATGTAAATTTCCAATTTCAACCAAACATGGTAGAAATGCTCCAATTGAGCTAATTAGCTTATTGTGAGAATATTACAAACGTCTGACAACACTGAAAAATGTAAATTTCCAATTTCAACCAAACATGCTAGAAATGCTCCAATTGAGCTAATTAGCTTATTGTGAGAATATTGCAATTGTCTGACAAAAGTGAAAAATGTAATTTTCCAATTTCAACCAAACATGCTAGAAATGCTCCAACTGAGCTAATTAGCTTATTGTGAGAATATTGCAATTGTCTGACAAAAGTGAAAAATGTAATTTTCCAATTTCAACCAAACATGCTAGAAATGCTCCAATTGAGCTAATTAGCTTATTGTGAGAATACTACAAACGTCTGACAAAACTGAAAAATGTAAATTTCCAATTTCAACCAAACATGCTAGAAATGCTCCAATTGAGCTAATTAGCTTATTGTGAGAATATTGCAATTGTCTGACAAAAGTGAAAAATGTAAATTTCCAATTTCAACCAAACATGCTAGAAATGCTCCAATTGAGCTAATTAGCTTATTGTGAGAATATTGCAATGGTCTGACAAAAGTGAAAAATGTAAATTTCCAATTTCAACCAAACATGCTAGAAATGCTCAAATTGCGCAAATAAGCCTACTGTAAGAATTTTACAAACGTCTGACAAAAGTGAAAAATGTAAATTTCCAATTTCAACCAAACATGCTAGAAATGCTCCAATTGAGCTAATTAGCTTATTGTGAGAATACTACAAACGTCTGACAAAACTGAAAAATGTAAATTTCCAATTTCAACCAAACATGCTAGAAATGCTCCAATTGAGCTAATTAGCTTATTGTGAGAATACTACAAACGTCTGACAAAACTGAAAAATGTAAATTTCCAATTTCAACCAAACATGCTAGAAATGCTCCAATTGAGCTAATTAGCTTATTGTGAGAATATTGCAATGGTCTGACAAAAGTGAAAAATGTAAATTTCCAATTTCAACCAAACATGCTAGAAATGCTCAAATTGCGCAAATAAGCCTACTGTAAGAATTTTACAAACGTCTGACAAAACTGAAAAATGTAAATTTCCAATTTCAACCAAACATGCTAGAAATGCTCAAATTGAGCTAATTAGCTTATTGTGAGAATATTACAAACGTCTGACAACACTGAAAAATGTAAATTTCTAATTTCAACCAAACATGCTAGAAATGCTCCAATTGAGCTAATTAGCTTATTGTGAGAATATTACAAACGTCTGACAAAAGTGAAAAATGTAAATTTCCAATTTCAACCAAACATGCTAGAAATGCTCAAATTGAGCTAATTGGCTTATTGTGAGAATTTTACCAACGTCTGACAACACTGAAAAATGTAAATTTCCAATTTCAACCAAACATGCTAGAAATGCTCCAATTGAGCTAAATAGCTTATTGTGAGAATACTACAAACGTCTGACAACACTGAAAAATGTAAATTTCTAATTTCAACCAAACATGCTAGAAATGCTCCAATTGAGCTAATTAGCTTATTGAGAGAATATTGCAATTGTCTGACCAAAGTGAAAAATGTAAACTTCCAATTTCAACCAAACGTGCTAGAAATACTCCAATTGAGCTAATTAGCTTATTGTGAGAATATTGCAATTGTCTGACAAAAGTGAAAAATGTAAATTTCCAACTTCAACCAAACATGCTAGAAATGCTCCAATTGAGCTAATTAGCTTATTGTGAGAATACTACAAACGTCTGACAAAACTGAAAAATGTAAATTTCCAATTTCAACCAAACATGTTAGAAATGCTCCAATTGAGCTAATTAGCTTATTGAGAGAATATTGCAATTATCTGACAAAAGTGAAAAATGTAAATTTCCAATTTCAACCAAACATGCTAGAAATGCTCCAATTGAGCAAATTAGCTTATTGTGAGAATATTACAAACGTCTAACAAAATTGAAAAATGTAAATTTCCAATTTCAACCAAACGTGCTAGAAATGCTCCAATTGAGCTAATTAGCTTATTTTGAGAATATTACAAACGTCTGACAAAAGTGAAAAATGTAAATTTCCAATTTCAACCAAACATGGTAGAAATGCTCCAATTGAGCTAATTAGCTTATTGTGAGAATATTGCAATTGTTTGACAAAAGTGGAAAAGGTAAATTTCCAATTTCAACAAAACGTGCTAGAAATGCTCCAATTGAGCTAATTAGCTTATTGTGAGAATATTACAAACGTCTGACAAAAGTGGAAAAGGTAAATTTCCAATTTCAACCAAACGTGCTAGAAATGCTCCAATTGAGCTAATTAGCTTATTGTGAGAATACTACAAACGTCTGACAACACTGAAAAATGTAAATTTCTAATTTCAACCAAACATGCTAGAAATGCTCCAATTGAGCTAATTAGCTTATTGAGAGAATATTGCAATTGTCTGACCAAAGTGAAAAATGTAAACTTCCAATTTCAACCAAACGTGCTAGAAATACTCCAATTGAGCTAATTAGCTTATTGTGAGAATATTGCAATTGTCTGACAAAAGTGAAAAATGTAAATTTCCAACTTCAACCAAACATGCTAGAAATGCTCCAATTGAGCTAATTAGCTTATTGTGAGAATACTACAAACGTCTGACAAAACCGAAAAATGTAAATTTCCAATTTCAACCAAACATGCTAGAAATGCTCCAATTGAGCTAATTAGCTTATTGTGAGAATATTACAAACGTCTAACAAAATTGAAAAATGTAAATTTCCAATTTCAACCAAACATGCTAGAAATGCTCCAATTGAGCTAATTAGCTTATTGTGAGAATATTGCAATTGTCTGACAAAAGTGAAAAATGTAAATTTCCAATTTCAACCAAACATGCTAGAAATGCTCCAATTGAGCTAATTAGCTCATTGTTAGAATACTACAAACGTCTGACAAAAGTGAAAAATGTAAATTTCCAATTTCAACCAAACATGCTAGAAAGGCTGAAATTGCGCAAAAAGCCTACTGTAAGAATTTTACAAACGTCTGACAAAACTGAAAAATGTAAATTTCCAATTTCAACCAAACATGCTAGAAATGCTCCAATTGAGCTAATTAGCTTACTGTGAGAATATTGCAATGGTCTGACAAAAGTGAAAAATGTAAATTTCCAATTTCAACCAAACATGCTAGAAATGCTCAAATTGCGCAAATAAGCCTACTGTAAGAATTTTACAAACGTCTGACAAAACTGAAAAATGTAAATTTCCAATTTCAACCAAACATGCTAGAAATGCTCAAATTGAGCTAATTAGCTTATTGTGAGAATATTACAAACGTCTGACAACACTGAAAAATGTAAATTTCTAATTTCAACCAAACATGCTAGAAATGCTCCAATTGAGCTAATTAGCTTATTGTGAGAATATTACAAACGTCTGACAAAAGTGAAAAATGTAAATTTCCAATTTCAACCAAACATGCTAGAAATGCTCAAATTGAGCTAATTGGCTTATTGTGAGAATTTTACAAACGTCTGACAACACTGAAAAATGTAAATTTCCAATTTCAACCAAACATGCTAGAAATGCTCCAATTGAGCTAAATAGCTTATTGTGAGAATACTACAAACGTCTGACAACACTGAAAAATGTAAATTTCTAATTTCAACCAAACATGCTAGAAATGCTCCAATTGAGCTAATTAGCTTATTGAGAGAATATTGCAATTGTCTGACCAAAGTGAAAAATGTAAACTTCCAATTTCAACCAAACGTGCTAGAAATACTCCAATTGAGCTAATTAGCTTATTGTGAGAATATTGCAATTGTCTGACAAAAGTGAAAAATGTAAATTTCCAACTTCAACCAAACATGCTAGAAATGCTCCAATTGAGCTAATTAGCTTATTGTGAGAATACTACAAACGTCTGACAAAACTGAAAAATGTAAATTTCCAATTTCAACCAAACATGTTAGAAATGCTCCAATTGAGCTAATTAGCTTATTGAGAGAATATTGCAATTATCTGACAAAACTGAAAAATGTAAATTTCCAATTTCAACCAAACATGCTAGAAATGCTCCAATTGAGCAAATTAGCTTATTGTGAGAATATTACAAACGTCTAACAAAATTGAAAAATGTAAATTTCCAATTTCAACCAAACGTGCTAGAAATGCTCCAATTGAGCTAATTAGCTTATTTTGAGAATATTACAAACGTCTGACAAAAGTGAAAAATGTAAATTTCCAATTTCAACCAAACATGGTAGAAATGCTCCAATTGAGCTAATTAGCTTATTGAGAGAATATTGCAATTGTTTGACAAAAGTGGAAAAGGTAAATTTCCAATTTCAACAAAACGTGCTAGAAATGCTCCAATTGAGCTAATTAGCTTATTGTGAGAATATTACAAACGTCTGACAAAAGTGGAAAAGGTAAATTTCCAATTTCAACCAAACGTGCTAGAAATGCTCCAATTGAGCTAATTAGCTTATTGTGAGAATACTACAAACGTCTGACAACACTGAAAAATGTAAATTTCTAATTTCAACCAAACATGCTAGAAATGCTCCAATTGAGCTAATTAGCTTATTGAGAGAATATTGCAATTGTCTGACCAAAGTGAAAAATGTAAACTTCCAATTTCAACCAAACGTGCTAGAAATACTCCAATTGAGCTAATTAGCTTATTGTGAGAATATTGCAATTGTCTGACAAAAGTGAAAAATGTAAATTTCCAACTTCAACCAAACATGCTAGAAATGCTCCAATTGAGCTAATTAGCTTATTGTGAGAATACTACAAACGTCTGACAAAACCGAAAAATGTAAATTTCCAATTTCAACCAAACATGCTAGAAATGCTCCAATTGAGCTAATTAGCTTATTGAGAGAATATTGCAATTATCTGACAAAACTGAAAAATGTAAATTTCCAATTTCAACCAAACATGCTAGAAATGCTCCAATTGAGCAAATTAGCTTATTGTGAGAATATTACAAACGTCTAACAAAATTGAAAAATGTAAATTTCCAATTTCAACCAAACATGCTAGAAATGCTTCAATTGAGCTAATTAGCTTATTGTGAGAATATTGCAATTGTCTGACAAAATTGAAAAATGTAAATTTCCAATTTCAACCAAACATGCTAGAAATGCTCCAATTGAGCTAATAAGCTTATTGTGAGAATATTGCAATTGTCTGACAAAAGTGAAAAATGTAAATTTCCAATTTCAACCAAACATGCTAGAAATGCTCAAATTGCGCAAATAAGCCTACTGTAAGAATTTTACAAACGTCTGACAAAACTGAAAAATGTAAATTTCCAATTTCAACCAAACATGCTAGAAATGCTCAAATTGAGCTAATTAGCTTATTGTGAGAATATTACAAACATCTGACAACACTGAAAAATGTAAATTTCTAATTTCAACCAAACATGCTAGAAATGCTCCAATTGAGCTAATTAGCTTATTGTGAGAATATTACAAACGTCTGACAAAAGTGAAAAATGTAAATTTCCAATTTCAACCAAACATGCTAGAAATGCTCCAATTGAGCTAATTAGCTTATTGAGAGAATATTGAAATTGTTTGACAAAAGTGAAAAATGTAAATTTCCAATTTCAACCAAACGTGCTAGAAATGCTCCAATTGAGCTAATTAGCTTATTGTTGGAATATTACAAACGTCTGACAAAAGTGAAAAATGTAAATTTCCAATTTCAACCAAACATGCTAGAATTGCTCCAATTGAGCTAATTAGCTTATTGTGAGAATATTGCAATTGTCTGACAAAAGTGAAAAATGTAAATTTCCAATTTCAACCAAACATGCTAGAAATGCTCCAATTGAGCTAATTAGCTTATTGTGAGAATATTACAAACGTCTGACAACACTGAAAAATGTAAATTTCCAATTTCAACCAAACATGCTAGAAATGCTCCAATTGAGCTAATTAGCTTATTGTGAGAATATTGCAATTGTCTGACAAAAGTGAAAAATGTAAATTTCCAATTTCAACCAAACATGCTAGAAATGCTCCAATTGAGCTAATTAGCTTATTGTGAGAATATTACAAACGTCTGACAAAAGTGAAAAATGCAAGTTTCCAATTTCAACCAAACATGCTAGAAATGCTCCAATTGAGCTAATTAGCTTATTGTGAGAATATTACAAACGTCTGACAACACTGAAAAATGTAAATTTCCAATTTCAACCAAACATGCTAGAAATGCTCCAATTGAGCTAATTAGCTTATTGTGAGAACATTACAAACGTCTGACAAAACTGAAAAATGTAAATTTCCAATTTCAACCAAACATGCTAGAAATGCTCCAATTGAGCTAACTAGCTTATTGAGAGACTATTGCAATTGTCTGACAAAACTGAAAAATGTAAAATTCCAATTTCAACCAAACGTGCTAGAAATGCTCCAATTGAGCTAATTAGCTTATTGTGAGAATATTACAAACGTCTGACAAAAGTGAAAAATGTAAATTTCCAATTTCAACCAAACATGGTAGAAATGCTCCAATTGAGCTAATTAGCTTATTGAGAGAATATTGCAATTGTTTGACAAAAGTGGAAAAGGTAAATTTCCAATTTCAACCAAACGTGCTAGAAATGCTCCAATTGAGCTAATTAGCTTATTGTGAGAATATTACAAACGTCTGACAAAAGTGGAAAAGGTAAATTTCCAATTTCAACCAAACGTGCTAGAAATGCTCCAATTGAGCTAATTAGCTTATTGTGAGAATACTACAAACGTCTGACAAAAGTGAAAAATGTAAATTTCCAATTTCAACCAAACATGCTAGAAATGCTTCAATTGAGCTAATTAGCTTATTGTGAGAATATTGCAATTGTCTGACAAAAGTGAAAAATGTAAATTTCCAATTTCAACCAAACATGCTAGAAATGCTGAAATTGCGCAAAAAGCCTACTGTAAGAATTTTACAAACGTCTGACAAAACTGAAAAATGTAAATTTTCAATTTCAACCAAACATGCTAGAAATGCTCCAATTGAGCTAATTAGCTTATTGTGAGAATATTGCAATTGTCTGACAAAAGTGAAAAATGTAAATTTCCAATTTCAACCAAACATGCTAGAAATGCTCCAATTGAGCTAATTAGCTTATTGTGAGATTATTGCAATGGTCTGACAAAAGTGAAAAATGTAAATTTCCAATTTCAACCAAACATGATAGAAATGCTCAAATTGCGCAAATAAGCCTACTGTAAGAATTTTACAAACGTCTGACAAAACTGAAAAATGTAAATTTCCAATTTCAACCAAACATGCTAGAAATGCTCCAATTGAGCTAATTAGCTTATTGTGAGAATATTGCAATGGTCTGACAAAAGTGAAAAATGTAAATTTCCAATTTCAACCAAACATGCTAGAAATGCTCAAATTGAGCTAATTGGCTTATTGTGAGAATTTTACAAACGTCTGACAACACTGAAAAATGTAAATTTCCAATTTCAACCAAACATGCTAGAAATGCTCCAATTGAGCTAATTAGCTTATTGTGAGAATATTACAAACGTCTAACAAAATTGAAAAATGTAAATTTCCAATTTCAACCAAACATGCTAGAAATGCTCCAATTGAGCTAATTAGCTTATTGTGAGAATATGGCAATTGTCTGACAAAATTGAAAAATGTAAATTTCCAATTTCAACCAAACATGCTAGAAATGCTCCAATTGAGCTAATTAGCTTATTGTGAGAATATTGCAATGGTCTGACAAAAGTGAAAAATGTAAATTTCCAATTTCAACCAAACATGCTAGAAATGCTCAAATTGCGCAAATAAGCCTACTGTAAGAATTTTACAAACGTCTGACAAAAGTGAAAAATGTAAATTTCCAATTTCAACCAAACATGCTAGAAATGCTCCAATTGAGCTAATTAGCTTATTGTGAGAATACTACAAACGTCTGACAAAACTGAAAAATGTAAATTTCCAATTTCAACCAAACATGCTAGAAATGCTCCAATTGAGCTAATTAGCTTATTGAGAGAATATTGCAATTGTCTGACAAAAGTGAAAAATGTAAATTTCCAATTTCAACCAAACATGCTAGAAATGCTCCAATTGAGCTAATTAGCTTATTGTGAGAATATTGCAATTGTCTGACAAAACTGAAACATGTAAATTTCCAATTTCAACCAAACATGCTAGAAATGCTCCAATTGAGCTAATTAGCTTATTGTGAGAATATTACAAACGTCTAACAAAATTGAAAAATGTAAATTTCCAATTTCAACCAAACATGCTAGAAATGCTCCAATTGAGCTAATTAGCTTATTGTGAGAATATTGCAATTGTCTGACAAAAGTGAAAAATGTAAATTTCCAATTTCAACCAAACATGCTAGAAATGCTCCAATTGAGCTAATTAGCTCATTGTTAGAATACTACAAACGTCTGACAAAAGTGAAAAATGTAAATTTCCAATTTCAACCAAACATGCTAGAAAGGCTGAAATTGCGCAAAAAGCCTACTGTAAGAATTTTACAAACGTCTGACAAAACTGAAAAATGTAAATTTCGAATTTCAACCAAACATGCTAGAAATGCTCCAATTGAGCTAATTAGCTTACTGTGAGAATATTGCAATGGTCTGACAAAAGTGAAAAATGTAAATTTCCAATTTCAACCAAACATGCTAGAAATGCTCAAATTGCGCAAATAAGCCTACTGTAAGAATTTTACAAACGTCTGACAAAACTGAAAAATGTAAATTTCCAATTTCAACCAAACATGCTAGAAATGCTCAAATTGAGCTAATTAGCTTATTGTGAGAATATTACAAACGTCTGACAACACTGAAAAATGTAAATTTCTAATTTCAACCAAACATGCTAGAAATGCTCCAATTGAGCTAATTAGCTTATTGTGAGAATATTACAAACGTCTGACAAAAGTGAAAAATGTAAATTTCCAATTTCAACCAAACATGCTAGAAATGCTCAAATTGAGCTAATTGGCTTATTGTGAGAATTTTACAAACGTCTGACAACACTGAAAAATGTAAATTTCCAATTTCAACCAAACATGCTAGAAATGCTCCAATTGAGCTAAATAGCTTATTGTGAGAATACTACAAACGTCTGACAACACTGAAAAATGTAAATTTCTAATTTCAACCAAACATGCTAGAAATGCTCCAATTGAGCTAATTAGCTTATTGAGAGAATATTGCAATTGTCTGACCAAAGTGAAAAATGTAAACTTCCAATTTCAACCAAACGTGCTAGAAATACTCCAATTGAGCTAATTAGCTTATTGTGAGAATATTGCAATTGTCTGACAAAAGTGAAAAATGTAAATTTCCAACTTCAACCAAACATGCTAGAAATGCTCCAATTGAGCTAATTAGCTTATTGTGAGAATACTACAAACGTCTGACAAAACTGAAAAATGTAAATTTCCAATTTCAACCAAACATGCTAGAAATGCTCCAATTGAGCTAATTAGCTTATTGAGAGAATATTGCAATTATCTGACAAAACTGAAAAATGTAAATTTCCAATTTCAACCAAACATGCTAGAAATGCTCCAATTGAGCAAATTAGCTTATTGTGAGAATATTACAAACGTCTAACAAAATTGAAAAATGTAAATTTCCAATTTCAACCAAACATGCTAGAAATGCTCCAATTGAGCTAATTAGCTTATTGTGAGAATATTGCAATTGTCTGACAAAATTGAAAAATGTAAATTTCCAATTTCAACCAAACATGCTAGAAATGCTCCAATTGAGCTAATTAGCTTATTGTGAGAATATTGCAATTGTCTGACAAAAGTGAAAAATGTAAATTTCCAATTTCAACCAAACATGCTAGAAATGCTCAAATTGCGCAAATAAGCCTACTGTAAGAATTTTACAAACGTCTGACAAAACTGAAAAATGTAAATTTCCAATTTCAACCAAACATGCTAGAAATGCTCAAATTGAGCTAATTAGCTTATTGTGAGAATATTACAAACGTCTGACAACACTGAAAAATGTAAATTTCTAATTTCAACCAAACATGCTAGAAATGCTCCAATTGAGCTAACTAGCTTATTGTGAGAATATTACAAACGTCTGACAAAAGTGAAAAATGTAAATTTCCAATTTCAACCAAACATGCTAGAAATGCTCCAATTGAGCTAATTAGCTTATTGAGAGAATATTGAAATTGTTTGACAAAAGTGAAAAATGTAAATTTCCAATTTCAACCAAACGTGCTAGAAATGCTCCAATTGAGCTAATTAGCTTATTGTTGGAATATTACAAACGTCTGACAAAAGTGGAAAATGTAAATTTCCAATTTCAACCAAACATGCTAGAATTGCTCCAATTGAGCTAATTAGCTTATTGTGAGAATATTGCAATTGTCTGACAAAAGTGAAAAATGTAAATTTCCAATTTCAACCAAACATGCTAGAAATGCTCCAATTGAGCTAATTAGCTTATTGTGAGAATATTACAAACGTCTGACAACACTGAAAAATGTAAATTTCCAATTTCAACCAAACATGCTAGAAATGCTCCAATTGAGCTAATTAGCTTATTGTGAGAATATTGCAATTGTCTGACAAAAGTGAAAAATGTAAGTTTCCAATTTCAACCAAACATGCTAGAAATGCTCCAATTGAGCTAATTAGCTTATTGTGAGAATATTACAAACGTCTGACAAAAGTGAAAAATGCAAGTTTCCAATTTCAACCAAACATGCTAGAAATGCTCCAATTGAGCTAATTAGCTTATTGTGAGAATATTACAAACGTCTGACAACACTGAAAAATGTAAATTTCCAATTTCAACCAAACATGCTAGAAATGCTCCAATTGAGCTAATTAGCTTATTGTGAGAACATTACAAACGTCTGACAAAACTGAAAAATGTAAATTTCCAATTTCAACCAAACATGCTAGAAATGCTCCAATTGAGCTAACTAGCTTATTGAGAGACTATTGCAATTGTCTGACAAAACTGAAAAATGTAAAATTCCAATTTCAACCAAACGTGCTAGAAATGCTCCAATTGAGCTAATTAGCTTATTGTGAGAATATTACAAACGTCTGACAAAAGTGAAAAATGTAAATTTCCAATTTCAACCAAACATGGTAGAAATGCTCCAATTGAGCTAATTAGCTTATTGAGAGAATATTGCAATTGTTTGACAAAAGTGGAAAATGTAAATTTCCAATTTCAACCAAACGTGCTAGAAATGCTCCAATTGAGCTAATTAGCTTATTGTGAGAATATTACAAACGTCTGACAAAAGTGGAAAAGGTAAATTTCCAATTTCAACCAAACGTGCTAGAAATGCTCCAATTGAGCTAATTAGCTTATTGTGAGAATACTACAAACGTCTGACAAAAGTGAAAAATGTAATTTTCCAATTTCAACCAAACATGCTAGAAATGCTCCAATTGAGCTAATTAGCTTATTGTGAGAATATTACAAACGTCTAACAAAATTGAAAAATGTAAATTTCCAATTTCAACCAAAAATGCTAGAAATGCTCCAAATGAGCTAATTAGCTTATTGTGAGAATATTGCAATTGTCTGACAAAAGTGAAAAATGTAAACTTCCAATTTCAACCAAACATGCTAGAAATGCTCTAATTGAGCTAATTAGCTTATTGTGAGAATATTACAAACGTCTGACAAAACTGAAAAATGTAAATTTCCAATTTCAACCAAACATGCTAGAAATGCTCCAATTGAGCTAACTAGCTTATTGAGAGAATATTGCAATTGTCTGACAAAACTGAAAAATGTAAAATTCCAATTTCAACCAAACATGCTAGAAATGCTCCAATTGAGTTAATTAGCTTATTGTGGGAATATTACAAACGTCTGACAAAAGTGAAAAATGTAAATTCTCAATTTCAACCAAACATGGTAGAAATGCTCCAATTGAGCTAATTAGCTTATTGTGAGAATATTGCAATTGTCTGACAAAAGTGAAAAATGTAAATTTCCAATTTCAACCAAACATGCTAGAAATGCTCAAATTGCGCAAATAAGCTACTGTAAGAATTTTACAAACGTCTGACAAAACTGAAAAATGTAAATTTCCAATTTCAACCAAACATGCTAGAAATGCTCCAATTGAGCTAATGAGCTTATTGTGAGAATATTACAAACGTCTGACAAAACTGAAAAATGTAAATTTTTAATTTCAACCAAACATGCTAGAAATGCTCCAATTAAGCTAATTAGCTTATTGAGAGAATATTGCAATTGTCTGACAAAAGTGAAAAATGTAATTTTCCAATTTCAACCAAACATGCTAGAAATGCTCCAATTGAGCTAATTAGCTTTTTGTGAGAATATTGCAATTGTCTGACAAAAGTGAAAAATGTAAATTTCCAATTTCAACCAAACATGCTAGAAATGGTCCAATTGAGCTAATTAGCTTATTGTGAGAATATTACAAACGTCTGACAACACTGAAAAATGTAAATTTCCAATTTCAACCAAACATGCTAGAAATGCTCCAATTGAGCTAATTAGCTTATTGTGAGAATATTGCAATTGTCTGACAAAAGTGAAAAATGTAAATTTCCAATTTCAACCAAACAAGCTAGAAATCCTCAAATTGCGCAAATAAGCCTATTGTAAGAATTTTACAGACGTCTGACAAAACTGAAAAATGTAAATTTCCAATTTCAACCAAACATGCTAGAAATGCTCCAATTGAGCTAATTAGCTTATTGTGAGAATATTACAAACGTCTGACAAAACTGGAAAATGTAAATTTCCAATTTCAACCAAACATGCTAGAAATGCTCCAATTGAGCTAATTAGCTTATTGTGAGAATATTACAAACGTCTGACAACACTGATAAATGTAAATTTCCAATTTCAACCAAACATGCTAGAAATGCTCCAATTGAGCTAATTAGCTTATTGTGAGAATATTACAAACGTCTGACAACACTGAAAAATGTAAATTTCCAATTTCAACCAAACATGCTAGAAATGCTCCAATTGAGCTAATTAGCTTATTGTGAGAACATTACAAACGTCTGACAAAACTGAAAAATGTAAATTTCCAATTTCAACCAAACATGCTAGAATTGCTCCAATTGAGCTAACTAGCTTATTGAGAGACTATTGCAATTGTCTGACAAAACTGAAAAATGTAAAATTCCAATTTCAACCAAACGTGCTAGAAATGCTCCAATTGAGCTAATTAGCTTATTGTGAGAATATTACAAACGTCTAACAAAATTGAAAAATGTAAATTTCCAATTTCAACCAAAAATGCTAGAAATGCTCCAAATGAGCTAATTAGCTTATTGTGAGAATATTGCAATTGTCTGACAAAAGTGAAAAATGTAAACTTCCAATTTCAACCAAACATGCTAGAAATGCTCTAATTGAGCTAATTAGCTTATTGTGAGAATATTACAAACGTCTGACAAAACTGAAAAATGTAAATTTCCAATTTCAACCAAACATGCTAGAAATGCTCCAATTGAGCTAACTAGCTTATTGAGAGAATATTGCAATTGTCTGACAAAACTGAAAAATGTAAAATTCCAATTTCAACCAAACATGCTAGAAATGCTCCAATTGAGTTAATTAGCTTATTGTGGGAATATTACAAACGTCTGACAAAAGTGAAAAATGTAAATTCTCAATTTCAACCAAACATGGTAGAAATGCTCCAATTGAGCTAATTAGCTTATTGTGAGAATATTGCAATTGTCTGACAAAAGTGAAAAATGTAAATTTCCAATTTCAACCAAACATGCTAGAAATGCTCAAATTGCGCAAATAAGCTACTGTAAGAATTTTACAAACGTCTGACAAAACTGAAAAATGTAAATTTCCAATTTCAACCAAACATGCTAGAAATGCTCCAATTGAGCTAATGAGCTTATTGTGAGAATATTACAAACGTCTGACAAAACTGAAAAATGTAAATTTTTAATTTCAACCAAACATGCTAGAAATGCTCCAATTAAGCTAATTAGCTTATTGAGAGAATATTGCAATTGTCTGACAAAAGTGAAAAATGTAATTTTCCAATTTCAACCAAACATGCTAGAAATGCTCCAATTGAGCTAATTAGCTTTTTGTGAGAATATTGCAATTGTCTGACAAAAGTGAAAAATGTAAATTTCCAATTTCAACCAAACATGCTAGAAATGGTCCAATTGAGCTAATTAGCTTATTGTGAGAATATTACAAACGTCTGACAACACTGAAAAATGTAAATTTCCAATTTCAACCAAACATGCTAGAAATGCTCCAATTGAGCTAATTAGCTTATTGTGAGAATATTGCAATTGTCTGACAAAAGTGAAAAATGTAAATTTCCAATTTCAACCAAACAAGCTAGAAATCCTCAAATTGCGCAAATAAGCCTATTGTAAGAATTTTACAGACGTCTGACAAAACTGAAAAATGTAAATTTCCAATTTCAACCAAACATGCTAGAAATGCTCCAATTGAGCTAATTAGCTTATTGTGAGAATATTACAAACGTCTGACAAAACTGGAAAATTTAAATTTCCAATTTCAACCAAACATGCTAGAAATGCTCCAATTGAGCTAATTAGCTTATTGTGAGAATATTACAAACGTCTGACAACACTGAAAAATGTAAATTTCCAATTTCAACCAAACATGCTAGAAATGCTCCAATTGAGCTAATTAGCTTATTGTGAGAATATTACAAACGTCTGACAACACTGAAAAATGTAAATTTCCAATTTCAACCAAACATGCTAGAAATGCTCCAATTGAGCTAATTAGCTTATTGTGAGAACATTACAAACGTCTGACAAAACTGAAAAATGTAAATTTCCAATTTCAACCAAACATGCTAGAATTGCTCCAATTGAGCTAACTAGCTTATTGAGAGACTATTGCAATTGTCTGACAAAACTGAAAAATGTAAAATTCCAATTTCAACCAAACGTGCTAGAAATGCTCCAATTGAGCTAATTAGCTTATTGTGAGAATATTACAAACGTCTGACAAAAGTGAAAAATGTAAATTTCCAATTTCAACCAAACATGGTAGAAATGCTCCAATTGAGCTAATTAGCTTATTGAGAGAATATTGCAATTGTTTGACAAAAGTGGAAAAGGTAAATTTCCAATTTCAACCAAACGTGCTAGAAATGCTCCAATTGAGCTAATTAGCTTATTGTGAGAATATTACAAACGTCTGACAAAAGTGGAAAAGGTAAATTTCCAATTTCAACCAAACGTGCTAGAAATGCTCCAATTGAGCTAATTAGCTTATTGTGAGAATACTACAAACGTCTGACAAAAGTGAAAAATGTAAATTTCCAATTTCAACCAAACATGCTAGAAATGCTCCAATTGAGCTAATTAGCTTATTGTGAGAATATTACAAACGTCTAACAAAATTGAAAAATGTAAATTTCTAATTTCAACCAAACATGCTAGAAATGCTTCAATTGAGCTAATTAGCTTATTGTGAGAATATTGCAATTGTCTGACAAAAGTGAAAAATGTAAATTTCCAATTTCAACCAAACATGCTAGAAATGCTGAAATTGCGCAAAAAGCCTACTGTAAGAATTTTACAAACGTCTGACAAAACTGAAAAATGTAAATTTCCAATTTCAACCAAACATGCTAGAAATGCTCCAATTGAGCTAATTAGCTTATTGTGAGAATATTGCAATGGTCTGACAAAAGTGAAAAATGTAAATTTCCAATTTCAACCAAACATGCTAGAAATGCTCAAATTGAGCTAATTGGCTTATTGTGAGAATTTTACAAACGTCTGACAACACTGAAAAATGTAAATTTCCAATTTCAACCAAACATGCTAGAAATGCTCCAATTGAGCTAATTAGCTTATTGTGAGAATATTACAAACGTCTGACAACACTGAAAAATGTAAATTTCTAATTTCAAGCAAACATGCTAGAAATGCTCCAATTGAGCTAATTAGCTTATTGTGAGAATACTACAAACGTCTGACAAAACTGAAAAATGTAAATTTCCAATTTCAACCAAACATGCTAGAAATGCTCCAATTGAGCTAATTAGCTTATTGTGAGAATATTACAAACGTCTGACAACACTGAAAAATGTAAATTTCCAATTTCAACCAAAAATGCTAGAAATGCTCCAAATGAGCTAATTAGCTTATTGTGAGAATATTGCAATTGTCTGACAAAAGTGAAAAATGTAAACTTCCAATTTCAACCAAACATGCTAGAAATGCTCTAATTGAGCTAATTAGCTTATTGTGAGAATATTACAAACGTCTGACAAAACTGAAAAATGTAAATTTCCAATTTCAACCAAACATGCTAGAAATGCTCCAATTGAGCTAACTAGCTTATTGAGAGAATATTGCAATTGTCTGACAAAACTGAAAAATGTAAAATTCCAATTTCAACCAAACATGCTAGAAATGCTCCAATTGAGCTAATTAGCTTATTGTGGGAATATTACAAACGTCTGACAAAAGTGAAAAATGTAAATTCTCAATTTCAACCAAACATGGTAGAAATGCTCCAATTGAGCTAATTAGCTTATTGTGAGAATATTGCAATTGTCTGACAAAAGTGAAAAATGTAAATTTCCAATTTCAACCAAACATGCTAGAAATGCTCAAATTGCGCAAATAAGCTACTGTAAGAATTTTACAAACGTCTGACAAAGCTGAAAAATGTAAATTTCCAATTTCAACCAAACATGCTAGAAATGCTCCAATTGAGCTAATGAGCTTATTGTGAGAATATTACAAACGTCTGACAAAACTGAAAAATGTAAATTTTTAATTTCAACCAAACATGCTAGAAATGCTCCAATTAAGCTAATTAGCTTATTGAGAGAATATTGCAATTGTCTGACAAAAGTGAAAAATGTAATTTTCCAATTTCAACCAAACATGCTAGAAATGCTCCAATTGAGCTAATTAGCTTTTTGTGAGAATATTGCAATTGTCTGACAAAAGTGAAAAATGTAAATTTCCAATTTCAACCAAACATGCTAGAAATGGTCCAATTGAGCTAATTAGCTTATTGTGAGAATATTACAAACGTCTGACAACACTGAAAAATGTAAATTTCCAATTTCAACCAAACATGCTAGAAATGCTCCAATTGAGCTAATTAGCTTATTGTGAGAATATTGCAATTGTCTGACAAAAGTGAAAAATGTAAATTTCCAATTTCAACCAAACAAGCTAGAAATCCTCAAATTGCGCAAATAAGCCTATTGTAAGAATTTTACAGACGTCTGACAAAACTGAAAAATGTAAATTTCCAATTTCAACCAAACATGCTAGAAATGCTCCAATTGAGCTAATTAGCTTATTGTGAGAATATTACAAACGTCTGACAAAACTGGAAAATGTAAATTTCCAATTTCAACCAAACATGCTAGAAATGCTCCAATTGAGCTAATTAGCTTATTGTGAGAATATTACAAACGTCTGACAACACTGAAAAATGTAAATTTCCAATTTCAACCAAACATGCTAGAAATGCTCCAATTGAGCTAATTAGCTTATTGTGAGAATATTACAAACGTCTGACAAAACTGAAAAATGTAAATTTCCAATTTCAACCAAACATGCTAGAAATGCTCCAATTGAGCTAATTAGCTTATTGTGAGAATATTACAAACGTCTGACAAAACTGAAAAATGTAATTTTCCAATTTCAATCAAACATGCTAGAAATGCTCCAATTGAGCTAATTAGCTTATTGTGAGAATATTACAAACGTCTAACGAAACTGAAAAATGTAAATTTCCAATTTCAACCAAACATGCTAGAAATGCTCCAATTGAGCTAATTAGCTTATTGTGAGAATATTGCAATTGTCTGACAAAAGTGAAAAAAGTAAATTTCCAATTTCAACCAAACATGCTAGAAATGCTCAAATTGCGCAAATAAGCCTACTGTAAGAATTTTACAAACGTCTGACAAAACTGAAAAATGTAAATTTTCAATTTCAACAAAACATGCTAAAAATGCTCCAATTGAGCTAATTAGCTTATTGTGAGAATATTACAAACGTCTGACAACACTGAAAAATGTAAATTTTTAATTTCAACCAAACATGCTAGAAATGCTCCAAATGAGCTAATTAGCTTATTGAAAGAATATTGCAATTGTCTGACAAAAGTGAAAAATGTAAATTTCCAATTTCAACCAAACATGCTAGAAATGCTCCAATTGAGCTAATTAGCTTATTGTGAGAATATTGCAATTGTCTGACAAAAGTGAAAAAAGTAAATTTCCAATTTCAACCAAACATGCTAGAATTGCTCCAATTGAGCTAATTAGCTTATTGTGAGAATATTACAAACGTCTGACAAAACTGAAAAATGTAAATTTCCAATTTCAACCAAACATGCTAGAAATGCTCCAATTGAGCTAATTAGCTTATTGTGAGAATATTACAAACGTCTGACAAAACTGAAAAATGTAATTTTCCAATTTCAATCAAACATGCTAGAAATGCTCCAATTGAGCTAATTAGCTTATTGTGAGAATATTACAAACGTCTAACGAAACTGAAAAATGTAAATTTCCAATTTCAACCAAACATGCTAGAAATGCTCCAATTGAGCTAATTAGCTTATTGTGAGAATATTGCAATTGTCTGACAAAAGTGAAAAAAGTAAATTTCCAATTTCAACCAAACATGCTAGAAATGCTCAAATTGCGCAAATAAGCCTACTGTAAGAATTTTACAAACGTCTGACAAAACTGAAAAATGTAAATTTTCAATTTCAACAAAACATGCTAAAAATGCTCCAATTGAGCTAATTAGCTTATTGTGAGAATATTACAAACGTCTGACAACACTGAAAAATGTAAATTTTTAATTTCAACCAAACATGCTAGAAATGCTCCAAATGAGCTAATTAGCTTATTGAAAGAATATTGCAATTGTCTGACAAAAGTGAAAAATGTAAATTTCCAATTTCAACCAAACATGCTAGAAATGCTCCAATTGAGCTAATTAGCTTATTGTGAGAATATTGCAATGGTCTGACAAAAGTGAAAAATGTAAATTTCCAATTTCAACCAAACATGATAGAAATGCTCAAATTGCGCAAATAAGCCTACTGTAAGAATTTTACAAACGTCTGACAAAACTGAAAAATGTAAATTTCCAATTTCAACCAAACATGCTAGAAATGCTCCAATAGAGCTAATTAGCTTATTGTGAGAATATTGCAATGGTCTGACAAAAGTGAAAAATGTAAATTTCCAATTTCAACCAAACATGCTAGAAATGCTCAAATTGAGCTAATTGGCTTATTGTGAGAATTTTACAAACGTCTGACAACACTGAAAAATGTAAATTTCCAATTTCAACCAAACATGCTAGAAATGCTCCAATTGAGCTAATTAGCTTATTGTGAGAATATTACAAACGTCTGACAACACTGAAAAATGTAAATTTCTAATTTCAAGCACACATGCTAGAAATGCTCCAATTGAGCTAATTAGCTTATTGTGAGAATACTACAAACGTCTGACAAAACTGAAAAATGTAAATTTCCAATTTCAACCAAACATGCTAGAAATGCTCCAATTGAGCTAATTAGCTTATTGTGAGAATATTACAAACGTCTGACAACACTGAAAAATGTAAATTTCCAATTTCAACCAAAAATGCTAGAAATGCTCCAAATGAGCTAATTAGCTTATTGTGAGAATATTGCAATTGTCTGACAAAAGTGAAAAATGTAAACTTCCAATTTCAACCAAACATGCTAGAAATGCTCTAATTGAGCTAATTAGCTTATTGTGAGAATATTACAAACGTCTGACAAAACTGAAAAATGTAAATTTCCAATTTCAACCAAACATGCTAGAAATGCTCCAATTGAGCTAACTAGCTTATTGAGAGAATATTGCAATTGTCTGAGAAAACTGAAAAATGTAAAATTCCAATTTCAACCAAACATGCTAGAAATGCTCCAAATGAGCTAATTAGCTTATTGTGGGAATATTACAAACGTCTGACAAAAGTGAAAAATGTAAATTCTCAATTTCAACCAAACATGGTAGAAATGCTCCAATTGAGCTAATTAGCTTATTGTGAGAATATTGCAATTGTCTGACAAAAGTGAAAAATGTAAATTTCCAATTTCAACCAAACATGCTAGAAATGCTCAAATTGCGCAAATAAGCTACTGTAAGAATTTTACAAACGTCTGACAAAACTGAAAAATGTAAATTTCCAATTTCAACCAAACATGCTAGAAATGCTCCAATTGAGCTAATGAGCTTATTGTGAGAATATTACAAACGTCTGACAAAACTGAAAAATGTAAATTTTTAATTTCAACCAAACATGCTAGAAATGCTCCAATTAAGCTAATTAGCTTATTGAGAGAATATTGCAATTGTCTGACAAAAGTGAAAAATGTAATTTTCCAATTTCAACCAAACATGCTAGAAATGCTCCAATTAAGCTAATTAGCTTATTGAGAGAATATTGCAATTGTCTGACAAAAGTGAAAAATGTAATTTTCCAATTTCAACCAAACATGCTAGAAATGCTCCAAATGAGCTAATTAGCTTATTGTGAGAATATTGCAATTGTCTGACAAAAGTGAAAAATGTAAACTTCCAATTTCAACCAAACATGCTAGAAATGCTCTAATTGAGCTAATTAGCTTATTGTGAGAATATTACAAACGTCTGACAAAACTGAAAAATGTAAATTTCCAATTTCAACCAAACATGCTAGAAATGCTCCAATTGAGCTAACTAGCTTATTGAGAGAATATTGCAATTGTCTGAGAAAACTGAAAAATGTAAAATTCCAATTTCAACCAAACATGCTAGAAATGCTCCAAATGAGCTAATTAGCTTATTGTGGGAATATTACAAACGTCTGACAAAAGTGAAAAATGTAAATTCTCAATTTCAACCAAACATGGTAGAAATGCTCCAATTGAGCTAATTAGCTTATTGTGAGAATATTGCAATTGTCTGACAAAAGTGAAAAATGTAAATTTCCAATTTCAACCAAACATGCTAGAAATGCTCAAATTGCGCAAATAAGCTACTGTAAGAATTTTACAAACGTCTGACAAAACTGAAAAATGTAAATTTCCAATTTCAACCAAACATGCTAGAAATGCTCCAATTGAGCTAATGAGCTTATTGTGAGAATATTACAAACGTCTGACAAAACTGAAAAATGTAAATTTTTAATTTCAACCAAACATGCTAGAAATGCTCCAATTAAGCTAATTAGCTTATTGAGAGAATATTGCAATTGTCTGACAAAAGTGAAAAATGTAATTTTCCAATTTCAACCAAACATGCTAGAAATGCTCCAATTGAGCTAATTAGCTTTTTGTGAGAATATTGCAATTGTCTGACAAAAGTGAAAAATGTAAATTTCCAATTTCAACCAAACATGCTAGAAATGGTCCAATTGAGCTAATTAGCTTATTGTGAGAATATTACAAACGTCTGACAACACTGAAAAATGTAAATTTCCAATTTCAACCAAACATGCTAGAAATGCTCCAATTGAGCTAATTAGCTTATTGTGAGAATATTGCAATTGTCTGACAAAAGTGAAAAATGTAAATTTCCAATTTCAACCAAACAAGCTAGAAATCCTCAAATTGCGCAAATAAGCCTATTGTAAGAATTTTACAGACGTCTGACAAAACTGAAAAATGTAAATTTCCAATTTCAACCAAACATGCTAGAAATGCTCCAATTGAGCTAATTAGCTTATTGTGAGAATATTACAAACGTCTGACAAAACTGGAAAATGTAAATTTCCAATTTCAACCAAACATGCTAGAAATGCTCCAATTGAGCTAATTAGCTTATTGTGAGAATATTACAAACGTCTGACAACACTGAAAAATGTAAATTTCCAATTTCAACCAAACATGCTAGAAATGCTCCAATTGAGCTAATTAGCTTATTGTGAGAATATTACAAACGTCTGACAAAACTGAAAAATGTCAATTTCCAATTTCAACCAAACATGCTAGAAATGCTCCAATTGAGCTAATTAGCTTATTGTGAGAATATTACAAACGTCTGACAAAACTGAAAAATGTAATTTTCCAATTTCAACCAAACATGCTAGAAATGCTCCAATTGAGCTAATTAGCTTATTGTGAGAATATTGCAATTGTCTGACAAAAGTGAAAAAAGTAAATTTCCAATTTCAACCAAACATGCTAGAAATGCTCAAATTGCGCAAATAAGCCTACTGTAAGAATTTTACAAACGTCTGACAAAACTGAAAAATGTAAATTTTCAATTTCAACAAAACATGCTAAAAATGCTCCAATTGAGCTAATTAGCTTATTGTGAGAATATTACAAACGTCTGACAACACTGAAAAATGTAAATTTTTAATTTCAACCAAACATGCTAGAAATGCTCCAAATGAGCTAATTAGCTTATTGAAAGAATATTGCAATTGTCTGACAAAAGTGAAAAATGTAAATTTCCAATTTCAACCAAACATGCTAGAAATGCTCCAATTGAGCTAATTAGCTTATTGTGAGAATATTGCAATTGTCTGACAAAAGTGAAAAAAGTAAATTTCCAATTTCAACCAAACATGCTAGAATTGCTCCAATTGAGCTAATTAGCTTACTGTGAGATTATTGCAATTGTCTGACAAAAGTGAAAAATGTAAATTTCCAATTTCAACCAAACATGCTAGAAATGCTCCAATTGAGCTAATTAGCTTTTTGTGAGAATATTACAAACGTCTGACAACACTGAAAAATGTAAATTTCCAATTTCAACCGAAGATGCTAGAAATGCTCCACTTGAGCTAATTAGCTTATTGAGAGAATATTGCAATTGTCTGACAAAAGTGAAAAATGTAAATTTCCAATTTCAACTAAACATGCTAGAAATGCTCAAATTGCGCAAATAAGCCTACTGTAAGAATTTTACAAACGTCTGACAAAACTGAAAAATGTAAATTTCCAATTTCAACCAAACATGCTAGAAATGCTCCAATTGAGCTAATTAGCTTTTTGTGAGAATATTACAAACGTCTGACAACACTGAAAAATGTAAATTTCTAATTTCAACCAAACATGCTAGAAATGCTCCAATTAAGCTAATTAGCTTATTGAGAGAATATTGCAATTGTCTGACAAAAGAGAAAAATGTAAATTTCCAATTTCAACAAAACATGCTAGATATGCTCCAATTGAGCTAATTAGCTTATTGTGAGAATATTGCAATTGTCTGACAAAAGTGAGAAATGTAAATTTCCAATTTCAACCAAACATGCTTGAAATGCTCTAATTGAGCTAATTAGCTTATTGAGAGAATATTGCAATTGTCAGACAAAACTGAAAAATGTAAATTTCCAATTTCAACCAAACATGCTAGAAATGCTCCAATTGAGCTAATTAGCTTATTGTGAGAATATTACAAACGTCTGACAAAATTGAAAAATGTAAATTTCCAATTTCAACCAAACATGCTAGAAATGCTCCAATTGAGCTAATTAGCTTATTGTGAGAATATTGCAATTGTCTGACAAAAGTGAAAAATGTAATTTTCCAATTTCAACCAAACATGCTAGAAATGCTCCAAATGAGCTAAGTAGCTTATTGTGAGAATATTGCAATTGTCTGACAAAAGTGAAAAATGTAAATTTCCAATTTCAACCAAACATGCTAGAAATGTTCCAATTGAGCTAATTAGCTTATTGTGAGAATATTGCAATTGTCTGACAAAAGTGAAAAATGTAAATTTCCAATTTCAACCAAACATGCTAGAAATGCTCCAATTGAGCTAATTAACTTATTGTGAGAATACTACAAATGTCTGACAAAACTGAAAAATGTAAATTTCCAATTTCAACCAAACATGCTAGAAATGCTCCAATTAAGCTAATTAGCTTATTGAGAGAATATTGCAATTGTCTGACAAAAGTGAAAAATGTAAATTTTCAATTTCAACCAAACATGCTAGAAATGCTCCAATTGAGCTAATTAGCTTATTGTGAGAATATTACAAACGTCTAACAAAATTGAAAAATGTAAATTTCCAATTTCAACCAAACATGCTAGAAATGCTCCAATTGAGCTAATTAGCTTATTGTGAGAATATTACAAACGTCTGACAACACTGAAAAATGTAAATTTCCAATTTCTTCCAAACATGCTAGAAATGCTCCAATTGAGCTAATTAGCTTATTGTGAGAATACTACAAACGTCTGGCAAAACTGAAAAATGTAAATTTCCAATTGCAACCAAACATGCTAGAAATGCTCCAATTGAGCTAATTAGCTTATTGTGAGAATATTACAAACGTCTGACAACACTGAAAAATGTAAATTTCCAATTTCATCCAAACATGCTAGAAATGCTCCAATTGAGCTAATTAGCTTATTGTGAGAATATTGCAATTGTCTGACAAAAGTGAAAAATGTAAATTTCCAATTTCAACCAAACATGCTAGAAATGCTCAAATTGCGCAAATAAGCTACTGTAAGAATTTTACAAACGTCTGACAAAACTGAAAAATGTAAATTTCCAATTTCAACCAAACATGCTAGAAATGCTCCAATTGAGCTAATGAGCTTATTGTGAGAATATTACAAACGTCTGACAAAACTGAAAAATGTAAATTTTTAATTTCAACCAAACATGCTAGAAATGCTCCAATTAAGCTAATTAGCTTATTGAGAGAATATTGCAATTGTCTGACAAAAGTGAAAAATGTAATTTTCCAATTTCAACCAAACATGCTAGAAATGCTCCAATTGAGCTAATTAGCTTTTTGTGAGAATATTGCAATTGTCTGACAAAAGTGAAAAATGTAAATTTCCAATTTCAACCAAACATGCTAGAAATGGTCCAATTGAGCTAATTAGCTTATTGTGAGAATATTGCAATTGTCTGACAAAAGTGAGAAATGTAAATTTCCAATTTCAACCAAACATGCTTGAAATGCTCTAATTGAGCTAATTAGCTTATTGAGAGAATATTGCAATTGTCAGACAAAACTGAAAAATGTAAATTTCCAATTTCAACCAAACATGCTAGAAATGCTCCAATTGAGCTAATTAGCTTATTGTGAGAATATTACAAACGTCTGACAAAATTGAAAAATGTAAATTTCCAATTTCAACCAAACATGCTAGAAATGCTCCAATTGAGCTAATTAGCTTATTGTGAGAATATTGCAATTGTCTGACAAAAGTGAAAAATGTAATTTTCCAATTTCAACCAAACATGCTAGAAATGCTCCAAATGAGCTAAGTAGCTTATTGTGAGAATATTGCAATTGTCTGACAAAAGTGAAAAATGTAAATTTCCAATTTCAACCAAACATGCTAGAAATGTTCCAATTGAGCTAATTAGCTTATTGTGAGAATATTGCAATTGTCTGACAAAAGTGAAAAATGTAAATTTCCAATTTCAACCAAACATGCTAGAAATGCTCCAATTGAGCTAATTAACTTATTGTGAGAATACTACAAATGTCTGACAAAACTGAAAAATGTAAATTTCCAATTTCAACCAAACATGCTAGAAATGCTCCAATTAAGCTAATTAGCTTATTGAGAGAATATTGCAATTGTCTGACAAAAGTGAAAAATGTAAATTTTCAATTTCAACCAAACATGCTAGAAATGCTCCAATTGAGCTAATTAGCTTATTGTGAGAATATTACAAACGTCTAACAAAACTGAAAAATGTAAATTTCCAATTTCAACCAAACATGCTAGAAATGCTCCAATTGAGCTAATTAACTTATTGTGAGAATATTACAAACGTCTGACAACACTGAAAAATGTAAATTTCCAATTTCTTCCAAACATGCTAGAAATGCTCCAATTGAGCTAATTAGCTTATTGTGAGAATACTACAAACGTCTGGCAAAACTGAAAAATGTAAATTTCCAATTGCAACCAAACATGCTAGAAATGCTCCAATTGAGCTAATTAGCTTATTGTGAGAATATTACAAACGTCTGACAACACTGAAAAATGTAAATTTCCAATTTCATCCAAACATGCTAGAAATGCTCCAATTGAGCTAATTAGCTTATTGTGAGAATATTGCAATTGTCTGACAAAAGTGAAAAATGTAAGTTTCCAATTTCAACCAAACATGCTAGAAATGCTCAAATTGCGCAAATAAGCTACTGTAAGAATTTTACAAACGTCTTACAAAACTGAAAAATGTAAATTTCCAATTTCAACCAAACATGCTAGAAATGCTCCAATTGAGCTAATGAGCTTATTGTGAGAATATTACAAACGTCTGACAAAACTGAAAAATGTAAATTTTTAATTTCAACCAAACATGCTAGAAATGCTCCAATTAAGCTAATTAGCTTATTGAGAGAATATTGCAATTGTCTGACAAAAGTGAAAAATGTAATTTTCCAATTTCAACCAAACATGCTAGAAATGCTCCAATTGAGCTAATTAGCTTTTTGTGAGAATATTGCAATTGTCTGACAAAAGTGAAAAATGTAAATTTCCAATTTCAACCAAACATGCTAGAAATGGTCCAATTGAGCTAATTAGCTTATTGTGAGAATATTACAAACGTCTGACAACACTGAAAAATGTAAATTTCCAATTTCAACCAAACATGCTAGAAATGCTCCAATTGAGCTAATTAGCTTATTGTGAGAATATTGCAATTGTCTGACCAAAGTGAAAAATGTAAATTTCCAATTTCAACCAAACATGCTAGAAATGCTCCAATTGAGCTAATTAGCTTATTGTGAGAATATTACAAACGTCTGACAACACTGAAAAATGTAAATTTCCAATTTCATCCAAACATGCTAGAAATGCTCCAATTGAGCTAATTAGCTTATTGTGAGAATATTGCAATTGTCTGACAAAAGTGAAAAATGTAAATTTCCAATTTCAACCAAACATGCTAGAAATGCTCAAATTGCGCAAATAAGCTACTGTAAGAATTTTACAAACGTCTGACAAAACTGAAAAATGTAAATTTCCAATTTCAACCAAACATGCTAGAAATGCTCCAATTAAGCTAATTAGCTTATTGAGAGAATATTGCAATTGTCTGACAAAAGTGAAAAATGTAATTTTCCAATTTCAACCAAACATGCTAGAAATGCTCCAATTGAGCTAATTAGCTTATTGTGAGAATATTGCAATTGTCTGACAAAAGTGAAAAATGTAAATTTCCAATTTCAACCAAACATGCTAGAAATGGTCCAATTGAGCTAATTAGCTTATTGTGAGAATATTACAAACGTCTGACAACACTGAAAAATGTAAATTTCCAATTTCAACCAAACATGCTAGAAATGCTCCAATTGAGCTAATTAGCTTATTGTGAGAATATTGCAATTGTCTGACAAAAGTGAAAAATGTAAATTTCCAATTTCAACCAAACAAGCTAGAAATCCTCAAATTGCGCAAATAAGCCTATTGTAAGAATTTTACAGACGTCTGACAAAACTGAAAAACGTAAATTTCCAATTTCAACCAAACATGCTAGAAATGCTCCAATTGAGCTAATTAGCTTATTGTGAGAATATTGCAATTGTCTGACAAAAGTGAAAAAAGTAAATTTCCAATTTCAACCAAACATGCTAGAATTGCTCCAATTGAGCTAATTAGCTTACTGTGAGATTATTGCAATTGTCTGACAAAAGTGAAAAATGTAAATTTCCAATTTCAACCAAACATGCTAGAAATGCTCCAATTGAGCTAATTAGCCTACTGTAAGAATTTTACAAACGTCTGACAAAACTGAAAAATGTAAATTTCCAATTTCAACCAAACATGCTAGAAATGCTCCAATTGAGCTAATTAGCTTTTTGTGAGAATATTACAAACGTCTGACAACACTGAAAAATGTAAATTTCTAATTTCAACCAAACATGCTAGAAATGCTCCAATTAAGCTAATTAGCTTATTGAGAGAATATTGCAATTGTCTGACAAAAGTGAAAAATGTAAATTTCCAATTTCAACAAAACATGCTAGATATGCTCCAATTGAGCTAATTAGCTTATTGTGAGAATATTGCAATTGTCTGACAAAAGTGAGAAATGTAAATTTCCAATTTCAACCAAACATGCTTGAAATGCTCTAATTGAGCTAATTAGCTTATTGAGAGAATATTGCAATTGTCAGACAAAACTGAAAAATGTAAATTTCCAATTTCAACCAAACATGCTAGAAATGCTCCAATTGAGCTAATTAGCTTATTGTGAGAATATTACAAACGTCTGACAAAATTGAAAAATGTAAATTTCCAATTTCAACCAAACATGCTAGAAATGCTCCAATTGAGCTAATTAGCTTATTGTGAGAATATTGCAATTGTCTGACAAAAGTGAAAAATGTAATTTTCCAATTTCAACCAAACATGCTAGAAATGCTCCAAATGAGCTAAGTAGCTTATTGTGAGAATATTGCAATTGTCTGACAAAAGTGAAAAATGTAAATTTCCAATTTCAACCAAACATGCTAGAAATGTTCCAATTGAGCTAATTAGCTTATTGTGAGAATATTGCAATTGTCTGACAAAAGTGAAAAATGTAAATTTCCAATTTCAACCAAACATGCTAGAAATGCTCCAATTGAGCTAATTAACTTATTGTGAGAATACCACAAATGTCTGACAAAACTGAAAAATGTAAATTTCCAATTTCAACCAAACATGCTAGAAATGCTCCAATTAAGCTAATTAGCTTATTGAGAGAATATTGCAATTGTCTGACAAAAGTGAAAAATGTAAATTTTCAATTTCAACCAAACATGCTAGAAATGCTCCAATTGAGCTAATTAGCTTATTGTGAGAATATTACAAACGTCTAACAAAATTGAAAAATGTAAATTTCCAATTTCAACCAAACATGCTAGAAATGCTCCAATTGAGCTAATTAGCTTATTGTGAGAATATTACAAACGTCTGACAACACTGAAAAATGTAAATTTCCAATTTCTTCCAAACATGCTAGAAATGCTCCAATTGAGCTAATTAGCTTATTGTGAGAATACTACAAACGTCTGGCAAAACTGAAAAATGTAAATTTCCAATTTCAACCAAACATGCTAGAAATGCTCCAATTGAGCTAATTAGCTTATTGTGAGAATATTACAAACGTCTGACAACACTGAAAAATGTAAATTTCCAATTTCATCCAAACATGCTAGAAATGCTCCAATTGAGCTAATTAGCTTATTGTGAGAATATTGCAATTGTCTGACAAAAGTGAAAAATGTAAATTTCCAATTTCAACCAAACATGCTAGAAATGGTCCAATTGAGCTAATTAGCTTATTGTGAGAATATTACAAACGTCTGACAACACTGAAAAATGTAAATTTCCAATTTCACCCAAACATGCTAGAAATGCTCCAATTGAGCTAATTAGCTTATTGTGAGAATATTGCAATTGTCTGACAAAAGTGAAAAATGTAAATTTCCAATTTCAACCAAACATGCTAGAAATGCTCCAATTGAGCTAATTAGCTTATTGTGAGAATATTACAAACGTCTGACAACACTGAAAAATGTAAATTTCCAATTTCATCCAAACATGCTAGAAATGCTCCAATTGAGCTAATTAGCTCATTGTGAGAATATTGCAATTGTCTGACAAAAGTGAAAAATGTAAATTTCCAATTTCAACCAAACATGCTAGAAATGCTCAAATTGCGCAAATAAGCTACTGTAAGAATTTTACAAACGTCTGACAAAACTGAAAAATGTAAATTTCCAATTTCAACCAAACATGCTAGAAATGCTCCAATTAAGCTAATTAGCTTATTGAGAGAATATTGCAATTGTCTGACAAAAGTGAAAAAAGTAATTTTCCAATTTCAACCAAACATGCTAGAAATGCTCCAATTGAGCTAATTAGCTTATTGTGAGAATATTGCAATTGTCTGACAAAAGTGAAAAATGTAAATTTCCAATTTCAACCAAACATGCTAGAAATGGTCCAATTGAGCTAATTAGCTTATTGTGAGAATATTACAAACGTCTGACAACACTGAAAAATGTAAATTTCCAATTTCTTCCAAACATGCTAGAAATGCTCCAATTGAGCTAATTAGCTTATTGTGAGAATACTACAAACGTCTGGCAAAACTGAAAAATGTAAATTTCCAATTTCAACCAAACATGCTAGAAATGCTCCAATTAAGCTAATTAGCTTATTGAGAGAATATTGCAATTGTCTGACAAAAGTGAAAAATGTAAATTTTCAATTTCAACGAAACATGCTAGAAATGCTCCAATTGAGCTAATTAGCTTATTGTGAGAATATTACAAACGTCTAACAAAATTGAAAAATGTAAATTTCCAATTTCAACCAAACATGCTAGAAATGCTCCAATTGAGCTAATTAGCTTATTGTGAGAATATTACAAACGTCTGACAACACTGAAAAATGTAAATTTCCAATTTCTTCCAAACATGCTAGAAATGCTCCAATTGAGCTAATTAGCTTATTGTGAGAATACTACAAACGTCTGGCAAAACTGAAAAATGTAAATTTCCAATTTCAACCAAACATGCTAGAAATGCTCCAATTGAGCTAATTAGCTTATTGTGAGAATATTACAAACGTATGACAACACTGAAAAATGTAAATTTCCAATTTCATTCAAACATGCTAGAAATGCTCCAATTGAGCTAATTAGCTTATTGTGAGAATATTGCAATTGTCTGACAAAAGTGAAAAATGTAAATTTCCAATTTCAACCAAACATGCTAGAAATGCTCAAATTGCGCAAATAAGCTACTGTAAGAATTTTACAAACGTCTGACAAAACTGAAAAATGTAAATTTCCAATTTCAACCAAACATGCTAGAAATGCTCCAATTGAGCTAATGAGCTTATTGTGAGAATATTACAAACGTCTGACAAAACTGAAAAATGTAAATTTTTAATTTCAACCAAACATGCTAGAAATGCTCCAATTAAGCTAATTAGCTTATTGAGAGAATATTGCAATTGTCTGACAAAAGTGAAAAATGTAAATTTCCAATTTCAACCAAACATGCTAGAAATGGTCCAATTGAGCTAATTAGCTTATTGTGAGAATATTACAAACGTCTGACAACACTGAAAAATGTAAATTTCCAATTTCAACCAAACATGCTAGAAATGCTCCAATTGAGCTAATTAGCTTATTGTGAGAATATTGCAATTGTCTGACAAAAGTGAAAAATGTAAATTTCCAATTTCAACCAAACATGCTAGAAATGCTCCAATTGAGCTAATTAGCTTATTGTGAGAATATTGCAATTGTCTGACTAAAGTGAAAAAAGTAAATTTCCAATTTCAACCAAACATGCTAGAATTGCTCCAATTGAGCTAATTAGCTTACTGTGAGATTATTGCAATTGTCTGACAAAAGTGAAAAATGTAAATTTCCAATTTCAACCAAACATGCTAGAAATGCTCCAATTGAGCTAATTAGCTTTTTGTGAGAATATTAGAAACGTCTGACAACACTGAAAAATGTAAATTTCCAATTTCAACCGAAGATGCTAGAAATGCTCCACTTGAGCTAATTAGCTTATTGAGAGAATATTGCAATTGTCTGACAAAAGTGAAAAATGTAAATTTCCAATTTCAACCAAACATGCTAGAAATGCTCAAATTGCGCAAATAAGCCTACTGTAAGAATTTTACAAACGTCTGACAAAACTGAAAAATGTAAATTTCCAATTTCAACCAAACATGCTAGAAATGCTCCAATTGAGCTAATTAGCTTTTTGTGAGAATATTACAAACGTCTGACAACACAGAAAAATGTAAATTTCTAATTTCAACCAAACATGCTAGAAATGCTCCAATCAAGCTAATTAGCTTATTGAGAGAATATTGCAATTGTCTGACAAAAGTGAAAAATGTAAATTTCCAATTTCAACCAAACATGCTTGAAATGCTCTAATTGAGCTAATTAGCTTATTGAGAGAATATTGCAATTGTCAGACAAAACTGAAAAATGTAAATTTCCAATTTCAACCAAACATGCTAGAAATGCTCCAATTGAGCTAATTAGCTTATTGTGAGAATATTACAAACGTCTGACAAAATTGAAAAATGTAAATTTCCAATTTCAACCAAACATGCTAGAAATGCTCCAATTGAGCTAATTAGCTTATTGTGAGAATATTGCAATTGTCTGACAAAAGTGAAAAATGTAATTCTCCAATTTCAACCAAACATGCTAGAAATGCTCCAAATGAGCTAAGTAGCTTATTGTGAGAATATTGCAATTGTCTGACAAAAGTGAAAAATGTAAATTTCCAATTTCAACCAAACATGCTAGAAATGTTCCAATTGAGCTAATTAGCTTATTGTGAGAATATTGCAATTGTCTGACAAAAGTGAAAAATGTAAATTTCCAATTTCAACCAAACATGCTAGAAATGCTCCAATTGAGCTAATTAACTTATTGTGAGAATACTACAAATGTCTGACAAAACTGAAAAATGTAAATTTCCAATTTCAACCAAACATGCTAGAAATGCTCCAATTGAGCTAATTAGCTTATTGAGAGAATATTGCAATTGTCTGACAAAAGTGAAAAATGTAAATTTTCAATTTCAACCAAACATGCTAGAAATGCTCCAATTGAGCTAATTAGCTTATTGTGAGAATATTACAAACGTCTAACAAAATTGAAAAATGTAAATTTCCAATATCAACCAAACATGCTAGAAATGCTCCAATTGAGCTAATTAGCTTATTGTGAGAATATTACAAACGTCTGACAACATTGAAAAATGTAAATTTCCAATTTCTTCCAAACATGCTAGAAATGCTCCAATTGAGCTAATTAGCTTATTGTGAGAATACTACAAACGTCTGACAAAAATGAAAAATGTAAATTTCCAATTTCAACCAAACATGCTAGAAATGCTCCAATTGAGCTAATTAGCTTATTGTGAGAATATTGCAATTGTCTGACAAAAGTGAAAAATGTGAATTTCCAATTTCAACCAAACATGCTAGAAATGCTCCAATTGAGCTAATTAGCTTATTGTGAGAATATTACAAACGTCTGACAAAGCTGAAAAATGTAAATTTGCAAATTCAACCAAACATGCTAGAAATGCTCCAATTGAGCTAATTAGCTTATTGAGAGAATATTGCAATTGTCTGACAAAAGTGAAAAATGTAAATTTTCAATTTCAACCAAACATGCTAGAAATGCTCCAATTGAGCTAATTAGCTTATTGTGAGAATATTACAAACGTCTGACAACACTGAAAAATGTAAATTTCCAATTTCATCCAAACATGCTAGAAAAGCTCCAATTGAGCTAATTAGCTTATTGTGAGAATATTGCAATTGTCTGACAAAAGTGAAAAATGTAAATTTCCAATTTCAACCAAACATGCTAGAAATGCTCAAATTGCGCAAATAAGCTACTGTAAGAATTTTACAAACGTCTGACAAAACTGAAAAATGTAAATTTCCAATTTCAACCAAACATGCTAGAAATGCTCCAATTGAGCTAATGAGCTTATTGTGAGAATATTACAAACGTCTGACAAAACTGAAAAATGTAAATTTTTAATTTCAACCAAACATGCTAGAAATGCTCCAATTAAGCTAATTAGCTTATTGAGAGAATATTGCAATTGTCTGACAAAAGTGAAAAATGTAATTTTCCAATTTCAACCAAACATGCTAGAAATGCTCCAATTGAGCTAATTAGCTTTTTGTGAGAATATTGCAAATGTCTGACAAAAGTGAAAAATGTAAATTTCCAATTTCAACCAAACATGCTAGAAATGGTCCAATTGAGCTAATTAGCTTATTGTGAGAATATTACAAACGTCTGACAACACTGAAAAATGTAAATTTCCAATTTCAACCAAACCTGCTAGAAATGCTCCAATTGAGCTAATTAGCTTATTGTGAGAATATTGCAATTGTCTGACAAAAGTGAAAAATGTAAATTTCCAATTTCAACCAAACAAGCTAGAAATCCTCAAATTGCGCAAATAAGCCTATTGTAAGAATTTTACAGACGTCTGACAAAACTGAAAAATGTAAATTTCCAATTTCAACCAAACATGCTAGAAATGCTCCAATTGAGCTAATTAGCTTATTGTGAGAATATTACAAATGTCTGACAAAACTGGAAAATGTAAATTTCCAATTTCAACCAAACATGCTAGAAATGCTCCAATTGAGCTAATTAGCTTATTGTGAGAATATTACAAACGTCTGATAACACTGAAAAATGTAAATTTCCAATTTCAATTAAACATGCTAGAAATGCTCCAATTGAGCTAATTAGCTTATTGTGAGAATATTACAAACGTCTGACAAAACTGAAAAATGTAAATTTCCAATTTCAACCAAACATGCTAGAAATGCTCCAATTGAGCTAATTAGCTTATTGTGAGAATATTACAAACGTCTGACAAAACTGAAAAATGTAAATTTCCAATTTCAACCAAACATGCTAGAAATGCTCCAATTGAGCTAATTAGCTTATTGTGAGAATATTACAAACGTCTAACAGAATTGAAAAATGTAAATTTCCAATTTCAACCAAACATGCTAGAAATGCTCCAATTGAGCTAATTAGCTTATTGTGAGAATATTACAATTGTCTGACAAAAGTGAAAAATGTAAATTTCCAATTTCAACCAAACATGCTAGCATGTTTGGTTGAAATTGGAAATTTACATTTTTCAATTTTGTTAGACGTTTGTAATATTCTCACAATAAGCTAATTAGCTCAATTGGAGCATTTCTAGCATGTTTGGTTGAAATTGGAAATTTACATTTTTCACTTTTGTCAGACAATTGTAATATTCTCACAATAAGCTAATTAGCTCAATTGGAGCATTTCTAGCATGTTTGGTTGAAATTGGAAATTTACATTTTTCACTTTTGTCAGACGTTTGTAATATTCTCACAATAAGCTAATTAGCTCAATTCGAGCATTTCTAGCATGTTTGATTGAAATCGGAAATTTACATTTTTCACTTTTGTCAAACAATTGCAATATTCTCTCAATAAGCTAATTAGCTCAATTCGAGCATTTCTAGCATGTTCGGTTGAAATTGGAATTTTACATTTTTCACTTTTGTCAGACGTTTATAATATTCTCACAATAAGCTAATTAGCTCAATTGGAGCATTTCTAGCACGTTTGGTTGAAATTGGAAATTTACATTTTTCACTTTTGTCAAACAATTGCAATATTTTCTCAATAAGCTAATTAGCTCAATTGGAGCATTTCTAGCATGTTTGGTTGAAATTGGAAATTTACATTTTTCAGTGTTGTCAGACGTTTGTAATATTCTCACAATAAGCTAATTAGCTCAATTGGAGCATTTCTAGCATGTTTGGTTGAAATTGGAAATCTACAATTTTCAGTTTTGTCAGACGTTTGTAATATTCTCACAATAAGCTAATTAGCTCAATTGGAGCATTTCTAGCATGTTTGGTTGAAATTGGAAATTTACATTTTTCAGTTTTGTCAGACGTTTGTAAAATTCTTACAGCAGGCTTATTTGCGCAATTTGAGCATTTCTAGCACGTTTGGTTGAAATTGGAAATTTACATTTTTCACTTTTGTCAGACAATTGCAATATTCTCACAATAAGCTAATTAGCTCAATTGGAGCATTTCTAGCATGTTTGGTTGAAACTGGAAATTTACTTTTTTCAGTGTTGTCAGACGTTTGTAATATTCTCACAATAAGCTAATTAGCTCAATTGGAGCATTTCTAGCATGTTTGGTTGAAATTGGAAATTTACATTTTTCACTTTTGTCAAACAATTGCAATACTCGCACAATAAGCTAATTAGCTCAATTGGAGCATTTCTAGCATGTTTGGTTGAAATTGGAAATTTACATTTTTCACTTTTGTCAGACAATTGCAATATTCTCTCAATAATCTAATTAGCTCATTTGGAGCATTTCTAGCATGTTTGGTTGAAATTAGAAATTTACATTTTTCAGTGTTGTCAGACGTTTGTAATATTCTCACAATAAGCTAATTAGCTCAATTGGAGCATTTTTAGCATGTTTGGTTGAAATTGGAAATTTACATTTTTCAGTTTTGTCAGACGTTTGTAATATTCTCACAATAAGCTAATTAGCTCAATTGGAGCATTTCTAGCATGTTTTGTTGAAATTGGAAATTTACATTTTTCAGTTTTGTCAGATGTTTGTAAAATTCTTACAGTAGGCTTATTTGCGCAATTTGAGCATTTCTAGCATGTTTGGTTGAAATTGGAAATTTACTTTTTTCACTTTTGTCAGACAATTGCAATATTCTCACAATAAGCTAATTAGCTCAATTGGAGCATTTCTAGCATGTTTGGTTGAAATTGGAAATTTACATTTTTCAGTGTTGTCAGACGTTTGTAATATTCTCACAATAAGCTAATTAGCTAAATTGGAGCATTTCTAGCATGTTTGGTTGAAATTGCAAATTTACATTTTTCATTTCTGTCAGACAATTGCAATATTCTCACAATAAGCTAATTAGCTCAATTGGAGCATTTCTAGCATGTTTGGTTTAAATTGGAAATTTACATTTTTCACTTTTGTCAGACGTTTGTAATATTCTCACAATAAGCTAATTAGCTCAATTGGGGCATTTCTAGCACGTTTGGTTGAAATTGGAAATTTACATTTTTCACTTTTGTCAAACAATTGCAATATTCTCTCAATAAGCTAATTAGCTCAATTGGAGCATTTCTAGCATGTTTGGTTGAAATTGGAAATCTACATTTTTCACTTTTGACAAACAATTGCAATATTCTCTCAATAAGCTAATTAGCTCAATTGGAGCATTTCTAGCATGTTTGGTTGAAATTGGAAATTTACATTTTTCACTTTTGTCAGACGTTTGTAATATTCTCACAATAAGCTAATTAGCTCAATTGGAGCATTTCTAGCACGTTTGGTTGAAATTGGAAATTTACATTTTTCACTTTTGTCAGACAATTGCAATATTCTCACAATAAGCTAATTAGCTCAATTGGAGCATTTCTAGCATGTTTGGTTGAAATTGGAAATTTACAATCTTCACTTTTGTCAGACAATTGCAATAATCTCACAGTAAGCTAATTAGCTCAATTGGAGCAATTCTAGCATGTTTGGTTGAAATTGGAAATTTACATTTTTCACTTTTGTCAGACAATTGCAATATTCTCACAATAAGCTAATTAGCTCAATTGGAGCATTTCTAGCATGTTTGGTTGAAATTAGAAATTTACATTTTTCAGTGATGTCAGACGTTTGTAATATTCTCACAATAAGCTAATTAGCTCAATTGGAGCATTTTTAGCATGTTTGGTTGAAATTGGAAATTTACATTTTTCAGTTTTGTCTGACGTTTGTAAAATTCTTACAGTAGGCTTATTTGCGCAATTTGAGCATTTCTAGCATGTTTGGTTGAAATTGGAAATTTACATTTTTCACTTTTGTCAGACAATTGCAATATTCTCACAATAAGCTAATTAGCTCAATTGGAGCATTTCTAGCATGTTTGGTTGAAATTGGAAATTTACATTTTTCACTTCTGTCAGACAATTGCAATATTCTCACAATAAGCTAATTAGCTCAATTGGAGCATTTCTAGCATGTTTGGTTGAAATTGGAAATTTACATTTTTCAATTTTGTTAGACGTTTGTAATATTCTCACAATAAGCTAATTAGCTCAATTGGAGCATTTCTAGCATGTTTGGTTGAAATTGGAAATTTACATTTTTCACTTGTGTCAGACAATTGTAATATTCTCACAATAAGCTAATTAGCTCAATTGGAGCATTTCTAGCATGTTTGGTTAAAAATGGAAATTTACATTTTTCACTTTTGTCAGACAATTGCAATATTCTCTCAATAAGCTAATTAGCTCATTTGGAGCATTTCTAGCATGTTTGGTTGAAATTAGAAGTTTACATTTTTCAGTGTTGTCAGACGTTTGTAATATTCTCACAATAAGCTAATTAGCTCAATTGGAGCACTTTTAGCATGTTTGGTTGAAATTGGAAATTTACATTTTTCAGTTTTGTCAGACGTTTGTAATATTCTCACAATAAGCTAATTAGCTCAATTGGAGCATTTCTAGCATGTTTGGTTGAACTTGGAAATTTACATTTTTCAGTTTTGTCAGACGTTTGTAAAATTCTTACAGTAGGCTTTTTTGCGCAATTTGAGCATTTTTAGCATGTTTGGTTGAAATTGGAAATTTACTTTTTTCACTTTTGTCAGACAATTGCAATATTCTCACAATAAGCTAATTAGCTCAATTGGAGCATTTCTAGCATGTTCGGTTGAAATTGGAATTTTACATTTTTCACTTTTGTCAGACGTTTGTAATATTCTCACAATAAGCTAATTAGCTCAATTGGAGCATTTCTAGCACGTTTGGTTGAATTTGGAAATTTACATTTTTCACTTTTGTCAAACAATTGCAATATTCTCTCAATAAGCTAATTAGCTCAATTGGAGCATTTCTAGCATGTTTGGTTGAAATTGGAAATTTACATTTTTCACTTTTGTCAAACAATTGCAATATTCTCTCAATAAGCTAATTAGCTCAATTGGAGCATTTCTAGCATGTTCGGTTGAAATTGGAATTTTACATTTTTCACATTTGTCAGACGTTTGTAATATTCTCACAATAAGCTAATTAGCTCAATTGGAGCATTTCTAGCATGTTTGGTTGAAATTGGAAATTTACATTTTTCACTTTTGTCAAACAATTGCAATATTCTCTCAATAAGCTAATTAGCTCAATTGGAGCATTTCTAGCATGTTTGGTTGAAATTGGAAATTTACATTTTTCAGTGTTGTCAGACGTTTGTAATATTCTCACAATAAGCTAATTAGCTCAATTGGAGCATTTCTAGCATGTTTGGTTGAAATTGGAAATTTACATTTTTCACTTTTGTCAAACAATTGCAATATTCTCTCAATAAGCTAATTAGCTCAATTGGAGCATTTCTAGCATGTTCGGTTGAAATTGGAATTTTAAATTTTTCACTTTTCTCAGACGTTTGTAATATTCTCACAATAAGCTAATTAGCTCAATTGGAGCATTTCTAGCACGTTTGGTTGAAATTGGAAATTTACATTTTTCACTTTTGTCAAACAATTGCAATATTCTCTCAATAAGCTAATTAGCTCAATTGGAGCATTTCTAGCATGTTTGGTTGAAATTAGAAATTTACATTTTTCAGTGTTGTCAGACGTTTGTAATATTCTCACAATAAGCTAATTAGCTCAATTGGAGCATTTCTAGCATGTTTGGTTGAAATTGGAAATCTACATTTTTCAGTTTTGTCAGACGTTTGTAATATTCTCACAATAAGCTAATTAGCTCATTTGGAGCATTTCTAGCATGTTTGGTTGAAATTGGAAATTTACATTTTTCAGTTTTGTCAGACGTTTGTAAAATTCTTACAGTAGGCTTATTTGCGCAATTTGAGCATTTCTAGCATGTTTGGTTGAAATTGGAAATTTACATTTTTCACTTTTGTCAGACAATTGCAATATTCTCACAATAAGCTAATTAGCTCAATTGGAGCATTTCTAGCATGTTTGGTTGAAATTGGAAATTTACTTTTTTCAGTGTTGTCAGACGTTTGTAATATTCTCACAATAAGCTAATTAGCTCAATTGGAGCATTTCTAGCATGTTTGGTTGAAATTGGAAATTTACATTTTTCACTTTTGTCAAACAATTGCAATATTCTCTCAATAAGCTAATTAGCTCAATTGGAGCATTTCTAGCATGTTTGGTTGAAATTGGAAATTTACATTTTTCACTTTTGTCAGACGTTTGTAATATTCTCACAATAAGCTAATTAGCTCAATTGGAGCATTTCTAGCACGTTTGGTTGAAATTGGAAATTTACATTTTTCACTTTTGTCAGACAATTGCAATATTCTCACAATAAGCTAATTAGCTCAATTGGAGCATTTCTAGCATGTTTGGTTGAAATTGGAAATTTACATTTTTCACTTTTGTCAGACAATTGCAATATTCTCTCAATAAGCTAATTATAGTCAAGTGGGGTAAGTGCACCATTGGGGCAAGTGCACCAGCTGTTGATATTTTATCAGCCAATCCCTGCATAGCTGTCTATGAGTTGCTGGACTATTACCCATGATACTCCACAGGAAGCTATAGTCCCTGCATTCTGGATTTCAAATTTTTTGTGAAGTGAGCAACAAAAACGTAAATGCGCTATTTAAGTAGTTGGCTTTAAATTTAGAGCTGTTCACTGATAATTTTATAACTTTCATTTTAGTGGATATTTGTTTTGGCTAACTATTGAGTGCAACTGGTGTCTGTCCATAGAATACTTTTTTTCTTGTTTTAATCCAAACAAATAATTTTGTATTATTTTAAATGGGGTGGTGCACTTGCCCCTGATAATTTTAGAGACAGGGGCAAGTGCACCTATGTAGTACACATTAACATTAACCTATGTGCACCTTAATATATAACAAGGGCAGGGCAAGTGCACCACCCAGCAAACATGTAGTTCTCCATCAAAAGAGACGGTTCAATCTCATTTTAAGTTCTCCAATCTCTATAGTCTTTGTTGGTATACTTTTGAGTTAGTCTATGTCAAATTTGTGGTTCACTTGAGTAAAACTGGTCACTTGAATTGCAATGGTATAGAATTGCTAATTTTTAAATTTTTAATGTTCAATACGATCAACATTTCAGTGGTGCGGTACAAGCTCAAAAAAACTTTTTTTTTCATCTCTATTGAATTTTATATAATTTCAATATCAGCAATTTGGTGCATTTGCCTCTGTTTATCAACCAATGCATAACAATGGCAAAGAAGGCTAGGTGGTGCGCTTACCCCTGTATATGGGGTAAATGCACCAGCTAGACACACATTTTTTAGCGCTTCATATAAAGCAATGATATTTAATTAACAGTCTTTTTGTGCTGATATTCTTGCTCAGAACATTCTGGAGTTTCACAATGACCAATATTATACTCAAATGTTTAGTTAAAGCAAAGCAGTAAGACTGCGAAATTGAATTATCCCTTTTTCGATGGTGTACTTACCCCACTTGACCCTAGCTCAATTGGAGCATTTCTAGCATGTTTGGTTGAAATTGGAAATTTACATTTTTCACTTCTGTCAGACAATTGCAATATTCTCACAATAAGCTAATTAGCTCAATTGGAGCATTTCTAGCATGTTTGGTTGAAATTGGAAATTTACATTTTTCAATTTTGTTAGACGTTTGTAATATTCTCACAATAAGCTAATTAGCTCAATTGGAGCATTTCTAGCATGTTTGGTTGAAATTGGAAATTTACATTTTTCACTTTTGTCAGACAATTGTAATATTCTCACAATAAGCTAATTAGCTCAATTGGAGCATTTCTAGCATGTTTGGTTGAAATTGGAAATTTACATTTTTCAATTTTGTTAGACGTTTGTAATATTCTCACAATAAGCTAATTAGCTCAATTGGAGCATTTCTAGCATGTTTGGTTGAAATTGGAAATTTACATTTTTCAGTTTTGTCAGACAATTGTAATATTCTCACAATAAGCTAATTAGCTCAATTGGAGCATTTCTAGCATGTTTTGTTGAAATTGGAAATTTAAATTTTTCAGTTTTGTCAGACGTTTGTAAAATTCTTACAGTAGGCTTATTTGCGCAATTTGAGCATTTCTAGCATGTTTGGTTGAAATTGGAAATTTACATTTTTCACTTTTGTCAGACAATTGCAATATTCTCACAATAAGCTAATTAGCTCAATTGGAGCATTTCTAGCATGTTTGGTTGAAACTGGAAATTTACTTTTTTCAGTGTTGTCAGACGTTTGTAATATTCTCACAATAAGCTAATTAGCTCAATTGGAGCATTTCTAGCATGTTCGGTTGAAATTGGAAATTTACATTTTTCACTTTTGTCAAACAATTGCAATATTCGCACAATAAGCTAATTAGCTCAATTGGAGCATTTCTAGCATGTTTGGTTGAAATTGGAAATTTACATTTTTCACTTTTGTCAGACAATTGCAATATTCTCTCAATAAGCTAATTAGCTCATTTGGAGCATTTCTAGCATGTTTGGTTGAAATTGGAAATTTACTTTTTTCACTTTTGTCAGACAATTGCAATATTCTCACAATAAGCTAATTAGCTCAATTGGAGCATTTCTAGCATGTTTGGTTGAAATTGGAAATTTACATTTTTCAGTGTTGTCAGACGTTTGTAATATTCTCACAATAAGCTAATTAGCTAAATTGGAGCATTTCTAGCATGTTTGGTTGAAATTGCAAATTTACATTTTTCATTTCTGTCAGACAATTGCAATATTCTCACAATAAGCTAATTAGCTCAATTGGAGCATTTCTAGCATGTTTGGTTTAAATTGGAAATTTACATTTTTCACTTTTGTCAGACGTTTGTAATATTCTCACAATAAGCTAATTAGCTAAATTGGAGCATTTCTAGCATGTTTGGTTGAAATTGCAAATTTACATTTTTCATTTCTGTCAGACAATTGCAATATTCTCACAATAAGCTAATTAGCTCAATTGGAGCATTTTTAGCATGTTTGGTTTAAATTGGAAATTTACATTTTTCAGTGTTGTCAGACGTTTGTAATATTCTCACAATAAGCTAATTAGCTAAATTGGAGCATTTCTAGCATGTTTGGTTGAAATTGCAAATTTACATTTTTCATTTCTGTCAGACAATTGCAATATTCTCACAATAAGCTAATTAGCTCAATTGGGGCATTTCTAGCACGTTTGGTTGAAATTGGAAATTTACATTTTTCACTTTTGTCAAACAATTGCAATATTCTCTCAATAAGCTAATTAGCTCAATTGGAGCATTTCTAGCATGTTTGGTTGAAATTGGAAATCTACATTTTTCACTTTTGTCAAACAATTGCAATATTCTCTCAATAAGCTAATTAGCTCAATTGGAGCATTTCTAGCATGTTTGGTTGAAATTGGAAATTTACATTTTTTACTTTTGTCAGACGTTTGTAATATTCTCACAATAAGCTAATTAGCTCAATTGGAGCATTTCTAGCACGTTTGGTTGAAATTGGAAATTTACATTTTTCACTTTTGTCAGACAATTGCAATATTCTCACAATAAGCTAATTAGCTCAATTGGAGCATTTCTAGCATGTTTGGTTGAAATTGGAAATTTACAATTTTCACTTTTGTCAGACAATTGCAATATTCTCACAATAAGCTAATTAGCTCAATTGGAGCATTTCTAGCATGTTTGGTTTAAATTGGAAATTTACATTTTTCACTTTTGTCAGACGTTTGTAATATTCTCACAATAAGCTAATTAGCTAAATTGGAGCATTTCTAGCATGTTTGGTTGAAATTGCAAATTTACATTTTTCATTTCTGTCAGACAATTGCAATATTCTCACAATAAGCTAATTAGCTCAATTGGAGCATTTCTAGCATGTTTGGTTTAAATTGGAAATTTACATTTTTCAGTGTTGTCAGACGTTTGTAATATTCTCACAATAAGCTAATTAGCTAAATTGGAGCATTTCTAGCATGTTTGGTTGAAATTGCAAATTTACATTTTTCATTTCTGTCAGACAATTGCAATATTCTCACAATAAGCTAATTAGCTCAATTGGGGCATTTCTAGCACGTTTGGTTGAAATTGGAAATTTACATTTTTCACTTTTGTCAAACAATTGCAATATTCTCTCAATAAGCTAATTAGCTCAATTGGAGCATTTCTAGCATGTTTGGTTGAAATTGGAAATCTACATTTTTCACTTTTGTCAAACAATTGCAATATTCTCTCAATAAGCTAATTAGCTCAATTGGAGCATTTCTAGCATGTTTGGTTGAAATTGGAAATTTACATTTTTCACTTTTGTCAGACGTTTGTAATATTCTCACAATAAGCTAATTAGCTCAATTGGAGCATTTCTAGCACGTTTGGTTGAAATTGGAAATTTACATTTTTCACTTTTGTCAGACAATTGCAATATTCTCACAATAAGCTAATTAGCTCAATTGGAGCATTTCTAGCATGTTTGGTTGAAATTGGAAATTTACAATTTTCACTTTTGTCAGACAATTGCAATAATCTCACAGTAAGCTAATTAGCTCAATTGGAGCAATTCTAGCATGTTTGGTTGAAATTGGAAATTTACATTTTTCACTTTTGTCAGACAATTGCAATATTCTCACAATAAGCTAATTAGCTCAATTGGAGCATTTCTAGCATGTTTGGTTGAAATTGGAAATTTACATTTTTCACTTTTGTCAGACAATTGCAATATTCTCTCAATAAGCTAATTAGCTCATTTGGAGCATTTCTAGCATGTTTGGTTGAAATTAGAAATTTACATTTTTCAGTGATGTCAGACGTTTGTAATATTCTCACAATAAGCTAATTAGCTCAATTGGAGCATTTTTAGCATGTTTGGTTGAAATAGGAAATTTACATTTTTCACTTTTGTCAGACAATTGCAATATTCTCACAATAAGCTAATTAGCTCAATTGGAGCATTTCTAGCATGTTTGGTTGAAATTGGAAATTTACATTTTTCACTTTTGTCAGACAATTGCAATATTCTCTCAATAAGCTAATTAGCTCATTTGGAGCATTTCTAGCACGTTTGGTTGAAATTGGAAATTTACATTTTTCACTTTTGTCAAACAATTGCAATATTCTCTCAATAAGCTAATTAGCTCAATTGGAGCATTTCTAGCATGTTTGGTTGAAATTGGAAATTTACATTTTTCAGTGTTGTCAGACGTTTGTAATATTCTCACAATAAGCTAATTAGCTCAATTGGAGCATTTCTAGCATGTTTGGTTGAAATTGGAAATTTACATTTTTCACTTTTGTCAAACAATTGCAATATTCTCTCAATAAGCTAATTAGCTCAATTGGAGCATTTCTAGCATGTTCGGTTGAAATTGGAATTTTACATTTTTCACTTTTGTCAGACGTTTGTAATATTCTCACAATAAGCTAATTAGCTCAATTGGAGCATTTCTAGCACGTTTGGTTGAAATTGGAAATTTACATTTTTCACTTTTGTCAAACAATTGCAATATTCTCTCAATAAGCTAATTAGCTCAATTGGAGCATTTCTAGCATGTTTGGTTGAAATTAGAAATTTACATTTTTCAGTGTTGTCAGACGTTTGTAATATTCTCACAATAAGCTAATTAGCTCAATTGGAGCATTTCTAGCATGTTTGGTTGAAATTGGAAATCTACATTTTTCAGTTTTGTCAGACGTTTGTAATATTCTCACAATAAGCTAATTAGCTCATTTGGAGCATTTCTAGCATGTTTGGTTGAAATTGGAAATTTACATTTTTCAGTTTTGTCAGACGTTTGTAAAATTCTTACAGTAGGCTTATTTGCGCAATTTGAGCATTTCTAGCATGTTTGGTTGAAATTGGAAATTTACATTTTTCAGTGTTGTCAGACGTTTGTAATATTCTCACAATAAGCTAATTAGCTCAATTGGAGCATTTCTAGCATGTTTGATTGAAATTGGAAATCTACATTTTTCAGTTTTGTCAGACGTTTGTAATATTCTCACAATAAGCTAATTAGCTCAATTGGAGCATTTCTAGCATGTTTGGTTGAAATTGGAAATTTACATTTTTCAGTTTTGTCAGACGTTTGTAAAATTCTTACAGTAGGCTTATTTGCGCAATTTGAGCATTTCTAGCATGTTTGGTTGAAATTGGAAATTTACATTTTTCAGTGTTGTCAGACAATTGCAATATTCTCACAATAAGCTAATTAGCTCAATTGGAGCATTTCTAGCATGTTTGGTTGAAACTGGAAATTTACTTTTTTCAGTGTTGTCAGACGTTTGTAATATTCTCACAATAAGCTAATTAGCTCAATTGGAGCATTTCTAGCATGTTTGGTTGAAATTGGAAATTTACATTTTTCACTTTTGTCAAACAATTGCAATATTCGCACAGTAAGCTAATTAGCTCAAATGGAGCATTTCTAGCATGTTTGGTTGAAATTGGAAATTTACATTTTTCACTTTTGTCAGACAATTGCAATATTCTCTCAATAAGCAAATTAGCTCATTTGGAGCATTTCTAGCATGTTTGGTTGAAATTAGAAATTTACATTTTTCAGTGTTGTCAGACGTTTGTAATATTTTCACAATAAGCTAATTAGCTCAATTGGAGCATTTTTAGCATGTTTGGTTGAAATTGGAAATTTACATTTTTCAGTTTTGTCAGACGTTTGTAATATTCTCACAATAAGCTAATTAGCTCAATTGGAGCATTTCTAGCATGTTTGGTTGAAATTGGAAATTTACATTTTTCAGTTTTGTCAGACGTTTGTAAAATTCTTACAGTAGGCTTATTTGCGCAATTTGAGCATTTTTAGCATGTTTGGTTGAAATTGGAAATTTACTTTTTTCACTTTTGTCAGACAATTGCAATATTCTCCACAATAAGCTAATTAGCTCAATTGGAGCATTTCTAGCACGTTTGGTTGAATTTGGAAAATTACATTTTTCACTTTTGTCAAACAATTGCAATATTCTCTCAATAAGCTAATTAGCTCAATTGGAGCATTTCTAGCATGTTTGGTTGAAATTGGAAATTTACATTTTTCACTTTTGTCAAACAATTGCAATATTCTCTCAATAAGCTAATTAGCTCAATTGGAGCATTTCTAGCATGTTCGGTTGAAATTGGAATTTTAAATTTTTCACTTTTGTCAGACGTTTGTAATATTCTCACAATAAGCTAATTAGCTCAATTGGAGCATTTCTAGCACGTTTGGTTGAAATTGGAAATTTACATTTTTCACTTTTGTCAAACAATTGCAATATTCTCTCAATAAGCTAATTAGCTCAATTGGAGCATTTCTAGCATGTTTGGTTGAAATTGGAAATTTACATTTTTCAGTGTTGTCAGACGTTTGTAATATTCTCACAATAAGCTAATTAGCTCAATTGGAGCATTTCTAGCATGTTTGGTTGAAATTGGAAATTTACATTTTTCACTTTTGTCAAACAATTGCAATATTCTCACAATAAGCTAATTAGCTCAATTGGAGCATTTTTAGCATGTTTGGTTTAAATTGGAAATTTACATTTTTCAGTGTTGTCAGACGTTTGTAATATTCTCACAATAAGCTAATTAGCTAAATTGGAGCATTTCTAGCATGTTTGGTTGAAATTGCAAATTTACATTTTTCATTTCTGTAAGACAATTGCAATATTCTCACAATAAGCTAATTAGCTCAATTGGGGCATTTCTAGCACGTTTGGTTGAAATTGGAAATTTACATTTTTCACTTTTGTCAAACAATTGCAATATTCTCTCAATAAGCTAATTAGCTCAATTGGAGCATTTCTAGCATGTTTGGTTGAAATTGGAAATCTACATTTTTCACTTTTGTCAAACAATTGCAATATTCTCTCAATAAGCTAATTAGCTCAATTGGAGCATTTCTAGCATGTTTGGTTGAAATTGGAAATTTACATTTTTTACTTTTGTCAGACGTTTGTAATATTCTCACAATAAGCTAATTAGCTCAATTGGAGCATTTCTAGCACGTTTGGTTGAAATTGGAAATTTACATTTTTCACTTTTGTCAGACAATTGCAATATTCTCACAATAAGCTAATTAGCTCAATTGGAGCATTTCTAGCATGTTTGGTTGAAATTGGAAATTTACAATTTTCACTTTTGTCAGACAATTGCAATATTCTCACAATAAGCTAATTAGCTCAATTGGAGCATTTCTAGCATGTTTGGTTTAAATTGGAAATTTACATTTTTCACTTTTGTCAGACGTTTGTAATATTCTCACAATAAGCTAATTAGCTAAATTGGAGCATTTCTAGCATGTTTGGTTGAAATTGCAAATTTACATTTTTCATTTCTGTCAGACAATTGCAATATTCTCACAATAAGCTAATTAGCTCAATTGGAGCATTTCTAGCATGTTTGGTTTAAATTGGAAATTTACATTTTTCAGTGTTGTCAGACGTTTGTAATATTCTCACAATAAGCTAATTAGCTAAATTGGAGCATTTCTAGCATGTTTGGTTGAAATTGCAAATTTACATTTTTCATTTCTGTCAGACAATTGCAATATTCTCACAATAAGCTAATTAGCTCAATTGGGGCATTTCTAGCACGTTTGGTTGAAATTGGAAATTTACATTTTTCACTTTTGTCAAACAATTGCAATATTCTCTCAATAAGCTAATTAGCTCAATTGGAGCATTTCTAGCATGTTTGGTTGAAATTGGAAATCTACATTTTTCACTTTTGTCAAACAATTGCAATATTCTCTCAATAAGCTAATTAGCTCAATTGGAGCATTTCTAGCATGTTTGGTTGAAATTGGAAATTTACATTTTTCACTTTTGTCAGACGTTTGTAATATTCTCACAATAAGCTAATTAGCTCAATTGGAGCATTTCTAGCACGTTTGGTTGAAATTGGAAATTTACATTTTTCACTTTTGTCAGACAATTGCAATATTCTCACAATAAGCTAATTAGCTCAATTGGAGCATTTCTAGCATGTTTGGTTGAAATTGGAAATTTACAATTTTCACTTTTGTCAGACAATTGCAATAATCTCACAGTAAGCTAATTAGCTCAATTGGAGCAATTCTAGCATGTTTGGTTGAAATTGGAAATTTACATTTTTCACTTTTGTCAGACAATTGCAATATTCTCACAATAAGCTAATTAGCTCAATTGGAGCATTTCTAGCATGTTTGGTTGAAATTGGAAATTTACATTTTTCACTTTTGTCAGACAATTGCAATATTCTCTCAATAAGCTAATTAGCTCATTTGGAGCATTTCTAGCATGTTTGGTTGAAATTAGAAATTTACATTTTTCAGTGATGTCAGACGTTTGTAATATTCTCACAATAAGCTAATTAGCTCAATTGGAGCATTTTTAGCATGTTTGGTTGAAATAGGAAATTTACATTTTTCACTTTTGTCAGACAATTGCAATATTCTCACAATAAGCTAATTAGCTCAATTGGAGCATTTCTAGCATGTTTGGTTGAAATTGGAAATTTACATTTTTCACTTTTGTCAGACAATTGCAATATTCTCTCAATAAGCTAATTAGCGAATTTGGAGCATTTCTAGCACGTTTGGTTGAAATTGGAAATTTACATTTTTCACTTTTGTCAAACAATTGCAATATTCTCTCAATAAGCTAATTAGCTCAATTGGAGCATTTCTAGCATGTTTGGTTGAAATTGGAAATTTACATTTTTCAGTGTTGTCAGACGTTTGTAATATTCTCACAATAAGCTAATTAGCTCAATTGGAGCATTTCTAGCATGTTTGGTTGAAATTGGAAATTTACATTTTTCACTTTTGTCAAACAATTGCAATATTCTCTCAATAAGCTAATTAGCTCAATTGGAGCATTTCTAGCATGTTCGGTTGAAATTGGAATTTTACATTTTTCACTTTTGTCAGACGTTTGTAATATTCTCACAATAAGCTAATTAGCTCAATTGGAGCATTTCTAGCACGTTTGGTTGAAATTGGAAATTTACATTTTTCACTTTTGTCAAACAATTGCAATATTCTCTCAATAAGCTAATTAGCTCAATTGGAGCATTTCTAGCATGTTTGGTTGAAATTAGAAATTTACATTTTTCAGTGTTGTCAGACGTTTGTAATATTCTCACAATAAGCTAATTAGCTCAATTGGAGCATTTCTAGCATGTTTGGTTGAAATTGGAAATCTACATTTTTCAGTTTTGTCAGACGTTTGTAATATTCTCACAATAAGCTAATTAGCTCATTTGGAGCATTTCTAGCATGTTTGGTTGAAATTGGAAATTTACATTTTTCAGTTTTGTCAGACGTTTGTAAAATTCTTACAGTAGGCTTATTTGCGCAATTTGAGCATTTCTAGCATGTTTGGTTGAAATTGGAAATTTACATTTTTCAGTGTTGTCAGACGTTTGTAATATTCTCACAATAAGCTAATTAGCTCAATTGGAGCATTTCTAGCATGTTTGATTGAAATTGGAAATCTACATTTTTCAGTTTTGTCAGACGTTTGTAATATTCTCACAATAAGCTAATTAGCTCAATTGGAGCATTTCTAGCATGTTTGGTTGAAATTGGAAATTTACATTTTTCAGTTTTGTCAGACGTTTGTAAAATTCTTACAGTAGGCTTATTTGCGCAATTTGAGCATTTCTAGCATGTTTGGTTGAAATTGGAAATTTACATTTTTCAGTGTTGTCAGACAATTGCAATATTCTCACAATAAGCTAATTAGCTCAATTGGAGCATTTCTAGCATGTTTGGTTGAAACTGGAAATTTACTTTTTTCAGTGTTGTCAGACGTTTGTAATATTCTCACAATAAGCTAATTAGCTCAATTGGAGCATTTCTAGCATGTTTGGTTGAAATTGGAAATTTACATTTTTCACTTTTGTCAAACAATTGCAATATTCGCACAGTAAGCTAATTAGCTCAAATGGAGCATTTCTAGCATGTTTGGTTGAAATTGGAAATTTACATTTTTCACTTTTGTCAGACAATTGCAATATTCTCTCAATAAGCAAATTAGCTCATTTGGAGCATTTCTAGCATGTTTGGTTGAAATTAGAAATTTACATTTTTCAGTGTTGTCAGACGTTTGTAATATTTTCACAATAAGCTAATTAGCTCAATTGGAGCATTTTTAGCATGTTTGGTTGAAATTGGAAATTTACATTTTTCAGTTTTGTCAGACGTTTGTAATATTCTCACAATAAGCTAATTAGCTCAATTGGAGCATTTCTAGCATGTTTGGTTGAAATTGGAAATTTACATTTTTCAGTTTTGTCAGACGTTTGTAAAATTCTTACAGTAGGCTTATTTGCGCAATTTGAGCATTTTTAGCATGTTTGGTTGAAATTGGAAATTTACTTTTTTCACTTTTGTCAGACAATTGCAATATTCTCCACAATAAGCTAATTAGCTCAATTGGAGCATTTCTAGCACGTTTGGTTGAATTTGGAAAATTACATTTTTCACTTTTGTCAAACAATTGCAATATTCTCTCAATAAGCTAATTAGCTCAATTGGAGCATTTCTAGCATGTTTGGTTGAAATTGGAAATTTACATTTTTCACTTTTGTCAAACAATTGCAATATTCTCTCAATAAGCTAATTAGCTCAATTGGAGCATTTCTAGCATGTTCGGTTGAAATTGGAATTTTAAATTTTTCACTTTTGTCAGACGTTTGTAATATTCTCACAATAAGCTAATTAGCTCAATTGGAGCATTTCTAGCACGTTTGGTTGAAATTGGAAATTTACATTTTTCACTTTTGTCAAACAATTGCAATATTCTCTCAATAAGCTAATTAGCTCAATTGGAGCATTTCTAGCATGTTTGGTTGAAATTGGAAATTTACATTTTTCAGTGTTGTCAGACGTTTGTAATATTCTCACAATAAGCTAATTAGCTCAATTGGAGCATTTCTAGCATGTTTGGTTGAAATTGGAAATTTACATTTTTCACTTTTGTCAAACAATTGCAATATTCTCTCAATAAGCTAATTAGCTCAATTGGAGCATTTCTAGCATGTTCGGTTGAAATTGGAAATTTACATTTTTCACTTTTGTCAGACGTTTGTAATATTCTCACAATAAGCTAATTAGCTCAATTGGAGCATTTCTAGCATGTTTGGTTGAAATTGGAAATTTACATTTTTCACTTTTGTCAAACAATTGCAATATTCTCTCAATAAGCTAATTAGCTCAATTGGAGCATTTCTAGCATGTTTGGTTGAAATTAGAAATTTACATTTTTCAGTGTTGTCAGACGTTTGTAATATTCTCACAATAAGCTAATTAGCTCAATTGGAGCATTTCTAGCATGTTTGGTTGAAATTGGAAATCTACATTTTTCAGTTTTGTCAGACGTTTGTAATATTCTCACAATAAGCTAATTAGCTCATTTGGAGCATTTCTAGCATGTTTGGTTGAAATTGGAAATTTACTTTTTTCAGTGTTGTCAGACGTTTGTAATATTCTCACAATAAGCTAATTAGCTCAATTGGAGCATTTCTAGCATGTTTGGTTGAAATTGGAAATTTACATTTTTCACTTTTGTCAAACAATTGCAATATTCTCTCAATAAGCTAATTAGCTCAATTGGAGCATTTCTAGCATGTTTGGTTGAAATTGGAAATTTACATTTTTCACTTTTGTCAGACGTTTGTAATATTCTCACAATAAGCTAATTAGCTCAATTGGAGCATTTCTAGCACGTTTGGTTGAAATTGGAAATTTACATTTTTCACTTTTGTCAGACAATTGCAATATTCTCACAATAAGCTAATTAGCTCAATTGGAGCATTTCTAGCATGTTTGGTTGAAATTGGAAATTTACATTTTTCACTTTTGTCAGACAATTGCAATATTCTCTCAATAAGCTAATTAGCTCAATTGGAGCATTTCTAGCATGTTTGGTTGAAATTGGAATTTTACTTTTTTCACTTTTGTCAGACGTTTGTAATATTCTCACAATAAGCTAATTAGCTCAATTGGAGCATTTCTAGCACGTTTGGTTGAAATTGGAAATTTACATTTTTCACTTTTGTCAAACAATTGCAATATTCTCTCAATAAGCTAATTAGCTCAATTGGAGCATTTCTAGCATGTTTGGTTGAAACTGGAAATTTACTTTTTTCAGTGTTGTCAGACGTTTGTAATATTCTCACAATAAGCTAATTAGCTCAATTGGAGCATTTCTAGCATGTTTGGTTAAAATTGGAAATTTACATTTTTCACTTTTGTCAGACAATTGCAATATTCTCTCAATAAGCTAATTAGCTCATTTGGAGCATTTCTAGCATGTTTGGTTGAAATTAGAAATTTACATTTTTCAGTGATGTCAGACGTTTGTAATATTCTCACAATAAGCTAATTAGCTCAATTGGAGCATTTTTAGCATGTTTGGTTGAAATTGGAAATTTACATTTTTCACTTTTGTCAGACAATTGCAATATTCTCACAATAAGCTAATTAGCTCAATTGGAGCATTTCTAGCATGTTTGGTTGAAATTGGAAATTTACATTTTTCACTTTTGTCAGACAATTGCAATATTCTCTCAATAAGCTAATTAGCTCATTTGGAGCATTTCTAGCATGTTCGGTCGAAATTGGAATTTTACATTTTTCACTTTTGTCAGACGTTTGTAATATTCTCACAATAAGCTAATTAGCTCAATTGGAGCATTTCTAGCACGTTTGGTTGAAATTGGAAATATACATTTTTCACTTTTGTCAAACAATTGCAATATTCTCTCAATAAGCTAATTAGCTCAATTGGAGCATTTCTAGCATGTTTGGTTGAAATTGGAAATTTACATTTTTCAGTGTTGTCAGACGTTTGTAATATTCTCACAATAAGCTAATTAGCTCAATTGGAGCATTTCTAGCATGTTTGGTTGAAATTGGAAATTTACATTTTTCACTTTTGTCAAACAATTGCAATATTCTCTCAATAAGCTAATTAGCTCAATTGGAGCATTTCTAGCATGTTCGGTTGAAATTGGAAATTTACATTTTTCACTTTTGTCAGACGTTTGTAATATTCTCACAATAAGCTAATTAGCTCAATTGGAGCATTTCTAGCACGTTTGGTTGAAATTGGAAATTTACATTTTTCACTTTTGTCAAACAATTGCAATATTCTCTCAATAAGCTAATTAGCTCAATTGGAGCATTTCTAGCATGTTTGGTTGAAATTAGAAATTTACATTTTTCAGTGCTGTCAGACGTTTGTAATATTCTCACAATAAGCTAATTAGCTCAATTGGAGCATTTCTAGCATGTTTGGTTGAAATTGGAAATCTACATTTTTCAGTTTTGTCAGACGTTTGTAATATTCTCACAATAAGCTAATTAGCTCATTTGGAGCATTTCTAGCATGTTTGGTTGAAATTGGAAATTTACATTTTTCAGTTTTGTCAGACGTTTGTAAAATTCTTACAGTAGGCTTATTTGCGCAATTTGAGCATTTCTAGCATGTTTGGTTGAAATTGGAAATTTACATTTTTCACTTTTGTCAGACAATTGCAATATTCTCACAATAAGCTAATTAGCTCAATTGGAGCATTTCTAGCATGTTTGGTTGAAATTGGAAATTTACTTTTTTCAGTGTTGTCAGACGTTTGTAATATTCTCACAATAAGCTAATTAGCTCAATTGGAGCATTTCTAGCATGTTTGGTTGAAATTGGAAATTTACATTTTTCACTTTTGTCAGACAATTGCAATATTCGCACAATAAGCTAATTAGCTCAATTGGAGCATTTCTCGCATGTTTGGTTGAAATTGGAAATTTACATTTTTCACTTTTGTCAGACAATTGCAATATTCTCTCAATAAGCTAATTAGCTCATTTGGAGCATTTCTAGCATGTTTGGTTGAAATTAGAAATTTACATTTTTCAGTGTTGTCAGACGTTTGTAATATTCTCACCATAAGCTAATTAGCTCAATTGGAGCATTTTTAGCATGTTTGGTTGAAATTGGAAATTTACATTTTTCAGTTTTGTCAGACGTTTGTAATATTCTCACAATAAGCTAATTAGCTCAATTGGAGCATTTCTAGCATGTTTGGTTGAAATTGGAAATTTACATTTTTCACTTCTGTCAGACAATTGCAATATTCTCTCAATAAGCTAATTAGCTCAATTGGAGCATTTCTAGCATGTTTGGTTGAAATTGGAAATTTACATTTTTCAATTTTGTTAGACGTTTGTAATATTCTCACAATAAGCTAATTAGCTCAATTGGAGCATTTCTAGCATGTTTGGTTGAAATTGGAAATTTACATTTTTCACTTTTGTCAGACAATTGTAATATTCTCACAATAAGCTAATTAGCTCAATTGGAGCATTTCTAGCATGTTTGGTTGAAATTGGAAATTTACATTTTTCACTTTTGTCAGACGTTTGTAATATTCTCACAATAAGCTAATTAGCTCAATTGGAGCATTTCTAGCATGTTTGGTTGAAATTGGAAATTTACAATTTTCAATTTTGTTAGATGTTTGTAATATTCTCACAATAAGCTAATTAGCTCAATTGGAGCATTTCTAGCATGTTTGGTTGAAATTGGAAATTTACATTTTTCACTTTTGTCAGACGTTTGTAATATTCTCACAATAAGCTAATTAGCTCAATTCGAGCATTTCTAGCACGTTTGATTGAAATTGGAAATTTACATTTTTCACTTTTGTCAAACAATTGCAATATTCTCTCAATAAGCTAATTAGCTCAATTGGAGCATTTCTAGCATGTTCGGTTGAAATTGGAATTTTACATTTTTCACTTTTGTCAGACGTTTGTAATATTCTCACAATAAGCTAATTAGCTCAATTGGAGCATTTCTAGCATGTTTGGTTGAAATTAGAAATTTACATTTTTCAGTGTTGTCAGACGTTTGTAATATTCTCACAATAAGCTAATTAGCTCAATTGGAGCATTTCTAGCATGTTTGGTTGAAATTGGAAATCTACATTTTTCAGTTTTGTCAGACGTTTGTAATATTCTCACAATAAGCTAATTAGCTCATTTGGAGCATTTCTAGCATGTTTGGTTGAAATTGGAAATTTACATTTTTCAGTTTTGTCAGACGTTTGTAAAATTCTTACAGTAGGCTTATTTGCGCAATTTGAGCATTTCTAGCATGTTTGGTTGAAATTGGAAATTTACATTTTTCACTTTTGTCAGACAATTGCAATATTCTCACAATAAGCTAATTAGCTCAATTGGAGCATTTCTAGCATGTTTGGTTGAAATTGGAAATTTACTTTTTTCAGTGTTGTCAGACGTTTGTAATATTCTCACAATAAGCTAATTAGCTCAATTGGAACATTTCTAGCATGTTTGGTTGAAATTGGAAATTTACATTTTTCACTTTTGTCAAACAATTGCAATATTCTCTCAATAAGCTAATTAGCTCAATTGGAGCATTTCTAGCACGTTTGGTTGAAATTGGAAATTTACATTTTTCAGTTTTGTCAAACAATTGCAATATTCTCTCAATAAGCTAATTAGCTCAATTGGAGCATTTCTAGCATGTTTGGTTGAAATTGGAAATTTACATTTTTCAGTGTTGTCAGACGTTTGTAATATTCTCACAATAAGCTAATTAGCTCAATTGGAGCATTTCTAGCATGTTTGGTTGAAATTGGAAATTTACATTTTTTACTTTTGTCAAACAATTGCAATATTCTCTCAATAAGCTAATTAGCTCAATTGGAGCATTTCTAGCATGTTCGGTTGAAAGTGGAATTTTACATTTTTCACTTTTGTCAGACGTTTGTAATATTCTCACAATAAGCTAATTAGCTCAATTGGAGCATTTCTAGCACGTTTGGTTGAAATTGGAAATTTACATTTTTCACTTTTGTCAAACAATTGCAATATTCTCTCAATAAGCTAATTAGCTCAATTGGAGCATTTCTAGCATGTTTGGTTGAAATTAGAAATTTACATTTTTCAGTGTTGTCAGACGTTTGTAATATTCTCACAATAAGCTAATTAGCTCAATTGGAGCATTTCTAGCATGTTTGGTTGAAATTGGAAATCTACATTTTTCAGTTTTGTCAGACGTTTGTAATATTCTCACAATAAGCTAATTAGCTCATTTGGAGCATTTCTAGCATGTTTGGTTGAAATTGGAAATTTACATTTTTCAGTTTTGTCAGACGTTTGTAAAATTCTTACAGTAGGCTTATTTGCGCAATTTGAGCATTTCTAGCATGTTTGGTTGAAATTGGAAATTTACATTTTTCACTTTTGTCAGACAATTGCAATATTCTCACAATAAGCTAATTAGCTCAATTGGAGCATTTCTAGCATGTTTGGTTGAAATTGGAAATTTACTTTTTTCAGTGTTGTCAGACGTTTGTAATATTCTCACAATAAGCTAATTAGCTCAATTGGAGCATTTCTAGCATGTTTGGTTGAAATTGGAAATTTACATTTTTCACTTTTGTCAAACAATTGCAATATTCTCTCAATAAGCTAATTAGCTCAATTGGAGCATTTCTAGCATGTTTGGTTGAAATTGGAAATTTACATTTTTCACTTTTGTCAGACGTTTGTAATATTCTCACAATAAGCTAATTAGCTCAATTGGAGCATTTCTAGCACGTTTGGTTGAAATTGGAAATTTACATTTTTCACTTTTGTCAGACAATTGCAATATTCTCACAATAAGCTAATTAGCTCAATTGGAGCATTTCTAGCATGTTTGGTTGAAATTGGAAATTTACATTTTTCACTTTTGTCAGACAATTGCAATATTCTCTCAATAAGCTAATTAGCTCAATTGGAGCATTTCTAGCATGTTTGGTTGAAATTGGAAATTTACATTTTTCACTTCTGTCAGACAATTGCAATATTCTCACAATAAGCTAATTAGCTCAATTGGAGCATTTCTAGCATGTTTGGTTGAAATTGGAAATTTACATTTTTCAATTTTGTTAGACGTTTGTAATATTCTCACAATAAGCTAATTAGCTCAGTTGGAGCATTTCTAGCATGTTTGATTGAAATTGGAAATTTACATTTTTCACTTTTGTCAAACAATTGCAATATTTTCTCAATAAGCTAATTAGCTCAATTGGAGCATTTCTAGCATGTTCGGTTGAAATTGGAATTTTACATTTTTCACTTTTGTCAGACGTTTGTAATATTCTCACAATAAGCTAATTAGCTCAATTGGAGCATTTCTAGCACGTTTGGTTGAAATTGGAAATTTACATTTTTCACTTTTGTCAAACAATTGCAATATTCTCTCAATAAGCTAATTAGCTCAATTGGAGCATTTCTAGCATGTTTGGTTGAAATTGGAAATTTACATTTTTCAGTTTTGTCAGACGTTTGTAATATTCTCACAATAAGCTAATTAGCTCAATTGGAGCATTTCTAGCATGTTTTGTTGAAATTGGAAATTTACATTTTTCAGTTTTGTCAGACGTTTGTAAAATTCTTACAGTAGGCTTATTTGCGCAATTTGAGCATTTCTAGCATGTTTGGTTGAAATTGGAAATTTACATTTTTCACTTTTGTCAGACAATTGCAATATTCTCACAATAAGCTAATTAGCTCAATTGGAGCATTTCTAGCATGTTTGGTTGAAACTGGAAATTTACTTTTTTCAGTGTTGTCAGACGTTTGTAATATTCTCACAATAAGCTAATTAGCTCAATTGGAGCATTTCTAGCATGTTCGGTTGAAATTGGAAATTTACATTTTTCACTTTTGTCAAACAATTGCAATATTCGCACAATAAGCTAATTAGCTCAATTGGAGCATTTCTAGCATGTTTGGTTGAAATTGGAAATTTACATTTTTCACTTTTGTCAGACAATTGCAATATTCTCTCAATAAGCTAATTAGCTCATTTGGAGCATTTCTAGCATGTTTGGTTGAAATTAGAAATTTACATTTTTCAGTGTTGTCAGACGTTTGTAATATTCTCACAATAAGCTAATTAGCTCAATTGGAGCATTTTTAGCATGTTTGGTTGAAATTGGAAATTTACATTTTTCAGTTTTGTCAGACGTTTGTAATATTCTCACAATAAGCTAATTAGCTCAATTGGAGCATTTCTAGCATGTTTTGTTGAAATTGGAAATTTACATTTTTCAGTTTTGTCAGACGTTTGTAAAATTCTTACAGTAGGCTTATTTGCGCAATTTGAGCATTTCTAGCATGTTTGGTTGAAATTGGAAATTTACTTTTTTCACTTTTGTCAGACAATTGCAATATTCTCACAATAAGCTAATTAGCTAAATTGGAGCATTTCTAGCATGTATGGTTGAAATTGCAAATTTACATTTTTCATTTCTGTCAGACAATTGCAATATTCTCACAATAAGCTAATTAGCTCAATTGGAGCATTTCTAGCATGTTTGGTTTAAATTGGAAATTTACATTTTTCACTTTTGTCAGACGTTTGTAATATTCTCACAATAAGCTAATTAGCTCAATTGGGGCATTTCTAACACGTTTGGTTGAAATTGGAAATTTACATTTTCCACTTTTGTCAAACAATTGCAATATTCTCTCAATAAGCTAATTAGCTCAATTGGAGCATTTCTAGCATGTTTGGTTGAAATTGGAAATCTACATTTTTCACTTTTGTCAAACAATTGCAATATTCTCTCAATAAGCTAATTAGCTCAATTGGAGCATTTCTAGCATGTTTGGTTGAAATTGGAAATTTACATTTTTCACTTTTGTCAGACGTTTGTAATATTCTCACAATAAGCTAATTAGCTCAATTGGAGCATTTCTACCACGTTTGGTTGAAATTGGAAATTTACATTTTTCACTTTTGTCAGACAATTGCAATATTCTCACAGTAAGCTAATTAGCTCAATTGGAGCATTTCTAGCATGTTTGGTTGAAATTGGAAATTTACAATTTTCACTTTTGTCAGACAATTGCAATAATCTCACAGTAAGCTAATTAGCTCAATTGGAGCAATTCTAGCATGTTTGGTTGAAATTGGAAATTTACATTTTTCACTTTTGTCAGACAATTGCAATATTCTCACAATAAGCTAATTAGCTCAATTGGAGCATTTCTAGCATGTTTGGTTGAAATTGGAAATTTACATTTTTCACTTTTGTCAGACAATTGCAATATTCTCTCAATAAGCTAATTAGCTCATTTGGAGCATTTCTAGCATGTTTGGTTGAAATTAGAAATTTACATTTTTCAGTGATGTCAGACGTTTGTAATATTCTCACAATAAGCTAATTAGCTCAATTGGAGCATTTCTAGCATGTTTGGTTGAAATTGGAAATTTACATTTTTCACTTTTGTCAGACAATTGCAATATTCTCTCAATAAGCTAATTAGCTCAATTGGAGCATTTCTAGCATGTTTGGTTGAAATTGGAAATTTACATTTTTCACTTTTGTCAGACAATTGCAATATTCTCTCAATAAGCTAATTAGCTCATTTGGAGCATTTCTAGCATGTTCGGTTGAAATTGGAATTTTACATTTTTCACTTTTGTCAGACGTTTGTAATATTCTCACAATAAGCTAATTAGCTCAATTGGAGCATTTCTAGCACGTTTGGTTGAAATTGGAAATTTACATTTTTCACTTTTGTCAAACAATTGCAATATTCTCTCAATAAGCTAATTAGCTCAATTGGAGCATTTCTAGCATGTTTGGTTGAAATTGGAAATTTACATTTTTCAGTGTTGTCAGACGTTTGTAATATTCTCACAATAAGCTAATTAGCTCAATTGGAGCATTTCTAGCATGTTTGGTTGAAATTGGAAATTTACATTTTTCACTTATGTCAAACAATTGCAATATTCTCTCAATAAGCTAATTAGCTCAATTGGAGCATTTCTAGCATGTTCGGTTGAAATTGGAATTTTACATTTTTCACTTTTGTCAGACGTTTGTAATATTCTCACAATAAGCTAATTAGCTCAATTGGAGCATTTCTAGCACGTTTGGTTGAAATTGGAAATTTACATTTTTCACTTTTGTCAAACCATTGCAATATTCTCTCAATAAGCTAATTAGCTCAATTGGAGCATTTCTAGCATGTTTGGTTGAAATTAGAAATTTACATTTTTCAGTGTTGTCAGACGTTTGTAATATTCTCACAATAAGCTAATTAGCTCAATTGGAGCATTTCTAGCATGTTTGGTTGAAATTGGAAATCTACATTTTTCAGTTTTGTCAGACGTTTGTAATATTCTCACAATAAGCTAATTAGCTCATTTGGAGCATTTCTAGCATGTTTGGTTGAAATTGGAAATATACATTTTTCACTTTTGTCAGACGTTTGTAATATTCCCACAATAAGCTAATTAGCTCAATTGGAGCATTTCTAGCATGTTTGGTTGAAATTGGAAATTTACATTTTTCAGTTTTGTCAGACGTTTGTAAAATTCTTACAGTAGGCTTATTTGCGCAATTTGAGCATTTCTAGCATGTTTGGTTGAAATTGGAAATTTACATTTTTCAGTGTTGTCAGACGTTTGTAATATTCTCACAATAAGCTAATTAGCTCAATTGGAGCATTTCTAGCATGTTTGGTTGAAATTGGAAATTTAAATTTTTCAGTTTTGTCAGACGTTTGTAAAATTCTTACAGTAGGCTTATTTGCGCAATTTGAGCATTTCTAGCATGTTTGGTTGAAATTGGAAATTTACATTTTTCAGTGTTGTCAGACGTTTGTAATATTCTCACAATAAGCTAATTAGCTCAATTGGAGCATTTCTAGCATGTTTGGTTGAAATTGGAAATTTACATTTTTCAGTGTTGTCAGACAATTGCAATATTCTCACAATAAGCTAATTAGCTCAATTGGAGCATTTCTAGCATGTTTGGTTGAAACTGGAAATTTACTTTTTTCAGTGTTGTCAGACGTTTGTAATATTCTCACAATAAGCTAATTAGCTCAATTGGAGCATTTCTAGCATGTTTGGTTGAAATTGGAAATTTACCTTTTTCACTTTTGTCAAACAATTGCAATATTCGCACAGTAAGCTAATTAGCTCAAATGGAGCATTTCTAGCATGTTTGGTTGAAATTGGAAATTTACATTTTTCACTTTTGTCAGACAATTGCAATATTCTCTCAATAAGCTAATTAGCTCATTTGGAGCATTTCTAGCATGTTTGGTTGAAATTAGAAATTTACATTTTTCAGTGTTGTCAGACGTTTGTAATATTCTCACAATAAGCTAATTAGCTCAATTGGAGCATTTTTAGCATGTTTGGTTGAAATTGGAAATTTACATTTTTCAGTTTTGTCAGACGTTTGTAATATTCTCACAATAAGCTAATTAGCTCAATTGGAGCATTTCTAGCATGTTTGGTTGAAATTGGAAATTTACATTTTTCAGTTTTGTCAGACGTTTGTAAAATTCTTACAGTAGGCTTATTTGCGCAATTTGAGCATTTTTAGCATGTTTGGTTGAAATTGGAAATTTACTTTTTTCACTTTTGTCAGACAATTGCAATATTCTCCACAATAAGCTAATTAGCTCAATTGGAGCATTTCTAGCATGTTCGGTTGAAATTGGAATTTTACATTTTTCACTTTTGTCAGACGTTTGTAATATTCTCACAATAAGCTAATTAGCTCAATTGGAGCATTTCTAGCACGTTTGGTTGAATTTGGAAATTTACATTTTTCACTTTTGTCAAACAATTGCAATATTCTCTCAATAAGCTAATTAGCTCAATTGGAGCATTTCTAGCATGTTTGGTTGAAATTGGAAATTTACATTTTTCACTTTTGTCAAACAATTGCAATATTCTCTCAATAAGCTAATTAGCTCAATTGGAGCATTTCTAGCATGTTCGGTTGAAATTGGAATTTTAAATTTTTCACTTTTGTCAGACGTTTGTAATATTCTCACAATAAGCTAATTAGCTCAATTGGAGCATTTCTAGCACGTTTGGTTGAAATTGGAAATTTACATTTTTCACTTTTGTCAAACAATTGCAATATTCTCTCAATAAGCTAATTAGCTCAATTGGAGCATTTCTAGCATGTTTGGTTGAAATTGGAAATTTACATTTTTCACTTTTGTCAAACAATTGCAATATTCTCTCAATAAGCTAATTAGCTCAATTGGAGCATTTCTAGCATGTTCGGTTGAAATTGGAATTTTACATTTTTCACTTTTGTCAGACGTTTGTAATATTCTCACAATAAGCTAATTAGCTCAATTGGAGCATTTCTAGCACGTTTGGTTGAAATTGGAAATTTACATTTTTCACTTTTGTCAAACAATTGCAATATTCTCTCAATAAGCTAATTAGCTCAATTGGAGCATTTCTAGCATGTTTGGTTGAAATTGGAAATTTACATTTTTCAGTGTTGTCAGACGTTTGTAATATTCTCACAATAAGCTAATTAGCTCAATTGGAGCATTTCTAGCATGTTTGGTTGAAATTGGAAATCTACATTTTTCAGTTTTGTCAGACGTTTGTAATATTCTCACAATAAGCTAATTAGCTCATTTGGAGCATTTCTAGCATGTTTGGTTGAAATTGGAAATTTACATTTTTCAGTTTTGTCAGACGTTTGTAAAATTCTTACAGTAGGCTTATTTGCGCAATTTGAGCATTTCTAGCATGTTTGGTTGAAATTGGAAATTTACATTTTTCACTTTTGTCAGACAATTGCAATATTCTCACAATAAGCTAATTAGCTCAATTGGAGCATTTCTAGCATGTTTGGTTGAAATTGGAAATTTACATTTTTCACTTTTGTCAGACGTTTGTAATATTCTCACAATAAGCTAATTAGCTCAATTGGAGCATTTCTAGCACGTTTGGTTGAAATTGGAAATTTACATTTTTCACTTTTGTCAGACAATTGCAATATTCTCACAATAAGCTAATTAGCTCAATTGGAGCATTTCTAGCATGTTTGGTTGAAATTGGAAATTTACATTTTTCACTTTTGTCAGACAATTGCAATATTCTCTCAATAAGCTAATTAGCTCAATTGGAGCATTTCTAGCATGTTTGGTTGAAATTGGAAATTTACATTTTTCACTTCTGACAGACAATTGCAATATTCTCACAATAAGCTAATTAGCTCAATTGGAGCATTTCTAGCATGTTTGGTTGAAATTGGAAATTTACATTTTTCAATTTTGTTAGACGTTTGTAATATTCTCACAATAAGCTAATTAGCTCAATTGGAGCATTTCTAGCATGTTTGGTTGAAATTGGAAATTTACATTTTTCACTTTTGTCAGACAATTGTAATATTCTCACAATAAGCTAATTAGCTCAATTGGAGCATTTCTAGCATGTTTGGTTGAAATTGGAAATTTACATTTTTCACTTTTGTCAGACGTTTGTAATATTCTCACAATAAGCTAATTAGCTCAATTCGAGCATTTCTAGCATGTTTGATTGAAATTGGAAATTTACATTTTTCACTTTTGTCAAACAATTGCAATATTCTCTCAATAAGCTAATTAGCTCAATTGGAGCATTTCTAGCATGTTCGGTTGAAATTGGAATTTTACTTTTTTCACTTTTGTCAGACGTTTGTAATATTCTCACAATAAGCTAATTAGCTCAATTGGAGCATTTCTAGCACGTTTGGTTGAAATTGGAAATTTACATTTTTCACTTTTGTCAAACAATTGCAATATTCTCTCAATAAGCTAATTAGCTCAATTGGAGCATTTCTAGCATGTTTGGTTGAAATTGGAAATTTACATTTTTCAGTTTTGTCAGACGTTTGTAATATTCTCACAATAAGCTAATTAGCTCAATTGGAGCATTTCCAGCATGTTTTGTTGAAATTGGAAAATTACATTTTTCAGTTTTGTCAGACGTTTGTAAAATTCTTACAGTAGGCTTATTTGCGCAATTTGAGCATTTCTAGCATGTTTGGTTGAAATTGGAAATTTACATTTTTCACTTTTGTCAGACAATTGCAATATTCTCACAATAAGCTAATTAGCTCAATTGGAGCATTTCTAGCATGTTTGGTTGAAACTGGAAATTTACTTTTTTCAGTGTTGTCAGACGTTTGTAATATTCTCACAATATGCTAATTAGCTCAATTGGAGCATTTCTAGCATGTTTGGTTGAAATTGGAAATTTACATTTTTCACTTTTGTCAGACAATTGCAATAATCTCTCAATAAGCTAATTAGCTCATTTGGAGCATTTCTAGCATGTTTGGTTGAAATTAGAAATTTACATTTTTCAGTGTTGTCAGACGTTTGTAATATTCTCACAATAAGCTAATTAGCTCAATTGGAGCATTTTTAGCATGTTTGGTTGAAATTGGAAATTTACATTTTTCAGTTTTGTCAGACGTTTGTAATATTCTCACAATAAGCTAATTAGCTCAATTGGAGCATTTCTAGCATGTTTTGTTGAAATTGGAAATTTACATTTTTCAGTTTTGTCAGACGTTTGTAAAATTCTTACAGTAGGCTTATTTGCGCAATTTGAGCATTTCTAGCATGTTTGGTTGAAATTGGAAATTTACTTTTTTCACTTTTGTCAGACAATTGCAATATTCTCACAATAAGCTAATTAGCTCAATTGGAGCATTTCTAGCATGTTTGGTTGAAATTGGAAATTTACATTTTTCAGTGTTGTCAGACGTTTGTAATATTCTCACAATAAGCTAATTAGCTAAATTGGAGCATTTCTAGCATGTTTGGTTGAAATTGCAAATTTACATTTTTCATTTCTGTCAGACAATTGCAATATTCTCACAATAAGCTAATTAGCTCAATTGGAGCATTTCTAGCATGTTTGGTTTAAATTGGAAATTTACATTTTTCACTTTTGTCAGACGTTTGTAATATTCTCACAATAAGCTAATTAGCTCAATTGGGGCATTTCTAGCACGTTTGGTTGAAATTGGAAATTTACATTTTTCACTTTTGTCAGACAATTGCAATATTCTCACAATAAGCTAATTAGCTCAATTGGAGCATTTCTAGCATGTTTGTTTGAAATTGGAAATTTACAATTTTCACTTTTGTCAGACAATTGCAATAATCTCACAGTAAGCTAATTAGCTCAATTGGAGCAATTCTAGCATGTTTGGTTGAAATTGGAAATTTACATTTTTCACTTTTGTCAGACAATTGCAATATTCTCACAATAAGCTAATTAGCTCAATTGGAGCATTTCTAGCATGTTTGGTTGAAATTGGAAATTTACATTTTTCTCTTTTGTCAGACAATTGCAATATTCTCTCAATAAGCTAATTAGCTCATTTGGAGCATTTCTAGCATGTTTGGTTGAAATTAGAAATTTACATTTTTCAGTGATGTCAGACGTTTGTAATATTCTCACAATAAGCTAATTAGCTCAATTGGAGCATTTTTAGCATGTTTGGTTGAAATTGGAAATTTACATTTTTCACTTTTGTCAGACAATTGCAATATTCTCACAATAAGCTAATTAGCTCAATTGGAGCATTTCTAGCATGTTTGGTTGAAATTGGAAATTTACATTTTTCACTTTTGTCAGACAATTGCAATATTCTCTCAATAAGCTAATTAGCTCATTTGGAGCATTTCTAGCATGTTCGGTTGAAATTGGAATTTTACATTTTTCACTTTTGTCAGACGTTTGTAATATTCTCACAATAAGCTAATTAGCTCAATTGGAGCATTTCTAGCACGTTTGGTTGAAGTTGGAAATTTACATTTTTCACTTTTGTCAAACAATTGCAATATTCTCTCAATAAGCTAATTAGCTCAATTGGAGCATTTCTAGCATGTTTGGTTGAAATTGGAAATTTACATTTTTCAGTGTTGTCAGACGTTTGTAATATTCTCACAATAAGCTAATTAGCTCAATTGGAGCATTTCTAGCATGTTTGGTTGAAATTGGAAATTTACATTTTTCACTTTTGTCAAACAATTGCAATATTCTCTCAATAAGCTAATTAGCTCAATTGGAGCATTTCTAGCATGTTCGGTTGAAATTGGAATTTTACATTTTTCACTTTTGTCAGACGTTTGTAATATTCTCACAATAAGCTAATTAGCTCAATTGGAGCATTTCTAGCACGTTTGGTTGAAATTGGAAATTTACATTTTTCACTTTTGTCAAACAATTGCAATATTCTCTCAATAAGCTAATTAGCTCAATTGGAGCATTTCTAGCATGTTTGGTTGAAATTAGAAATTTACATTTTTCAGTGTTGTCAGACGTTTGTAATATTCTCACAATAAGCTAATTAGCTCAATTGGAGCATTTCTAGCATGTTTGGTTGAAATTGGAAATCTACATTTTTCAGTTTTGTCAGACGTTTGTAATATTCTCACAATAAGCTAATTAGCTCATTTGGAGCATTTCTAGCATGTTTGGTTGAAATTGGAAATTTACATTTTTCAGTTTTGTCAGACGTTTGTAAAATTCTTACAGTAGGCTTATTTGCGCAATTTGAGCATTTCTAGCATGTTTGGTTGAAATTGGAAATTTACATTTTTCACTTTTGTCAGACAATTGCAATATTCTCACAATAAGCTAATTAGCTCAATTGGAGCATTTCTAGCATGTTTGGTTGAAATTGGAAATTTACATTTTTCACTTTTGTCAGACAATTGCAATATTCTCACAATAAGCTAATTAGCTCAATTGGAGCATTTCTAGCATGTTTGGTTGAAATTGGAAATTTACATTTTTCACTTTTGTCAGACAATTGCAATATTCTCTCAATAAGCTAATTAGCTCAATTGGAGCATTTCTAGCATGTTTGGTTGAAATTGGAAATTTACATTTTTCACTTCTGACAGACAATTGCAATATTCTCACAATAAGCTAATTAGCTCAATTGGAGCATTTCTAGCATGTTTGGTTGAAATTGGAAATTTACATTTTTCAATTTTGTTAGACGTTTGTAATATTCTCACAATAAGCTAATTAGCTCAATTGGAGCATTTCTAGCATGTTTGGTTGAAATTGGAAATTTACATTTTTCACTTTTGTCAGACAATTGTAATATTCTCACAATAAGCTAATTAGCTCAATTGGAGCATTTCTAGCATGTTTGGTTGAAATTGGAAATTTACATTTTTCACTTTTGTCAGACGTTTGTAATATTCTCACAATAAGCTAATTAGCTCAATTCGAGCATTTCTAGCATGTTTGATTGAAATTGGAAATTTACATTTTTCACTTTTGTCAAACAATTGCAATATTCTCTCAATAAGCTAATTAGCTCAATTGGAGCATTTCTAGCATGTTCGGTTGAAATTGGAATTTTACTTTTTTCACTTTTGTCAGACGTTTGTAATATTCTCACAATAAGCTAATTAGCTCAATTGGAGCATTTCTAGCACGTTTGGTTGAAATTGGAAATTTACATTTTTCACTTTTGTCAAACAATTGCAATATTCTCTCAATAAGCTAATTAGCTCAATTGGAGCATTTCTAGCATGTTTGGTTGAAATTGGAAATTTACATTTTTCAGTTTTGTCAGACGTTTGTAATATTCTCACAATAAGCTAATTAGCTCAATTGGAGCATTTCCAGCATGTTTTGTTGAAATTGGAAAATTACATTTTTCAGTTTTGTCAGACGTTTGTAAAATTCTTACAGTAGGCTTATTTGCGCAATTTGAGCATTTCTAGCATGTTTGGTTGAAATTGGAAATTTACATTTTTCACTTTTGTCAGACAATTGCAATATTCTCACAATAAGCTAATTAGCTCAATTGGAGCATTTCTAGCATGTTTGGTTGAAACTGGAAATTTACTTTTTTCAGTGTTGTCAGACGTTTGTAATATTCTCACAATAAGCTAATTAGCTCAATTGGAGCATTTCTAGCATGTTTGGTTGAAATTGGAAATTTACATTTTTCACTTTTGTCAGACAATTGCAATATTCTCTCAATAAGCTAATTAGCTCATTTGGAGCATTTCTAGCATGTTTGGTTGAAATTAGAAATTTACATTTTTCAGTGTTGTCAGACGTTTGTAATATTCTCACAATAAGCTAATTAGCTCAATTGGAGCATTTTTAGCATGTTTGGTTGAAATTGGAAATTTACATTTTTCAGTTTTGTCAGACGTTTGTAATATTCTCACAATAAGCTAATTAGCTCAATTGGAGCATTTCTAGCATGTTTTGTTGAAATTGGAAATTTACATTTTTCAGTTTTGTCAGACGTTTGTAAAATTCTTACAGTAGGCTTATTTGCGCAATTTGAGCATTTCTAGCATGTTTGGTTGAAATTGGAAATTTACTTTTTTCACTTTTGTCAGACAATTGCAATATTCTCACAATAAGCTAATTAGCTCAATTGGAGCATTTCTAGCATGTTTGGTTGAAATTGGAAATTTACATTTTTCAGTGTTGTCAGACGTTTGTAATATTCTCACAATAAGCTAATTAGCTAAATTGGAGCATTTCTAGCATGTTTGGTTGAAATTGCAAATTTACATTTTTCATTTCTGTCAGACAATTGCAATATTCTCACAATAAGCTAATTAGCTCAATTGGAGCATTTCTAGCATGTTTGGTTTAAATTGGAAATTTACATTTTTCACTTTTGTCAGACGTTTGTAATATTCTCACAATAAGCTAATTAGCTCAATTGGGGCATTTCTAGCACGTTTGGTTGAAATTGGAAATTTACATTTTTCACTTTTGTCAGACAATTGCAATATTCTCACAATAAGCTAATTAGCTCAATTGGAGCATTTCTAGCATGTTTGTTTGAAATTGGAAATTTACAATTTTCACTTTTGTCAGACAATTGCAATAATCTCACAGTAAGCTAATTAGCTCAATTGGAGCAATTCTAGCATGTTTGGTTGAAATTGGAAATTTACATTTTTCACTTTTGTCAGACAATTGCAATATTCTCACAATAAGCTAATTAGCTCAATTGGAGCATTTCTAGCATGTTTGGTTGAAATTGGAAATTTACATTTTTCACTTTTGTCAGACAATTGCAATATTCTCTCAATAAGCTAATTAGCTCATTTGGAGCATTTCTAGCATGTTTGGTTGAAATTAGAAATTTACATTTTTCAGTGATGTCAGACGTTTGTAATATTCTCACAATAAGCTAATTAGCTCAATTGGAGCATTTTTAGCATGTTTGGTTGAAATTGGAAATTTACATTTTTCACTTTTGTCAGACAATTGCAATATTCTCACAATAAGCTAATTAGCTCAATTGGAGCATTTCTAGCATGTTTGGTTGAAATTGGAAATTTACATTTTTCACTTTTGTCAGACAATTGCAATATTCTCTCAATAAGCTAATTAGCTCATTTGGAGCATTTCTAGCATGTTCGGTTGAAATTGGAATTTTACATTTTTCACTTTTGTCAGACGTTTGTAATATTCTCACAATAAGCTAATTAGCTCAATTGGAGCATTTCTAGCACGTTTGGTTGAAATTGGAAATTTACATTTTTCACTTTTGTCAAACAATTGCAATATTCTCTCAATAAGCTAATTAGCTCAATTGGAGCATTTCTAGCATGTTTGGTTGAAATTGGAAATTTACATTTTTCAGTGTTGTCAGACGTTTGTAATATTCTCACAATAAGCTAATTAGCTCAATTGGAGCATTTCTAGCATGTTTGGTTGAAATTGGAAATTTACATTTTTCACTTTTGTCAAACAATTGCAATATTCTCTCAATAAGCTAATTAGCTCAATTGGAGCATTTCTAGCATGTTCGGTTGAAATTGGAATTTTACATTTTTCACTTTTGTCAGACGTTTGTAATATTCTCACAATAAGCTAATTAGCTCAATTGGAGCATTTCTAGCACGTTTGGTTGAAATTGGAAATTTACATTTTTCACTTTTGTCAAACAATTGCAATATTCTCTCAATAAGCTAATTAGCTCAATTGGAGCATTTCTAGCATGTTTGGTTGAAATTTGAAATTTACATTTTTCAGTGTTGTCAGACGTTTGTAATATTCTCACAATAAGCTAATTAGCTCAATTGGAGCATTTCTAGCATGTTTGGTTGAAATTGGAAATCTACATTTTTCAGTTTTGTCAGACGTTTGTAATATTCTCACAATAAGCTAATTAGCTCATTTGGAGCATTTCTAGCATGTTTGGTTGAAATTGGAAATTTACATTTTTCAGTTTTGTCAGACGTTTGTAAAATTCTTACAGTAGGCTTATTTGCGCAATTTGAGCATTTCTAGCATGTTTGGTTGAAATTGGAAATTTACATTTTTCACTTTTGTCAGACAATTGCAATATTCTCACAATAAGCTAATTAGCTCAATTGGAGCATTTCTAGCATGTTTGGTTGAAATTGGAAATTTACTTTTTTCAGTGTTGTCAGACGTTTGTAATATTCTCACAATAAGCTAATTAGCTCAATTGGAGCATTTCTAGCATGTTTGGTTGAAATTGGAAATTTACATTTTTCACTTTTGTCAGACAATTGCAATATTCGCACAATAAGCTAATTAGCTCAATTGGAGCATTTCTCGCATGTTTGGTTGAAATTGGAAATTTACATTTTTCACTTTTGTCAGACAATTGCAATATTCTCTCAATAAGCTAATTAGCTCATTTGGAGCATTTCTAGCATGTTTGGTTGAAATTGGAATTTTACATTTTTCACTTTTGTCAGACGTTTGTAATATTCTCACAATAAGCTAATTAGCTCAATTGGAGCATTTCTAGCACGTTTGGTTGAAATTGGAAATTTACATTTTTCACTTTTGTCAAACAATTGCAATATTCTCTCAATAAGCTAATTAGCTCAATTGGAGCATTTCTAGCATGTTTGGTTGAAATTGGAAATTTACATTTTTCACTTTTGTCAGACGTTTGTAATATTCTCACAATAAGCTAATTAGCTCAATTGGGGCATTTCTAGCACGTTTGGTTGAAATTGGAAATTTACATTTTTCACTTTTGTCAGACAATTGCAATATTCTCACAATAAGCTAATTAGCTCAATTGGAGCATTTCTAGCATGTTTGTTTGAAATTGGAAATTTACAATTTTCACTTTTGTCAGACAATTGCAATAATCTCACAGTAAGCTAATTAGCTCAATTGGAGCATTTCTAGCATGTTTGGTTGAAATTGGAAATCTACATTTTTCAGTTTTGTCAGACGTTTGTAATATTCTCACAATAAGCTAATTAGCTCATTTGGAGCATTTCTAGCATGTTTGGTTGAAATTGGAAATTTACATTTTTCAGTTTTGTCAGACGTTTGTAAAATTCTTACAGTAGGCTTATTTGCGCAATTTGAGCATTTCTAGCATGTTTGGTTGAAATTGGAAATTTACATTTTTCACTTTTGTCAGACAATTGCAATATTCTCACAATAAGCTAATTAGCTCAATTGGAGCATTTCTAGCATGTTTGGTTGAAATTGGAAATTTACTTTTTTCAGTGTTGTCAGACGTTTGTAATATTCTCACAATAAGCTAATTAGCTCAATTGGAGCATTTCTAGCATGTTTGGTTGAAATTGGAAATTTACATTTTTCACTTTTGTCAGACAATTGCAATATTCGCACAATAAGCTAATTAGCTCAATTGGAGCATTTCTCGCATGTTTGGTTGAAATTGGAAATTTACATTTTTCACTTTTGTCAGACAATTGCAATATTCTCTCAATAAGCTAATTAGCTCATTTGGAGCATTTCTAGCATGTTTGATTGAAATTAGAAATTTACATTTTTCAGTGTTGTCAGACGTTTGTAATATTCTCACAATAAGCTAATTAGCTCAATTGGAGCATTTTTAGCATGTTTGGTTGAAATTGGAAATTTACATTTTTCAGTTTTGTCAGACGTTTGTAATATTCTCACAATAAGCTAATTAGCTCAATTGGAGCATTTCTAGCATGTTTGGTTGAAATTGGAAATATACATTTTTCAGTTTTGTCAGACGTTTGTAATATTCTCACAATAAGCTAATTAGCTCAATTGGAGCATTTCTAGCATGTTTGGTTGAAATTGGAAATTTACATTTTTCAGTTTTGTCAGACGTTTGTAAAATTCTTACAGTAGGCTTATTTGCGCAATTTGAGCATTTCTAGCATGTTTGGTTGAAATTGGAAATTTAGTTTTTCACTTTTGTCAAACAATTGCAATATTCTCTCAATAAGCTAATTAGCTCAATTGGAGCATTTCTAGCATGTTTGGTTGAAATTAGAAATTTACATTTTTCAGTGTTGTCAGACGTTTGTAATATTCTCACAATAAGCTAATTAGCTCAATTGGAGCATTTCTAGCATGTTTGGTTGAAATTGGAAATTTACATTTTTCAGTGTTGTCAGACGTTTGTAATATTCTCACAATAAGCTAATTAGCTCAATTGGAGCATTTTTAGCATGTTTGGTTGAAATTGGAAATTTACATTTTTCAGTTTTGTCAGACGTTTGTAATATTCTCACAATAAGCTAATTAGCTCAATTGGAGCATTTCTAGCATGTTTGGTTGAAATTGGAAATATACATTTTTCAGTTTTGTCAGACGTTTGTAATATTCTCACAATAAGGTAATTAGCTCAATTGGAGCATTTCTAGCATGTTTGGTTGAAATTGGAAATTTACATTTTTCAGTTTTGTCAGACGTTTGTAAAATTCTTACAGTAGGCTTATTTAAGCAATTTGAGCATTTCTAGCATGTTTGGTTGAAATTGGAAATTTAGTTTTTCACTTTTGTCAGACAATTGCAATATTCTCACAATAAGCTAATTAGCTCAATTGGAGCATTTCTAGCATGTTCGGTTGAAATTGGAATTTTACATTTTTCACTTTTGTCAGACAATTGCAATATTCTCACAATAAGCTAATTAGCTCAATTGGAGCATTTCTAGCATGTTTGGTTGAAATTGGAAATTTACTTTTTTCAGTGTTGTCAGACGTTTGTAATATTCTCACAATAAGCTAATTAGCTCAATTGGAGCATTTCTAGCATGTTTGGTTGAAATTGGAAATTTACATTTTTCACTTTTGTCAGACAATTGCAATATTCGCACAATAAGCTAATTAGCTCAATTGGAGCATTTCTCGCATGTTTGGTTGAAATTGGAAATTTACATTTTTCACTTTTGTCAGACAATTGCAATATTCTCTCAATAAGCTAATTAGCTCATTTGGAGCATTTCTAGCATGTTTGGTTGAAATTAGAAATTTACATTTTTCAGTGTTGTCAGACGTTTGTAATATTCTCACAATAAGCTAATTAGCTCAATTGGAGCATTTTTAGCATGTTTGGTTGAAATTGGAAATTTACATTTTTCAGTTTTGTCAGACGTTTGTAATATTCTCACAATAAGCTAATTAGCTCAATTGGAGCATTTCTAGCATGTTTGGTTGAAATTGGAAATATACATTTTTCAGTTTTGTCAGACGTTTGTAATATTCTCACAATAAGCTAATTAGCTCAATTGGAGCATTTCTAGCATGTTTGGTTGAAATTGGAAATTTACATTTTTCAGTTTTGTCAGACGTTTGTAAAATTCTTACAGTAGGCTTATTTGCGCAATTTGAGCATTTCTAGCATGTTTGGTTGAAATTGGAAATTTAGTTTTTCACTTTTGTCAGACAATTGCAATATTCTCACAATAAGCTAATTAGCTCAATTGGAGCATTTCTAGCATGTTCGGTTGAAATTGGAATTTTACATTTTTCACTTTTGTCAGACGTTTGTAATATTCTCACAATAAGCTAATTAGCTCAATTGGGGCATTTCTAGCACGTTTGGTTGAAATTGGAAATTTACATTTTTCACTTTTGTCAAACAATTGCAATATTCTCTCAATAAGCTAATTAGCTCAATTGGAGCATTTCTAGCATGTTTGGTTGAAATTGGAAATTTACATTTTTCACTTTTGTCAAACATTTGCAATATTCTCTCAATAAGCTAATTAGCTCAATTGGAGCATTTCTAGCATGTTTGGTTGAAATTGGAAATTTACATTTTTCACTTTTGTCAGACGTTTGTAATATTCTCACAATAAGCTAATTAGCTCAATTGGAGCATTTCTAGCACGTTTGGTTGAAATTGGAAATTTACATTTTTCACTTTTGTCAGACAATTGCAATATTCTCACAATAAGCTAATTAGGTAAATTGGAGCATTTCTAGCATCTTCGGTTGAAATTGGAAATTTACATTTTTCAGTGTTGTCAGACGTTTGTAATATTCTCACAATAAGCTAATTAGCTCAATTGGAGCATTTCTAGCATGTTTGGTTGAAATTGGAAAGTTACAATTTTTACTTTTGTCAGACAATTGCAATAATCTCACAGTAAGCTAATTAGCTGAATTGGAGCAATTCTAGCATGTTTAGTTGAAATTGGAAATTTACATTTTTCACTTTTGTCAGACAATTGCAATATTCTCACAATAAGCTAATAAGCTAAATTGGAGCATTTCTAGCATGTTTGGTTGAAATTGGAAATTTACATTTTTCACTTTTGTCAGACAATTGCAATATTCTCTCAATAAGCTAATTAGCTCATTTGGAGCATTTTTAGCTTGTTTGGTTGAAATTAGAAATTTACATTTTTCAGTGATGTCAGACGTTTGTAATATTCTCACAATAAGCTAATTAGCTCAATTGGAGCATTTTTAGCATGTTTGGTTGAAATTGGAAATTTACATTTTTCAGTTTTGTCAGACGTTTGTAAAATTCTTACAGTAGGCTTATTTGCGCAATTTGAGCATTTCTAGCACGTTTGGTTGAAATTGGAAATTTACATTTTTCACTTTTGTCAAACAATTGCAATATTCTCTCAATAAGCTAATTAGCTCAATTGGAGCATTTCTAGCATGTTTGGTTGAAATTGGAAATTTACATTTTTCACTTTTGTCAAACAATTGCAATATTCTCTCAATAAGCTAATTAGCTCAATTGGAGCATTTCTAGCATGTTTGGTTGAAATTGGAAATTTACATTTTTCACTTTTGTCAGACGTTTGTAATATTCTCTCAATAAGCTAATTAGCTCAATTGGAGCAATTCTAGCACGTTTGGTTGAAATTGGAAATTTACATTTTTCACTTTTGTCAGACGTTTGTAATATTCTCACAATAAGCTAATTAGCTCAATTGGAGCATTTCTAGCATGTTTGGTTGAAATTGGAAAGTTACAATTTTTCACTTTTGTCAGACAATTGCAATAATCTCACAGTAAGCTAATTAGCTGAATTGGAGCAATTCTAGCATGTTTGGTTGAAATTGGAAATTTACATTTTTCACTTTTGTCAGACAATTGCAATATTCTCACAATAAGCTAATAAGCTAAATTGGAGCATTTCTAGCATGTTTGGTTGAAATTGGAAATTTACATTTTTCACTTTTGTCAGACAATTGCAATATTCTCTCAATAAGCTAATTAGCTCATTTGGAGCATTTTTAGCTTGTTTGGTTGAAATTAGAAATTTACATTTTTCAGTGATGTCAGACGTTTGTAATATTCTCACAATAAGCTAATTAGCTCAATTGGAGCATTTTTAGCATGTTTGGTTGAAATTGGAAATTTACATTTTTCAGTTTTGTCAGACGTTTGTAAAATTCTTACAGTAGGCTTATTTGCGCAATTTGAGCATTTCTAGCATGTTTGGTTGAAATTGGAAATTTACTTTTTTCACTTTTGTCAGACAATTGCAATATTCTCACAATAAGCTAATTAGCTCAATTGGAGCATTTCTAGCATGTTTGGTTGAAATTGGAAATTTACATTTTTCAGTGTTGTCAGACGTTTGTAATATTCTCACAATAAGCTAATTAGCCAAATTGGAGCATTTCTAGCATGTTTGGTTGAAATTGGAAATTTACATTTTTCACTTTTGTCAGACAATTGCAATATTCTCACAATAAGCTAATTAGCTCAATTGGAGCATTTCTAGCGTGTTTGGTTGAAATTGGAAATTTACATTTTTCACTTTTGTCAGACGTTTGTAATATTCTCTTAATAAGCTAATTAGCTCAATTGGAGCATTTCTAGCATGTTTGGTTGAAATTGGAAATTTACATTTTTCAGTTTTGTCAGACGTTTGTAATATTCTCACAATAAGCTAATTAGCTCAGTTGGAGCATTTCTAGCATGTTTGGTTGAAATTGGAAATTTACATTTTTCAGTGTTGTCAGACGTTTGTAATATTCTCACAATAAGCTAATTAGCTCAATTGGAGCATTTCTAGCATGTTTGGTTGAAATTGGAAATCTACATTTTTCAGTTTTGTCAGACGTTTGTAATATTCTTACAGTAGGCTTATTTGCGCAATTTGAGCATTTCTAGCATGTTTGGTTGAAATTGGAAATTTACTTTTTTCACTTTTGTCAGACAATTGCAATATTCTCACAATAAGCTAATTAGCTCAATTGGAGCATTTCTAGCATGTTTGGTTGAAATTGGAAATTTACATTTTTCAGTGTTGTCAGACGTTTGTAATATTCTCACAATAAGCTAATTAGCTAAATTGGAGCATTTCTAGCATGTTTGGTTGAAATTGAAAATTTACATTTTTCATTTCTGTCAGACAATTGCAATATTCTCACAATAAGCTAATTAGCTCAATTGGAGCATTTCTAGCATGTTTGGTTGAAATTGGAAATTTACATTTTTCACTTTTGTCAGACAATTGCAATATTCTCACAATAAGCTAATTAGCTCAATTGGAGCATTTCTAGCATGTTTGGTTTAAATTGGAAATTTACATTTTTCGCTTTTGTCAGACGTTTGTAATATTCTAACAATAAGCTAATTAGCTCAATTGGGGCATTTCTAACACGTTTGGTGGAAATTGGAAATTTACATTTTTCACTTTTGTCAAACAATTCCAATATTCTCTCAATAAGCTAATTAGCTCAATTGGAGCATTTCTAGCATGTTTGGTTGAAATTGGAAATTTACATTTTTCACTTTTGTCAAACAATTGCAATATTCTCTCAATAAGCTAATTAGCTAAATTGGAGCATTTCTAGCATGTTTGGTTGAAATTGAAAATTTACATTTTTCACTTTTGTCAGACGTTTGTAATATTCTCACAATTAGCTAATTAGCTCAATTGGAGCATTTCTAGCACGTTTGGTTGAAATTGGAAATTTACATTTTTCACTTTTGTCAGACAATTGCAATATTCTCACATAAGCTAATTAGCTCAATTGGAGCATTTCTAGCATCTTCAGTTGAAATTGGAAATTTACATTTTTCAGTGTTGTCAGACGTTTGTAATATTCTCACAATAAGCTAATTAGCTCAATTGGAGCATTTCTAGCATGTTTGGTTGAAATTGGAAATTTACAATTTTCACTTTTGTCAGACAATTGCAATAATCTCACAGTAAGCTAATTAGCTCAATTGGAGCAATTCTAGGATGTTTGGTTGAAATTGGAAATTTACATTTTTCACTTTTGTCAGACAATTGCAATATTCTCACAATAAGCTAATTAGCTCAATTGGAGCATTTTTAGCATGTTTGGTTGAAATTGGAAATTTACATTTTTCAGTTTTGTCAGACGTTTGTAATATTCTCACAATAAGCTAATTAGCTAAATTGGAGCATTTCTAGCACGTTTGGTTGAAATTGGAAATTTACATTTTTCACTTTTGTCAAACAATTGCAATATTCTCTCAATAAACTAATTAGCTCAATTGGAGCATTTCTAGAGTGTTCGGTTGAAATTGGAAATTTACATTTTTCACTTTTGTCAGACGTTTGTAATATTCTCACAATAAGCTAATTAGCTCAATTGGAGCATTTCAAGCACGTTTGGTTGAAATTGGAAATTTACATTTTTCACTTTTGTCAGACAATTGCAATATTCTCACAATAAGCTAATTAGCTCAATTGGAGCATTTCTAGCATGTTTGGTTGAAATTGGAAATTTACATTTTTCACTTCTGTCAGACAATTGCAATATTCTCACAATAAGCTAATTAGCTCAATTGGAGCATTTCTAGCATGTTTGGTTGAAATTGGAAATTTACATTTTTCAATTTTGTCAAACAATTGCAATATTCTCTCAATAAGCTAATTAGCTCAATTGGAGCATTTCTAGCATGTTCGGTTGAAATTGGAATTTTACATTTTTCACTTTTGTCAGACGTTTGTAATATTCTCACAATAAGCTAATTAGCTCAATTGGAGCATTTCTAGCACGTTTTGTTGAAATTGGAATTTTACATTTTTCACTTTTGTCAAACAATTGCAATATTCTCTCAATAAGCTAATTAGCTCAATTGGAGCATTTCTAGCATGTTTGGTTGAAATTGGAAATTTACATTTTTCAGTTTTGTCAGACGTTTGTAAAATTCTTACAGTAGGCTTATTTGCGCTATTTGAGCATTTCTAGCATGTTTGGTTGAAATTGGAAATTCACATTTTTCAGTTTTGTCAGACGTTTGTAATATTCTCACAATAAGCTAATTAGCTCAATTGGAGCATTTCTAGCATGTTTGGTTGAAACTGGAAATTTACTTTTTTCAGTGTTGTCAGACGTTTGTAATATTCTCACAATAAGCTAATTAGCTCAATTGGAGCATTTCTAGCATCTTTGGTTGAAATTGGAAATTTACATTTTTCCCTTTTGTCAAACAATTGCAATATTCGCACAATAAGCTAATTAGCTCAATTGGAGCATTTCTAGCATGTTTGGTTGAAATTGGAAATTTACATTTTTCACTTTTGTCAGACAATTGCAATATTCTCTCAATAAGCTAATTAGCTCATTTGGAGCATTTCTAGCATGTTTGGTTGAAATTAGAAATTTACATTTTTCAGTGTTGTCAGACGTTTGTAATATTCTCACAATAAGCTACTTAGCTCAATTGGAGCATTTTAAGCATGTTTGGTTGAAATTGGAAATTTACATTTTTCAGTTTTGTCAGACGTTTGTAATATTCTCACAATAAGCTAATTAGCTCAATTGGAGCATTTCTAGCATGTTTGGTTGAAATTGGAAATCTACATTTTTCAGTTTTGTCAGACGTTTGTAATATTCTCACAATAAGCTAATTAGTTCAATTGGAGCATTTCTAGCATGTTTGGTTGAAATTGGAAATTTACATTTTTCAGTTTTGTCAGACGTTTGTAAAATTCTTACAGTAGGCTAATTTGCGCAATTTGAGCATTTCTAGCATGTTTGGTTGAAATTGGAAATTTACTTTTTTCACTTTTGTCAGACAATTGCAATATTCTCACAATAAGCTAATTAGCTCAATTGGAGCATTTCTAGCATGTTTGGTTGAAATTGGAAATTTACATTTTTCACTTTTGTCAGACGTTTGTAGTATTCTCACAATAAGCTAATTAGCTCAATTGGAGCATTTCTAGCACGTTTGGTTTAAATTGGAAATTTACCTTATCCACTTTTGTCAGACGTTTGTAATATTCTCACAATAAGCTAATTAGCTCAATTGGAGCATTTCTAGCATGTTTGGTTGAAATTGGAAATTTACCTTTTCCACTTTTGTCAAACAATTGCAATATTCTCTCAATAAGCTAATTAGCTCAATTGGGGCATTTCTACCATGTTTGGTTGAAATTGAAAATTTACATTTTTCACTTTTGTCAGACGTTTGTAATATTCCCACAATAAGCTAATTAGCTCAATTGGAGCATTTCTAGCATGTTTGGTTGAAATTGGAAATTTACATTTTTCACTTTTGTCAGACGTTTGTAATATTCCCACAATAAGCTAATTAGCTCAATTGGAGCATTTCTAGCATGTTTGGTTGAAATTGGAAATTTACATTTTTCACTTTTGTCAGACAATTGCAATATTCTCACAATAAGCTAATTAGCTCAATTGGAGCATTTCTAGCATGTTTGGTTGAAATTGGAAATTTACATTTTTCAGTTTTGTCAGACGTTTGTAATATTCTCACAATAAGCTAATTAGCTCAATTGGAGCATTTCTAGCATGTTTGGTTGAAATTGGAAATTTACATTTTTCACTTTTGTCAAACAATTGCAATTTTCTCTCAATAAGCTAATTAGCTAAATTGGAGCATTTCTAGCATGTTTGGTTGAAATTGGAAATTTACATTTTTCACTTTTGTCAGACGTTTGTAATATTCTCACAATAAGCTAATTAGCTCAATTGGAGCATTTCTAGCACGTTTGGTTGAAATTGGAATTTTACATTTTTCAGTTTTGTCAGACAATTGCAATAGTCTCTCAATAAGCTAGTTAGCTCAATTGGAGCATTTCTAGCATGTTTGGTTGAAATTGGAAATTTACATTTTTCAGTTTTGTCAGACGTTTGTAATGTTCTCACAATAAGCTAATTAGCTCAATTGGAGCATTTCTAGCATGTTTGGTTGAAATTGGAAATTCACATTTTTCAGTGTTGTCAGACGTTTGTAATATTCTCACAATAAGCTAATTAGCTCAATTGGAGCATTTCTAGCATGTTTGGTTGAAATTGGAAACTTGCATTTTTCACTTTTGTCAGACGTTTGTAATATTCTCACAATAAGCTAATTAGCTCAATTGGAGCATTTCTAGCATGTTTGGTTGAAATTGGAAATTTACATTTTTCACTTTTGTCAGACAATTGCAATATTCTCACAATAAGCTAATTAGCTCAATTGGAGCATTTCTAGCATGTTTGGTTGAAATTGGAAATTTACATTTTTCAATTTTGTTAGACGTTTGTAATATTCTCACAATAAGCTAATTAGCTCAATTGGAGCATTTCTAGCATGTTTGGTTGAAATTGGAAATTTACATTTTTCACTTTTGTCAGACAATTGTAATATTCTCACAATAAGCTAATTAGCTCAATTGGAGCATTTCTAGCACGTTTGGTTGAAATTGGAAATTTACATTTTTCACTTTTGTCAGACGTTTGTAATATTCTCACAATAAGCTAATTAGCTCAATTGGAGCATTTCTAGCACGGTTGATTGAAATTGGAAATTTACATTTTTCACTTTTGTCAAACAATTGCAATATTCTCTCAATAAGCTAATTAGCTCAATTGGAGTATTTCTAGCATGTTCGGTTGAAATTGGAATTTTACATTTTTCACTTTTGTCAGACGTTTGTAATATTCTCACAATAAGCTAATTAGCTCAATTGGAGCATTTCTAGCACGTTTTGTTGAAATTGGAAATTTACATTTTTCACTTTTGTCAAACAATTGCAATATTCTCTCAATAAGCTAATTAGCTCAATTGGAGCATTTCTAGCATGTTTGGTTGAAATTGGAAATTTACATTTTTCACTTTTGTCAGACGTTTGTAATATTCTCACAATAAGCTAATTAGCTCAATTGGAGCATTTCTAGCACGTTTGGTTGAAATTGGAAATTTACATTTTTCACTTTTGTCAAACAATTGCAATATTCTCTCAATAAGCTAATTAGCTCAATTGAAGCATTTCTAGCATGTTCGGTTGAAATTGGAATTTTACATTTTTCACTTTTGTCAGACGTTTGTAATATTCTCACAATAAGCTAATTAGCTCAATTGGAGCATTTCTAGCACGTTTGGTTGAAATTGGAAATTTACATTTTTCACTTTTGTCAAACAATTGCAATATTCTCACAATAAGCTAATTAGCTCAATTGGAGCATTTCTAGCATGTTTGGTTGAAATTGGAAATTTACATTTTTCACTTTTGTCAGACGTTTGTAATATTCTCACAATAAGCTAATTAGCTCAATTGGAGCATTTCTAGCACGTTTGGTTGAAATTGGAAATTTGCATTTTTCACTTTTGTCAGACAATTGCAATATTCTCACAATAAGCTAATTAGCTCAATTGGAGCATTTCTAGCATCTTCGGTTGAAATTGGAAATTTACATTTCTCAGTGTTGTCAGACGTTTGTAATATTCTCACAATAAGCTAATTAGCTCAATTGGAGCATTTCTAGCATGTTTGGTTGAAATTGGAAATTTACATTTTTCACTTTTGTCAGACAATTGCAATAATCTCACAGTAAGCTAATTAGCTCAATTGGAGCAATTCTAGCATGTTTGGTTGAAATTGGAAATTTACATTTTTCACTTTTGTCAGACAATTGCAATATTCTCACAATAAGCTAATTAGCTCAATTGGAGCATTTCTAGCATGTTTGGTTGAAATTAGAAATTTACATTTTTCAGTGTTGTCAGACGTTTGTAATATTCTCACAATAAGCTAATTAGCTCAATTGGAGCATTTCTAGCATGTTTGGTTGAAATTGGAAATTTACATTTTTCACTTTTGTCAAACAATTGCAATTTTCTCTCAATAAGCTAATTAGCTAAATTGGAGCATTTCTAGCATGTTTGGTTGAAATTGGAAATTTACATTTTTCACTTTTGTCAGACGTTTGTAATATTCTCACAATAAGCTAATTAGCTCAATTGGAGCATTTCTAGCACGTTTGGTTGAAATTGGAATTTTACATTTTTCAGTTTTGTCAGACAATTGCAATAGTCTCTCAATAAGCTAGTTAGCTCAATTGGAGCATTTCTAGCATGTTTGGTTGAAATTGGAAATTTACATTTTTCAGTTTTGTCAGACGTTTGTAATGTTCTCACAATAAGCTAATTAGCTCAATTGGAGCATTTCTAGCATGTTTGGTTGAAATTGGAAATTTACATTTTTCAGTGTTGTCAGACGTTTGTAATATTCTCACAATAAGCTAATTAGCTCAATTGGAGCATTTCTAGCATGTTTGGTTGAAATTGGAAACTTGCATTTTTCACTTTTGTCAGACGTTTGTAATATTCTCACAATAAGCTAATTAGCTCAATTGGAGCATTTCTAGCATGTTTGGTTGAAATTGGAAATTTACATTTTTCACTTTTGTCAGACAATTGCAATATTCTCACAATAAGCTAATTAGCTCAATTGGAGCATTTCTAGCATGTTTGGTTGAAATTGGAAATTTACATTTTTCAATTTTGTTAGACGTTTGTAATATTCTCACAATAAGCTAATTAGCTCAATTGGAGCATTTCTAGCATGTTTGGTTGAAATTGGAAATTTACATTTTTCAATTTTGTTAGACGTTTGTAATATTCTCACAATAAGCTAATTAGCTCAATTGGAGCATTTCTAGCACGGTTGATTGAAATTGGAAATTTACATTTTTCACTTTTGTCAAACAATTGCAATATTCTCTCAATAAGCTAATTAGCTCAATTGGAGTATTTCTAGCATGTTCGGTTGAAATTGGAATTTTACATTTTTCACTTTTGTCAGACGTTTGTAATATTCTCACAATAAGCTAATTAGCTCACTTGGAGCATTTCTAGCACGTTTTGTTGAAATTGGAAATTTACATTTTTCACTTTTGTCAAACAATTGCAATATTCTCTCAATAAGCTAATTAGCTCAATTGGAGCATTTCTAGCATGTTTGGTTGAAATTGGAAATTTACATTTTTCACTTTTGTCAGACGTTTGTAATATTCTCACAATAAGCTAATTAGCTCAATTGGAGCATTTCTAGCACGTTTGGTTGAAATTGGAAATTTACATTTTTCACTTTTGTCAAACAATTGCAATATTCTCTCAATAAGCTAATTAGCTCAATTGAAGCATTTCTAGCATGTTCGGTTGAAATTGGAATTTTACATTTTTCACTTTTGTCAGACGTTTGTAATATTCTCACAATAAGCTAATTAGCTCAATTGGAGCATTTCTAGCACGTTTGGTTGAAATTGGAAATTTACATTTTTCACTTTTGTCAAACAATTGCAATATTCTCACAATAAGCTAATTAGCTCAATTGGAGCATTTCTAGCATGTTTGGTTGAAATTGGAAATTTACATTTTTCACTTTTGTCAGACGTTTGTAATATTCTCACAATAAGCTAATTAGCTCAATTGGAGCATTTCTAGCACGTTTGGTTGAAATTGGAAATTTGCATTTTTCACTTTTGTCAGACAATTGCAATATTCTCACAATAAGCTAATTAGCTCAATTGGAGCATTTCTAGCATCTTCGGTTGAAATTGGAAATTTACATTTCTCAGTGTTGTCAGACGTTTGTAATATTCTCACAATAAGCTAATTAGCTCAATTGGAGCATTTCTAGCATGTTTGGTTGAAATTGGAAATTTACATTTTTCACTTTTGTCAGACAATTGCAATAATCTCACAGTAAGCTAATTAGCTCAATTGGAGCAATTCTAGCATGTTTGGTTGAAATTGGAAATTTACATTTTTCACTTTTGTCAGACAATTGCAATATTCTCACAATAAGCTAATTAGCTCAATTGGAGCATTTCTAGCATGTTTGGTTGAAATTAGAAATTTACATTTTTCAGTGTTGTCAGACGTTTGTAATATTCTCACAATAAGCTAATTAGCTCAATTGGAGCATTTTTAGCATGTTTGGTTGAAATTGGAAATTTACATTTTTCAGTTTTGTCAGACGTTTGTAAAATTCTTACAGTAGGCTTATTTGCGCAATTTGAGCATTTCTAGCATGTTTGGTTGAAATTCGAAATTTACTTTTTTCACTTTTGTCAGACAATTGCAATATTCTCACAATAAGCTAATTAGCTCAATTGGAGCATTTCTAGCATGTTTGGTTGAAATTGGAAATTTACATTTTTCAGTGTTGTCAGACGTTTGTAATATTCTCACAATAAGCTAATTAGCCAAATTGGAGCATTTCTAGCATGTTTGGTTGAAATTGCAAATTTACATTTTTCGCTTCTGTCAGACAATTGAAATATTCTCACAATAAGCTAATTAGCTCAATTGGAGCATTTCTAGCATGTTTGGTTGAAATTGGAAATTTACATTTTTCAATTTTGTTAGACGTTTGTAATATTCTCACAATAAGCTAATTAGCTCAATTGGAGCATTTCTAGCATGTTTGGTTGAAATTGGAAATTTACATTTTTCACTTTTGTCAGACAATTGCAATATTCTCACAATAAGCTAATTAGCTCAATTGGAGCATTTCTAGCGTGTTTGGTTGAAATTGGAAATTTACATTTTTCACTTTTGTCAGACGTTTGTAATATTCTCTTAATAAGCTAATTAGCTCAATTGGAGCATTTCTAGCATGTTCGGTTGAAATTGGAATTTTACATTTTTCACTTTTGTCAGACGTTTGTAATATTCTCACAATAAGCTAATTAGCTCAATTGGAGCATTTCTAGCACGTTTTGTTGAAATTGGAAATTTACATTTTTCACTTTTGTCAAACAATTGCAATATTCTCTCAATAAGCTAATTAGCTCAATTGGAGCATTTCTAGCATGTTTGGTTGAAATTGGAAATTTACATTTTTCACTTTTGTCAGACGTTTGTAATATTCTCACAATAAGCTAATTAGCTCAATTGGAGCATTTCTAGCACGTTTGGTTGAAATTGGAAATTTACATTTTTCACTTTTGTCAAACAATTGCAATATTCTCTCAATAAGCTAATTAGCTCAATTGAAGCATTTCTAGCATGTTCGGTTGAAATTGGAATTTTACATTTTTCACTTTTGTCAGACGTTTGTAATATTCTCACAATAAGCTAATTAGCTCAATTGGAGCATTTCTAGCACGTTTGGTTGAAATTGGAAATTTACATTTTTCACTTTTGTCAAACAATTGCAATATTCTCACAATAAGCTAATTAGCTCAATTGGAGCATTTCTAGCATGTTTGGTTGAAATTGGAAATTTACATTTTTCACTTTTGTCAAACAATTGCAATATTCTCTCAATAAGCTAATTAGCTCAATTGGAGCAATTGTAGCATGTTTGGTTGAAATTGGAAATTTACATTTTTCACTTTTGTCAGACAATTGCAATATTCTCACAATAAGCTAATTAGCTCAATTGGAGCATTTCTAGCATCTTCGGTTGAAATTGGAAATTTACATTTCTCAGTGTTGTCAGACGTTTGTAATATTCTCACAATAAGCTAATTAGCTCAATTGGAGCATTTCTAGCATGTTTGGTTGAAATTGGAAATTTACATTTTTCACTTTTGTCAGACAATTGCAATAATCTCACAGTAAGCTAATTAGCTCAATTGGAGCAATTCTAGCATGTTTGGTTGAAATTGGAAATTTACATTTTTCACTTTTGTCAGACAATTGCAATATTCTCACAATAAGCTAATTAGCTCAATTGGAGCATTTCTAGCATGTTTGGTTGAAATTGGAAATTTACATTTTTCACTTTTGTCAGACAATTGCAATATTCTCTCAATAAGCTAATTAGCTCATTTGGAGCATTTCTAGCATGTTTGGTTGAAATTAGAAATTTACATTTTTCAGTGTTGTCAGACGTTTGTAATATTCTCACAATAAGCTAATTAGCTCAATTGGAGCATTTTTAGCATGTTTGGTTGAAATTGGAAATTTACATTTTTCAGTTTTGTCAGACGTTTGTAAAATTCTTACAGTAGGCTTATTTGCGCAATTTGAGCATTTCTAGCATGTTTGGTTGAAATTCGAAATTTACTTTTTTCACTTTTGTCAGACAATTGCAATATTCTCACAATAAGCTAATTAGCTCAATTGGAGCATTTCTAGCATGTTTGGTTGAAATTGGAAATTTACATTTTTCAGTGTTGTCAGACGTTTGTAATATTCTCACAATAAGCTAATTAGCCAAATTGGAGCATTTCTAGCATGTTTGGTTGAAATTGCAAATTTACATTTTTCGCTTCTGTCAGACAATTGAAATATTCTCACAATAAGCTAATTAGCTCAATTGGAGCATTTCTAGCATGTTTGGTTGAAATTGGAAATTTACATTTCTCAATTTTGTTAGACGTTTGTAATATTCTCACAATAAGCTAATTAGCTCAATTGGAGCATTTCTAGCATGTTTGGTTGAAATTGGAAATTTACATTTTTCACTTTTGTCAGACAATTGCAATATTCTCACAATAAGCTAATTAGCTCAATTGGAGCATTTCTAGCGTGTTTGGTTGAAATTGGAAATTTACATTTTTCACTTTTGTCAGACGTTTGTAATATTCTCTTAATAAGCAAATTAGCTCAATTGGAGCATTTCTAGCATGTTTGGTTGAAATTGGAAATTTACATTTTTCAGTTTTGTCAGACGTTTGTAATATTCTCACAATAAGCTAATTAGCTCAGTTGGAGCATTTCTAGCATGTTTGGTTGAAATTGGAAATTTACATTTTTCAGTGTGGTCAGACGTTTGTAATATTCTCACAATAAGCTAATTAGCTCAATTGGAGCATTTCTAGCATGTTTGGTTGAAATTGGAAATCTACATTTTTCAGTTTTGTCAGACGTTTGTAATATTCTTACAGTAGGCTTATTTGCGCAATTTGAGCATTTCTAGCATGTTTGGTTGAAATTGGAAATTTACTTTTTTCACTTTTGTCAGACAATTGCAATATTCTCACAATAAGCTAATTAGCTCAATTGGAGCATTTCTAGCATGTTTGGTTGAAATTGGAAATTTACATTTTTCAGTGTTGTCAGACGTTTGTAATATTCTCACAATAAGCTAATTAGCTAAATTGGAGCATTTCTAGCATGTTTGGTTGAAATTGAAAATTTACATTTTTCATTTCTGTCAGACAATTGCAATATTCTCACAATAAGCTAATTAGCTCAATTGGAGCACTTCTAGCATGTTTGGTTGAAATTGGAAATTTACATTTTTCACTTTTGTCAGACAATTGCAATATTCTCACAATAAGCTAATTAGCTCAATTGGAGCATTTCTAGCATGTTTGGTTTAAATTGGAAATTTACATTTTTCACTTTTGTCAGACGTTTGTAATATTCTAACAATAAGCTAATTAGCTCAATTGGGGCATTTCTAACACGTTTGGTTGAAATTGGAAATTTACATTTTTCACTTTTGTCAAACAATTGCAATATTCTCTCAATAAGCTAATTAGCTCAATTGGAGCATTTCTAGCATGTTTGGTTGAAATTGGAAATTTACATTTTTCACTTTTGTCAGACGTTTGTAATATTCTCACAATAAGCTAATTAGCTCAATTGGAGCATTTCTAGCACGTTTGGTTGAAATTGGAAATTTACATTTTTCACTTTTGTCAGACAATTGCAATATTCTCACATAAGCTAATTAGCTCAATTGGAGCATTTCTAGCATCTTCGGTTGAAATTGGAAATTTACATTTTTCAGTGTTGTCAGACGTTTGTAATATTCTCACAATAAGCTAATTAGCTCAATTGGAGCATTTCTAGCATGTTTGGTTGAAATTGGAAATTTACAATTTTCACTTTTGTCAGACAATTGCAATAATCTCACAGTAAGCTAATTAGCTCAATTGGAGCAATTCTAGGATGTTTGGTTGAAATTGGAAATTTACATTTTTCACTTTTTTCAGACAATTGCAATATTCTCACAATAAGCTAATTAGCTCAATTGGAGCATTTTTAGCATGTTTGGTTGAAATTGGAAATTTACATTTTTCAGTTTTGTCAGACGTTTGTAATATTCTCACAATAAGCTAATTAGCTAAATTGGAGCATTTCTAGCACGTTTGGTTGAAATTGGAAATTTACATTTTTCACTTTTGTCAAACAATTGCAATATTCTCTCAATAAGCTAATTAGCTCAATTTGAGCATTTCTAGAGTGTTCGGTTGAAATTGGAAATTTACATTTTTCACTTTTGTCAGACGTTTGTAATATTCTCACAATAAGCTAATTAGCTCAATTGGAGCATTTCAAGCACGTTTGGTTGAAATTGGAATTTTACATTTTTCACTTTTGTCAGACAATTGCAATATTCTCACAATAAGCTAATTAGCTCAATTGGAGCATTTCTAGCATGTTTGGTTGAAATTGGAAATTTACATTTTTCACTTCTGTCAGACAATTGCAATATTCTCACAATAAGCTAATTAGCTCAATTGGAGCATTTCTAGCATGTTTGGTTGAAATTGGAAATTTACATTTTTCAATTTTGTTAGACGTTTGTAATATTCTCACAATAAGCTAATTAGCTCAATTGGAGCATTTCTAGCATGTTTGGTTGAAATTGGAAATTTACATTTTTCACTTTTGTCAAACAATTGCAATATTCTCACAATAAGCTAATTAGCTCAATTGGAGCATTTCTAGCATGTTCGGTTGAAATTGGAATTTTACATTTTTCACTTTTGTCAGACGTTTGTAATATTCTCACAATAAGCTAATTAGCTCAATTGGAGCATTTCTAGCACGTTTTGTTGAAATTGGAAATTTACATTTTTCACTTTTGTCAAACAATTGCAATATTCTCTCAATAATCTAATTAGCTCAATTGGAGCATTTCTAGCATGTTTGGTTGAAATTGGAAATTTACATTTTTCAGTTTTGTCAGACGTTTGTAAAATTCTTACAGTAGGCTTATTTGCGCTATTTGAGCATTTCTAGCATGTTTGGTTGAAATTGGAAATTTACATTTTTCAGTTTTGTCAGACGTTTGTAATATTCTCACAATAAGCTAATTAGCTCAATTGGAGCATTTCTAGCATGTTTGGTTGAAACTGGAAATTTACTTTTTTCAGTGTTGTCAGACGTTTGTAATATTCTCACAATAAGCTAATTAGCTCAATTGGAGCATTTCTAGCATCTTTGGTTGAAATTGGAAATTTACATTTTTCCCTTTTGTCAAACAATTGCAATATTCGCACAATAAGCTAATTAGCTCAATTGGAGCATTTCTAGCATGTTTGGTTGAAATTGGAAATTTACATTTTTCACTTTTGTCAGACAATTGCAATATTCTCTCAATAAGCTAATTAGCTCATTTGGAGCATTTCTAGCATGTTTGGTTGAAATTAGAAATTTACATTTTTCAGTGTTGTCAGACGTTTGTAATATTCTCACAATAAGCTACTTAGCTCAATTGGAGCATTTTTAGCATGTTTGGTTGAAATTGGAAATTTACATTTTTCAGTTTTGTCAGACGTTTGTAATATTCTCACAATAAGCTAATTAGCTCAATTGGAGCATTTCTAGCATGTTTGGTTGAAATTGGAAATCTACATTTTTCAGTTTTGTCAGACGTTTGTAATATTCTCACAATAAGCTAATTAGCTCAATTGGAGCATTTTTTCACTTTTGTCAGACAATTGCAATATTCTCACAATAAGTTAATTAGCTCAATTGGAGCATTTCTAGCATGTTTGGTTGAAATTGGAAATTTACATTTTTCACTTTTGTCAGACGTTTGTAATATTCTCACAATAAGCTAATTAGCTCAATTGGAGCATTTCTAGCACGTTTGGTTGAAATTGGAAATTTACATTTTTCACTTTTGTCAAACAATTGCAATATTCTCTCAATAAGCTAATTAGCTCAATTGAAGCATTTCTAGCATGTTCGGTTGAAATTGGAATTTTACATTTTTCACTTTTGTCAGACGTTTGTAATATTCTCACAATAAGCTAATTAGCTCAATTGGAGCATTTCTAGCATGTTTGGTTGAAATTGGAAATTTACATTTTTCAGTTTTGTCAGACGTTGGTAAAATTCTTACAGTAGGCTTATTTGCGCAATTTGAGCATTTCTAGCATGTTTGGTTGAAATTGGAAATTTACTTTTTTCACTTTTGTCAGACGTTTGTAATATTCTCACAATAAGCTAATTAGCTCAATTGGAGCATTTCTAGCATGTTTGGTTGAAATTGGAAATTTACATTTTTCACTTTTGTCAGACAATTGCAATATTCTCACAATAAGCTAATTAGCTCAATTGGAGCATTTCTAGCATGTTTGGTTGAAATTGGAAATTTACATTTTTCACTTTTGTCAGACAATTGTAATATTCTCACAATAAGCTAATTAGCTCAATTGGAGCATTTCTAGCATGTTTGGTTGAAATTGGAAATTTACATTTTTCACTTTTGTCAGACGTTTGTAATATTCTCACAATAAGCTAATTAGCTCAATTGGAGCATTTCTAGCACGTTTGATTGAAATTGGAAATTTCCATTTTTCACTTCTGTCAGACAATTGCAATATTCTCACAGTAAGCTAATTAGCTCAATTGGAGCATTTCTAGCATGTTTGGTTGAAATTGGAATTTTACATTTTTCAATTTTGTTAGACGTTTGTAATATTCTCACAATAAGCTAATTAGCTCAATTGGAGCATTTCTAGCATGTTTGGTTGAAATTGGAAATTTACATTTTTCACTTTTGTCAAACAATTGCAATATTCTCACAATAAGCTAATTAGCTCAATTGGAGCATTTCTAGCATGTTCGGTTGAAATTGGAATTTTACATTTTTCACTTTTGTCAGACGTTTGTAATATTCTCACAATAAGCTAATTAGCTCAATTGGAGCATTTCTAGCACGTTTTGTTGAAATTGGAAATTTACATTTTTCACTTTTGTCAAACAATTGCAATATTCTCTCAATAAGCTAATTAGCTCAATTGGAGCATTTCTAGCATGTTTGGTTGAAATTGGAAATTTACATTTTTCAGTTTTGTCAGACGTTTGTAAAATTCTTACAGTAGGCTTATTTGCGCTATTTGAGCATTTCTAGCATGTTTGGTTGAAATTGGAAATTTACATTTTTCAGTTTTGTCAGACGTTTGTAATATTCTCACAATAAGCTAATTAGCTCAATTGGAGCATTTCTAGCATGTTTGGTTGAAACTGGAAATTTACTTTTTTCAGTGTTGTCAGACGTTTGTAATATTCTCACAATAAGCTAATTAGCTCAATTGGAGCATTTCTAGCATCTTTGGTTGAAATTGGAAATTTACATTTTTCCCTTTTGTCAAACAATTGCAATATTCGCACAATAAGCTAATTAGCTCAATTGGAGCATTTCTAGCATGTTTGGTTGAAATTGGAAATTTACATTTTTCACTTTTGTCAGACAATTGCAATATTCTCTCAATAAGCTAATTAGCTCATTTGGAGCATTTCTAGCATGTTTGGTTGAAATTAGAAATTTACATTTTTCAGTGTTGTCAGACGTTTGTAATATTCTCACAATAAGCTACTTAGCTCAATTGGAGCATTTTTAGCATGTTTGGTTGAAATTGGAAATTTACATTTTTCAGTTTTGTCAGACGTTTGTAATATTCTCACAATAAGCTAATTAGCTCAATTGGAGCATTTCTAGCATGTTTAGTTGAAATTGGAAATCTACATTTTTCAGTTTTGTCAGACGTTTGTAATATTCTCACAATAAGCTAATTAGCTCAATTGGAGCATTTCTAGCATGTTTGGTTGAAATTGGAAATTTACATTTTTCACTTTTGTCAGACGTTTGTAATATTCTCACAATAAGCTAATTAGCTCAATTGGAGCATTTCTAGCACGTTTGGTTGAAATTGGAAACTTACATTTTTCACTTTTGTCGAACAATTGCAATATTCTCGCAATAAGCTAATTAGCTCAATTGAAGCATTTCTAGCATGTTTGGTTGAAATTGGAAATTTACATTTTTCACTTTTGTCAGACAATTGCAATATTCTCACAATAAGCTAATTAGCTCAATTGGAGCATTTCTAGCATGTTTGGTTGAAATTGGAATTTTACATTTTTCACTTTTGTCAGACGTTTGTAATATTCTCACAATAAGCTAATTAGCTCAATTGGAGCATTTCTAGCATGTTCGGTTGAAATTGGAATTTTACATTTTTCACTTTTGTCAGACGTTTGTAATATTCTCACAATAAGCTAATTAGCTCAATTGGAGCATTTCTAGCATGTTTGGTTGAAATTGGAAATTTACATTTTTCAGTTTTGTCAGACGTTTGTAAAATTCTTACAGTAGGCTTATTTGCGCAATTTGAGCATTTCTAGCATGTTTGGTTGAAATTGGAAATTTACTTTTTTCACTTTTGTCAGACGTTTGTAATATTCTCACAATAAGCTAATTAGCTCAATTGGAGCATTTCTAGCATGTTTGGTTGAAATTGGAAATTTACATTTTTCACTTTTGTCAGACAATTGCAATATTCTCACAATAAGCTAATTAGCTCAATTGGAGCATTTCTAGCATGTTTGGTTGAAATTGGAAATTTACATTTTTCAATTTTGTTAGACGTTTGTAATATTCTCACAATAAGCTAATTAGCTCAATTGGAGCATTTCTAGCATGTTTGGTTGAAATTGGAAATTTACATTTTTCACTTTTGTCAGACAATTGTAATATTCTCACAATAAGCTAATTAGCTCAATTGGAGCATTTCTAGCATGTTTGGTTGAAATTGGAAATTTACATTTTTCACTTTTGTCAGACGTTTGTAATATTCTCACAATAAGCTAATTAGCTCAATTGGAGCATTTCTAGCACGTTTGATTGAAATTGGAAATTTACATTTTTCACTTTTGTCAAACAATTGCAATATTCTCTCAATAAGCTAATTAGCTCAATTGAAGCATTTCTAGCATGTTTGGTTGAAATTGGAAATTTACATTTTTCACTTTTGTCAGACAATTGCAATATTCTCACAATAAGCTAATTAGCTCAATTGGAGCATTTCTAGCACGTTTGGTTGAAATTGGAAATTTACATTTTTCACTTTTGTCAAACAATTGCAATATTCTCTCAATAAGCTAATTAGCTCAATTGAAGCATTTCTAGCATGTTCGGTTGAAATTGGAATTTTACATTTTTCACTTTTGTCAGACGTTTGTAATATTCTCACAATAAGCTAATTAGCTCAATTGGAGCATTTCTAGCATGTTTGGTTGAAATTGGAAATTTACATTTTTCAGTTTTGTCAGACGTTGGTAAAATTCTTACAGTAGGCTTATTTGCGCAATTTGAGCATTTCTAGCATGTTTGGTTGAAATTGGAAATTTACTTTTTTCACTTTTGTCAGACGTTTGTAATATTCTCACAATAAGCTAATTAGCTCAATTGGAGCATTTCTAGCATGTTTGGTTGAAATTGGAAATTTACATTTTTCACTTTTGTCAGACAATTGCAATATTCTCACAATAAGCTAATTAGCTCAATTGGAGCATTTCTAGCATGTTTGGTTGAAATTGGAAATTTACATTTTTCAATTTTGTTAGACGTTTGTAATATTCTCACAATAAGCTAATTAGCTCAATTGGAGCATTTCTAGCATGTTTGGTTGAAATTGGAAATTTACATTTTTCACTTTTGTCAGACAATTGTAATATTCTCACAATAAGCTAATTAGCTCAATTGGAGCATTTCTAGCATGTTTGGTTGAAATTGGAAATTTACATTTTTCACTTTTGTCAGACGTTTGTAATATTCTCACAATAAGCTAATTAGCTCAATTGGAGCATTTCTAGCACGTTTGATTGAAATTGGAAATTTTACATTTTTCACTTTTGTCAGACAATTGCAATATTCTCACAATAAGCTAATTAGCTCAATTGGAGCATTTCTAGCATGTTTGGTTGAAATTGGAAATTTACATTTTTCACTTCTGTCAGACAATTGCAATATTCTCACAGTAAGCTAATTAGCTCAATTGGAGCATTTCTAGCATGTTTGGTTGAAATTGGAATTTTACATTTTTCAATTTTGTTAGACGTTTGTAATATTCTCACAATAAGCTAATTAGCTCAATTGGAGCATTTCTAGCATGTTTGGTTGAAATTGGAAATTTACATTTTTCACTTTTGTCAAACAATTGCAATATTCTCACAATAAGCTAATTAGCTCAATTGGAGCATTTCTAGCATGTTCGGTTGAAATTGGAATTTTACATTTTTCACTTTTGTCAGACGTTTGTAATATTCTCACAATAAGCTAATTAGCTCAATTGGAGCATTTCTAGCACGTTTTGTTGAAATTGGAAATTTACATTTTTCACTTTTGTCAAACAATTGCAATATTCTCTCAATAAGCTAATTAGCTCAATTGGAGCATTTCTAGCATGTTTGGTTGAAATTGGAAATTTACATTTTTCAGTTTTGTCAGACGTTTGTAAAATTCTTACAGTAGGCTTATTTGCGCTATTTGAGCATTTCTAGCATGTTTGGTTGAAATTGGAAATTTACATTTTTCAGTTTTGTCAGACGTTTGTAATATTCTCACAATAAGCTAATTAGCTCAATTGGAGCATTTCTAGCATGTTTGGTTGAAACTGGAAATTTACTTTTTTCAGTGTTGTCAGACGTTTGTAATATTCTCACAATAAGCTAATTAGCTCAATTGGAGCATTTCTAGCATCTTTGGTTGAAATTGGAAATTTACATTTTTCCCTTTTGTCAAACAATTGCAATATTCGCACAATAAGCTAATTAGCTCAATTGGAGCATTTCTAGCATGTTTGGTTGAAATTGGAAATTTACATTTTTCACTTTTGTCAGACAATTGCAATATTCTCTCAATAAGCTAATTAGCTCATTTGGAGCATTTCTAGCATGTTTGGTTGAAATTAGAAATTTACATTTTTCAGTGTTGTCAGACGTTTGTAATATTCTCACAATAAGCTACTTAGCTCAATTGGAGCATTTTTAGCATGTTTGGTTGAAATTGGAAATTTACATTTTTCAGTTTTGTCAGACGTTTGTAATATTCTCACAATAAGCTAATTAGCTCAATTGGAGCATTTCTAGCATGTTTGGTTGAAATTGGAAATCTACATTTTTCAGTTTTGTCAGACGTTTGTAATATTCTCACAATAAGCTAATTAGCTCAATTGGAGCATTTCTAGCATGTTTGGTTGAAATTGGAAATTTACATTTTTCACTTTTGTCAGACGTTTGTAATATTCTCACAATAAGCTAATTAGCTCAATTGGAGCATTTCTAGCACGTTTGGTTGAAATTGGAAACTTACATTTTTCACTTTTGTCGAACAATTGCAATATTCTCGCAATAAGCTAATTAGCTCAATTGAAGCATTTCTAGCATGTTTGGTTGAAATTGGAAATTTACATTTTTCACTTTTGTCAGACAATTGCAATATTCTCACAATAAGCTAATTAGCTCAATTGGAGCATTTCTAGCATGTTTGGTTGAAATTGGAATTTTACATTTTTCACTTTTGTCAGACGTTTGTAATATTCTCACAATAAGCTAATTAGCTCAATTGGAGCATTTCTAGCATGTTCGGTTGAAATTGGAATTTTACATTTTTCACTTTTGTCAGACGTTTGTAATATTCTCACAATAAGCTAATTAGCTCAATTGGAGCATTTCTAGCATGTTTGGTTGAAATTGGAAATTTACATTTTTCAGTTTTGTCAGACGTTTGTAAAATTCTTACAGTAGGCTTATTTGCGCAATTTGAGCATTTCTAGCATGTTTGGTTGAAATTGGAAATTTACTTTTTTCACTTTTGTCAGACGTTTGTAATATTCTCACAATAAGCTAATTAGCTCAATTGGAGCATTTCTAGCATGTTTGGTTGAAATTGGAAATTTACATTTTTCACTTTTGTCAGACAATTGCAATATTCTCACAATAAGCTAATTAGCTCAATTGGAGCATTTCTAGCATGTTTGGTTGAAATTGGAAATTTACATTTTTCAATTTTGTTAGACGTTTGTAATATTCTCACAATAAGCTAATTAGCTCAATTGGAGCATTTCTAGCATGTTTGGTTGAAATTGGAAATTTACATTTTTCACTTTTGTCAGACAATTGTAATATTCTCACAATAAGCTAATTAGCTCAATTGGAGCATTTCTAGCATGTTTGGTTGAAATTGGAAATTTACATTTTTCACTTTTGTCAGACGTTTGTAATATTCTCACAATAAGCTAATTAGCTCAATTGGAGCATTTCTAGCACGTTTGATTGAAATTGGAAATTTACATTTTTCACTTTTGTCAAACAATTGCAATATTCTCTCAATAAGCTAATTAGCTCAATTGGAGCATTTCTAGCATGTTCGGTTGAAATTGGAATTTTACATTTTTCACTTTTGTCAGACGTTTGTAATATTCTCACAATAAGCTAATTAGCTCAATTGGAGCATTTCTAGCACGTTTTGTTGAAATTGGAAATTTACATTTTTCACTTATGTCAAACAATTGCAATATTCTCTCAATAAGCTAATTAGCTCAATTGGAGCATTTCTAGCATGTTTGGTTGAAATTGGAAATTTACATTTTTCACTTTTGTCAGACGTTTGTAATATTCTCACAATAAGCTAATTAGCTCAATTGGAGCATTTCTAGCACGTTTGGTTGAAATTGGAAATTTACATTTTTCACTTTTGTCAAACAATTGCAATATTCTCTCAATAAGCTAATTAGCTCAATTGAAGCATTTCTAGCATGTTCGGTTGAAATTGGAATTTTACATTTTTCACTTTTGTCAGACGTTTGTAATATTCTCACAATAAGCTAATTAGCTCAATTGGAGCATTTCTAGCACGTTTGGTTGAAATTGGAAATTTACATTTTTCACTTTTGTCAAACAATTGCAATATTCTCACAATAAGCTAATTAGCTCAATTGGAGCATTTCTAGCATGTTTGGTTGAAATTGGAAATTTGCATTTTTCACTTTTGTCAGACGTTTGTAATATTCTCACAATAAGCTAATTAGCTCGATTGGAGCATTTCTAGCACGTTTGGTTGAAATTGGAAATTTGCATTTTTCACTTTTGTCAGACAATTGCAATATTCTCACAATAAGCTAATTAGCTCAATTGGAGCATTTCTAGCATCTTCGGTTGAAATTGGAAATTTACATTTCTCAGTGTTGTCAGACGTTTGTAATATTCTCACAATAAGCTAATTAGCTCAATTGGAGCATTTCTAGCATGTTTGGTTGAAATTGGAAATTTACATTTTTCACTTTTGTCAGACAATTGCAATAATCTCACAGTAAGCTAATTAGCTCAATTGGAGCAATTCTAGCATGTTTGGTTGAAATTGGAAATTTACATTTTTCACTTTTGTCAGACAATTGCAATATTCTCACAATAAGCTAATTAGCTCAATTGGAGCATTTCTAGCATGTTTGGTTGAAATTGGAAATTTACATTTTTCATTTTTGTCAGACAATTGCAATATTCTCTCAATAAGCTAATTAGCTCATTTGGAGCATTTCTAGCATGTTTGGTTGAAATTAGAAATTTACATTTTTCAGTGTTGTCAGACGTTTGTAATATTCTCACAATAAGCTAATTAGCTCAATTGGAGCATTTTTAGCATGTTTGGTTGAAATTGGAAATTTACATTTTTCAGTTTTGTCAGACGTTTGTAAAATTCTTACAGTAGGCTTATTTGCGCAATTTGAGCATTTCTAGCATGTTTGGTTGAAATTCGAAATTTACTTTTTTCACTTTTGTCAGACAATTGCAATATTCTCACAATAAGCTAATTAGCTCAATTGGAGCATTTCTAGCATGTTTGGTTGAAATTGGAAATTTACATTTTTCAGTGTTGTCAGACGTTTGTAATATTCTCACAATAAGCTAATTAGCCAAATTGGAGCATTTCTAGCATGTTTGGTTGAAATTGCAAATTTACATTTTTCGCTTCTGTCAGACAATTGAAATATTCTCACAATAAGCTAATTAGCTCAATTGGAGCATTTCTAGCATGTTTGGTTGAAATTGGAAATTTACATTTTTCAATTTTGTTAGACGTTTGTAATATTCTCACAATAAGCTAATTAGCTCAATTGGAGCATTTCTAGCATGTTTGGTTGAAATTGGAAATTTACATTTTTCACTTTTGTCAGACAATTGCAATATTCTCACAATAAGCTAATTAGCTCAATTGGAGCATTTCTAGCGTGTTTGGTTGAAATTGGAAATTTACATTTTTCACTTTTGTCAGACGTTTGTAATATTCTCTTAATAAGCTAATTAGCTCATTTGGAGCATTTCTAGCATGTTTGGTTGAAATTGGAAATTTACATTTTTCAGTTTTGTCAGACGTTTGTAATATTCTCACAATAAGCTAATTAGCTCAGTTGGAGCATTTCTAGCATGTTTGGTTGAAATTGGAAATTTACATTTTTCAGTGTTGTCAAACGTTTGTAATATTCTCACAATAAGCTAATTAGCTCAATTGGAGCATTTCTAGCATGTTTGGTTGAAATTGGAAATCTACATTTTTCAGTTTTGTCAGACGTTTGTAATATTCTTACAGTAGGCTTATTTGCGCAATTTGAGCATTTCTAGCATGTTTGGTTGAAATTGTAAATTTACTTTTTTCACTTTTGTCAGACAATTGCAATATTCTCACAATAAGCTAATTAGCTCAATTGGAGCATTTCTAGCATGTTTGGTTGAAATTGGAAATTTACATTTTTCAGTGTTGTCAGACGTTTGTAATATTCTCACAATAAGCTAATTAGCTAAATTGGAGCATTTCTAGCATGTTTGGTTGAAATTGAAAATTTACATTTTTCATTTCTGTCAGACAATTGCAATATTCTCACAATAAGCTAATTAGCTCAATTGGAGCATTTCTAGCATGTTTGGTTGAAATTGGAAATTTACATTTTTCACTTTTGTCAGACAATTGCAATATTCTCACAATAAGCTAATTAGCTCAATTGGAGCATTTCTAGCATGTTTGGTTTAAATTGGAAATTTACATTTTTCACTTTTGTCAGACGTTTGTAATATTCTAACAATAAGCTAATTAGCTCAATTGGGGCATTTCTAACACGTTTGGTTGAAATTGGAAATTTACATTTTTCACTTTTGTCAAACAATTCCAATATTCTCTCAATAAGCTAATTAGCTCAATTGGAGCATTTCTAGCATGTTTGGTTGAAATTGGAAATTTACATTTTTCACTTTTGTCAAACAATTGCAATATTCTCTCAATAAGCTAATTAGCTCAATTGGAGCATTTCTAGCATGTTTGGTTGAAATTGGAAATTTACATTTTTCACTTTTGTCAGACGTTTGTAATATTCTCACAATAAGCTAATTAGCTCAATTGGAGCATTTCTAGCACGTTTGGTTGAAATTGGAAATTTACATTTTTCACTTTTGTCAGACAATTGCAATATTCTCACATAAGCTAATTAGCTCAATTGGAGCATTTCTAGCATCTTCGGTTGAAATTGGAAATTTACATTTTTCAGTGTTGTCAGACGTTTGTAATATTCTCACAATAAGCTAATTAGCTCAATTGGAGCATTTCTAGCATGTTTGGTTGAAATTGGAAATTTACAATTTTCACTTTTGTCAGACAATTGCAATAATCTCACAGTAAGCTAATTAGCTCAATTGGAGCAATTCTAGGATGTTTGGTTGAAATTGGAAATTTACATTTTTCACTTTTGTCAGACAATTGCAATATTCTCACAATAAGCTAATTAGCTCAATTGGAGCATTTTTAGCATGTTTGGTTGAAATTGGAAATTTACATTTTTAAGTTTTGTCAGACGTTTGTAATATTCTCACAATAAGCTAATTAGCTAAATTGGAGCATTTCTAGCACGTTTGGTTGAAATTGGAAATTTACATTTTTCACTTTTGTCAAACAATTGCAATATTCTCTCAATAAGCTAATTAGCTCAATTGGAGCATTTCTAGAGTGTTCGGTTGAAATTGGAAATTTACATTTTTCACTTTTGTCAGACGTTTGTAATATTCTCACAATAAGCTAATTAGCTCAATTGGAGCATTTCAAGCACGTTTGGTTGAAATTGGAAATTTACATTTTTCACTTCTGTCAGACAATTGCAATATTCTCACAATAAGCTAATTAGCTCAATTGGAGCATTTCTAGCATGTTTGGTTGAAATTGGAAATTTACATTTTTCAATTTTGTTAGACGTTTGTAATATTCTCACAATAAGCTAATTAGCTCAATTGGAGCATTTCTAGCATGTTTGGTTGAAATTGGAAATTTACATTTTTCACTTTTGTCAAACAATTGCAATATTCTCTCAATAAGCTAATTAGCTCAATTGGAGCATTTCTAGCATGTTCGGTTGAAATTGAAATTTTACATTTTTCACTTTTGTCAGACGTTTGTAATATTCTCACAATAAGCTAATTAGCTCAATTGGAGCATTTCTAGCACGTTTTGTTGAAATTGGAAATTTACATTTTTCACTTTTGTCAAACAATTGCAATATTCTCACAATAAGCTAATTAGCTCAATTGGAGCATTTCTAGCATGTTTGGTTGAAATTGGAAATTTACATTTTTCAGTTTTGTCAGACGTTTGTAAAATTCTTACAGTAGGCTTATTTGCGCTATTTGAGCATTTCTAGCATGTTTGGTTGAAATTGGAAATTTACATTTTTCAGTTTTGTCAGACGTTTGTAATATTCTCACAATAAGCTAATTAGCTCAATTGGAGCATTTCTAGCATGTTTGGTTGAAACTGGAAATTTACTTTTTTCAGTGTTGTCAGACGTTTGTAATATTCTCACAATAAGCTAATTAGCTCAATTGGAGCATTTCTAGCATCTTTGGTTGAAATTGGAAATTTACATTTTTCCCTTTTGTCAAACAATTGCAATATTCGCACAATAAGCTAATTAGCTCAATTGGAGCATTTCTAGCATGTTTGGTTGAAATTGGAAATTTACATTTTTCACTTTTGTCAGACAATTGCAATATTCTCTCAATAAGCTAATTAGCTCATTTGGAGCATTTGTAGCATGTTTGGTTGAAATTAGAAATTTACATTTTTCAGTGTTGTCAGACGTTTGTAATATTCTCACAATAAGCTACTTAGCTCAATTGGAGCATTTCTAGCATGTTTGGTTGAAATTGGAAATTTACATTTTTCAGTTTTGTCAGACGTTTGTAATATTCTCACAATAAGCTAATTAGCTCAATTGGAGCATTTCTAGCATGTTTGGTTGAAATTGGAAATCTACATTTTTCAGTTTTGTCAGACGTTTGTAATATTCTCACAATAAGCTAATTAGCTCAATTGGAGCATTTCTAGCATGTTTGGTTGAAATTGGAAATTTACATTTTTCAGTTTTGTCAGACGTTTGTAAAATTCTTACAGTAGGCTTATTTGCGCAATTTGAGCATTTCTAGCATGTTTGGTTGAAATTGAAAATTTACTTTTTTCACTTTTGTCAGACAATTGCAATATTCTCACAATAAGCTAATTAGCGCAATTGGAGCATTTCTAGCATGTTTGGTTGAAATTGGAAATTTACATTTTTCACTTTTGTCAGACGTTTGTAGTATTCTCACAATAAGCTAATTAGCTCAATTGGAGCATTTCTAGCACGTTTGGTTTAAATTGGAAATTTACCTTATCCACTTTTGTCAGACGTTTGTAATATTCTCACAATAAGCTAATTAGCTCAATTGGAGCATTTCTAGCATGTTTGGTTGAAATTGGAAATTTACCTTTTCCACTTTTGTCAAACAATTGCAATATTCTCTCAATAAGCTAATTAGCTCAATTGGAGCATTTCTACCATGTTTGGTTGAAATTGAAAATTTACATTTTTCACTTTTGTCAGACGTTTGTAATATTCCCACAATAAGCTAATTAGCTCAATTGGAGCATTTCTAGCATGTTTGGTTGAAATTGGAAATTTACATTTTTCACTTTTGTCAGACGTTTGTAATATTCCCACAATAAGCTAATTAGCTCAATTGGAGCATTTCTAGCATGTTTGGTTGAAATTGGAAATTTACATTTTTCACTTTTGTCAGACAATTGCAATATTCTCACAATAAGCTAATTAGCTCAATTGGAGCATTTCTAGCATGTTTGGTTGAAATTGGAAATTTACATTTTTCAGTTTTGTCAGACGTTTGTAATATTCTCACAATAAGCTAATTAGCTCAATTGGAGCATTTCTAGCATGTTTGGTTGAAATTGGAAATTTACATTTTTCACTTTTGTCAAACAATTGCAATTTTCTCTCAATAAGCTAATTAGCTAAATTGGAGCATTTCTAGCATGTTTGGTTGAAATTGGAAATTTACATTTTTCACTTTTGTCAGACGTTTGTAATATTCTCACAATAAGCTAATTAGCTCAATTGGAGCATTTCTAGCACGTTTGGTTGAAATTGGAATTTTACATTTTTCAGTTTTGTCAGACAATTGCAATAGTCTCTCAATAAGCTAGTTAGCTCAATTGGAGCATTTCTAGCATGTTTGGTTGAAATTGGAAATTTACATTTTTCACTTCTGTCAGACAATTGCAATATTCTCTCAATAAGCTAATTAGCTCAATTGGAGCATTTCTAGCATGTTTGGTTGAAATTGGAAATTTACATTTTTCACTTTTGTCAGACAATTGCAATATTCTCTCAATAAGCTAATTAGCTCAATTGGAGCATTTCTAGCATGTTTGGTTGAAATTGGAAATTTACATTTTTCAGTTTTGTCAGACGTTTGTAGTATTCTCACAATAAGCTAATTAGCTCAATTGGAGCATTTCTAGCATGTTTGGTTGAAGTTGGAAATTTACATTTTTCACTTTTGTCAGACAATTGCAAATTGTCACAATAAGCTAATTAGCTCAATTGGAGTATTTCTAGCACGTTTGGTTGAAATTGGAAGTTTACATTTTTTACTTTGGTCAGACAATTGCAATATTCTCTCAATAAGCTAATTAGCTCAATTGGAGCATTTCTAGCATGTTTGGTTGAAATTGGAAATTTACATTTTTCAGTTTTGTCAGACGTTTGTAGTATTCTCACAATAAGCTAATTAGCTCAATTGGAGCATTTCTAGCATGTTTGGTTGAAATTAGAAATTTACATTTTTCAGTGTTGTCAGACGTTTGTAGTATTCTCACAATAAGCTAATTAGCTCAATTGGAGCATTTCTAGCATGTTTGGTTGAAATTGGAAATTTACATTTTTCAGTGTTGTCAGACGTTTGTAAAATTCTCACAATAAGCCAATTAGCTCAATTTGAGCATTTCTAGCATGTTTGGTTGAAATTGGAAATTTACATTTTTCACTTTTGTCAGACCATTGCAATATTCTCACAATAAGCTAATTAGCTCAATTGGAGCATTTCTAGCATGTTTGGTTGAAATTGGAAATTTACATTTTTCAGTTTTGTCAGACGTTTGTAAAATTCTCACAATAAACTAATTAGCTCAATTGGAGCATTTCTAGCATGTTTGGTTGAAATTGGAAATTTACATTTTTCAGTGTTGTCAGACGTTTCTAATATTCTCACAATAAACTAATTAGCTCAATTGGAGCATTTCTAGCATGTTTGGTTGAAATTGGAAATTTACATTTTTCACTTTTGTCAGACCATTGCAATATTCTCACAATAAGCTAATTAGCTCAATTGGAGCATTTCTAGCATGTTTGGTTGAAATTGGAAATTTACATTTTTCAGTTTTGTCAGACGTTTTTAAAATTCTTACAGTAGGCTTTTTGCGCAATTTCAGCCTTTCTAGCATGTTTGGTTGAAATTGGAAATTTACATTTTTCACTTTTGTCAGACGTTTGTAGTATTCTAACAATGAGCTAATTAGCTCAATTGGAGCATTTCTAGCATGTTTGGTTGAAATTGGAAATTTACATTTTTCACTTTTGTCAGACAATTGCAATATTCTCACAATAAGCTAATTAGCTCAATTGGAGCATTTCTAGCATGTTTGGTTGAAATTGGAAATTTACATTTTTCAATTTTGTTAGACGTTTGTAATATTCTCACAATAAGCTAATTAGCTCAATTGGAGCATTTCTAGCATGTTTGGTTGAAATTGGAAATTTACATTTTTCAGTTTTGTCAGACAATTGCAATATTCTCACAATAAGCTAATTAGCTCAATTGGAGCATTTCTAGCATGTTTGGTTGAAATTGGAAATTTACATTTTTCACTTTTGTCAGACAATTGCAATATTCTCACAATAAGCTAATTAGCTCAATTGGAGCATTTCTAGCATGTTTGGTTGAAATTGGAAATTTACATTTTTCACTTTTGTCAGACGTTTGTAGTATTCTCACAATAAGCTAATTAGCTCAATTGGAGCATTTCTAGCATGTTTGGTTGAAATTGGAAAATTACATTTTTGACTTTTGTCAGACAATTGCAATATTCTCACAATAAGCTAATTAGCTCAATTGGAGCATTTCTAGCATGTTTGGTTGAAATTGGAAAATTACATTTTTCACTTTTGTCAGACAATTGCAATATTCTCACAATAAGCTAATTAGCTCAATTGGAGCATTTCTAGCATGTTTGGTTGAAATTGGAAATTTACATTTTTCAGTGTTGTCAGACGTTTGTAATATTCTCACAATAAGCTAATTAGCTCAATTGGAGCATTTCTAGCACGTTTGGTTGAAATTGGAAACTTACATTTTTCACTTTTGTCGAACAATTGCAATATTCTCTCAATAAGCTAATTAGCTCAATTGGAGCATTTCTACCATGTTTGGTTGAAATTGGAAATTTACATTTTTCACTTTTGTCAGACGTTTGTAATATTCTCACAATAAGCTAATTAGCTCAATTGGAGCATTTCTAGCACGTTTGGTTGAAATTGGAAACTTACAATTTTCACTTTTGTCAAACAATTGCAATATTCTCTCAATAAGCTAATTAGCTCAATTGGAGCATTTCTACCATGTTTGGTTGAAATTGGAAATTTACATTTTTCACTTTTGTCAGACAATTGTAATATTCCCACAATAAGCTAATTAGCTCAATTGGAGCATTTCTAGCATGTTTGGTTGAAATTGGAAATTTACTTTTTTCATTTTTGTCAGACGTTTGTAATATTCCCACAATAAGCTAATTAGCTCAATTGGAGCATTTCTAGCATGTTTGGTTGAAATTGGAAATTTACATTTTTCACTTTTGTCAGACAATTGCAATATTCTCACAATAAGCTAATTAGCTCAATTGGAGCATTTCTAGCATGTTTGGTTGAAATTGGAAATTTACATTTTTCAGTTTTGTCAGACGTTTGTAATATTCTCACAATAAGCTAATTAGCTCAATCGGAGCATTTCTAGCATGTTTGGTTGAAATTGGAAATTTACAATTTTCACTTTTGTCAAACAATTGCAATATTCTCTCAATAAGCTAATTAGCTCAATTGTAACATTTCTAGCATGTTTGGTTGAAATTGGAAATTTACATTTTTCACTTTTGTCAGACGTTTGTAATATTCTCACAATAAGCTAATTAGCTCAATTGGAGCATTTCTAGCATGTTTGGTTGAAATTGGAAATTTACATTTTTCAGTTTTGTCAGACAATTGCAATATTCTCACAATAAGCTAATTAGCTCAATTGGAGCATTTCTAGCATGTTTGGTTGAAATTGGAAATTTACAATTTTCACTTTTGTCAAACAATTGCAATATTCTCTCAATAAGCTAATTAGCTCAATTGTAACATTTCTAGCATGTTTGGTTTAAATTGGAAATTTACCTTATCCACTTTTGTCAGACGTTTGTAATATTCTCACAATAAGCTAATTAGCTCAATTGGAGCATTTCTAGCATGTTTGGTTGAAATTGGAAATTTACCTTTTCCACTTTTGTCAAACAATTGCAATATTCTCTCAATAAGCTAATTAGCTCAATTGGAGCATTTCTACCATGTTTGGTTGAAATTGAAAATTTACATTTTTCACTTTTGTCAGACGTTTGTAATATTCCCACAATAAGCTAATTAGCTCAATTGGAGCATTTCTAGCATGTTTGGTTGAAATTGGAAATTTACATTTTTCACTTTTGTCAGACGTTTGTAATATTCCCACAATAAGCTAATTAGCTCAATTGGAGCATTTCTAGCATGTTTGGTTGAAATTGGAAATTTACATTTTTCACTTTTGTCAGACAATTGCAATATTCTCACAATAAGCTAATTAGCTCAATTGGAGCATTTCTAGCATGTTTGGTTGAAATTGGAAATTTACATTTTTCAGTTTTGTCAGACGTTTGTAATATTCTCACAATAAGCTAATTAGCTCAATTGGAGCATTTCTAGCATGTTTGGTTGAAATTGGAAATTTACATTTTTCACTTTTGTCAAACAATTGCAATTTTCTCTCAATAAGCTAATTAGCTAAATTGGAGCATTTCTAGCATGTTTGGTTGAAATTGGAAATTTACATTTTTCACTTTTGTCAGACGTTTGTAATATTCTCACAATAAGCTAATTAGCTCAATTGGAGCATTTCTAGCACGTTTGGTTGAAATTGGAATTTTACATTTTTCAGTTTTGTCAGACAATTGCAATAGTCTCTCAATAAGCTAGTTAGCTCAATTGGAGCATTTCTAGCATGTTTGGTTGAAATTGGAAATTTACATTTTTCACTTCTGTCAGACAATTGCAATATTCTCTCAATAAGCTAATTAGCTCAATTGGAGCATTTCTAGCATGTTTGGTTGAAATTGGAAATTTACATTTTTCACTTTTGTCAGACAATTGCAATATTCTCTCAATAAGCTAATTAGCTCAATTGGAGCATTTCTAGCATGTTTGGTTGAAATTGGAAATTTACATTTTTCAGTTTTGTCAGACGTTTGTAGTATTCTCACAATAAGCTAATTAGCTCAATTGGAGCATTTCTAGCATGTTTGGTTGAAGTTGGAAATTTACATTTTTCACTTTTGTCAGACAATTGCAAATTGTCACAATAAGCTAATTAGCTCAATTGGAGTATTTCTAGCACGTTTGGTTGAAATTGGAAGTTTACATTTTTTACTTTGGTCAGACAATTGCAATATTCTCTCAATAAGCTAATTAGCTCAATTGGAGCATTTCTAGCATGTTTGGTTGAAATTGGAAATTTACATTTTTCAGTTTTGTCAGACGTTTGTAGTATTCTCACAATAAGCTAATTAGCTCAATTGGAGCATTTCTAGCATGTTTGGTTGAAATTAGAAATTTACATTTTTCAGTGTTGTCAGACGTTTGTAGTATTCTCACAATAAGCTAATTAGCTCAATTGGAGCATTTCTAGCATGTTTGGTTGAAATTGGAAATTTACATTTTTCAGTGTTGTCAGACGTTTGTAAAATTCTCACAATAAGCCAATTAGCTCAATTTGAGCATTTCTAGCATGTTTGGTTGAAATTGGAAATTTACATTTTTCACTTTTGTCAGACCATTGCAATATTCTCACAATAAGCTAATTAGCTCAATTGGAGCATTTCTAGCATGTTTGGTTGAAATTGGAAATTTACATTTTTCAGTTTTGTCAGACGTTTGTAAAATTCTCACAATAAACTAATTAGCTCAATTGGAGCATTTCTAGCATGTTTGGTTGAAATTGGAAATTTACATTTTTCAGTGTTGTCAGACGTTTCTAATATTCTCACAATAAACTAATTAGCTCAATTGGAGCATTTCTAGCATGTTTGGTTGAAATTGGAAATTTACATTTTTCACTTTTGTCAGACCATTGCAATATTCTCACAATAAGCTAATTAGCTCAATTGGAGCATTTCTAGCATGTTTGGTTGAAATTGGAAATTTACATTTTTCAGTTTTGTCAGACGTTTTTAAAATTCTTACAGTAGGCTTTTTGCGCAATTTCAGCCTTTCTAGCATGTTTGGTTGAAATTGGAAATTTACATTTTTCACTTTTGTCAGACGTTTGTAGTATTCTAACAATGAGCTAATTAGCTCAATTGGAGCATTTCTAGCATGTTTGGTTGAAATTGGAAATTTACATTTTTCACTTTTGTCAGACAATTGCAATATTCTCACAATAAGCTAATTAGCTCAATTGGAGCATTTCTAGCATGTTTGGTTGAAATTGGAAATTTACATTTTTCAATTTTGTTAGACGTTTGTAATATTCTCACAATAAGCTAATTAGCTCAATTGGAGCATTTCTAGCATGTTTGGTTGAAATTGGAAATTTACATTTTTCAGTTTTGTCAGACAATTGCAATATTCTCACAATAAGCTAATTAGCTCAATTGGAGCATTTCTAGCATGTTTGGTTGAAATTGGAAATTTACATTTTTCACTTTTGTCAGACAATTGCAATATTCTCACAATAAGCTAATTAGCTCAATTGGAGCATTTCTAGCATGTTTGGTTGAAATTGGAAATTTACATTTTTCACTTTTGTCAGACGTTTGTAGTATTCTCACAATAAGCTAATTAGCTCAATTGGAGCATTTCTAGCATGTTTGGTTGAAATTGGAAAATTACATTTTTGACTTTTGTCAGACAATTGCAATATTCTCACAATAAGCTAATTAGCTCAATTGGAGCATTTCTAGCATGTTTGGTTGAAATTGGAAAATTACATTTTTCACTTTTGTCAGACAATTGCAATATTCTCACAATAAGCTAATTAGCTCAATTGGAGCATTTCTAGCATGTTTGGTTGAAATTGGAAATTTACATTTTTCAGTGTTGTCAGACGTTTGTAATATTCTCACAATAAGCTAATTAGCTCAATTGGAGCATTTCTAGCACGTTTGGTTGAAATTGGAAACTTACATTTTTCACTTTTGTCGAACAATTGCAATATTCTCTCAATAAGCTAATTAGCTCAATTGGAGCATTTCTACCATGTTTGGTTGAAATTGGAAATTTACATTTTTCACTTTTGTCAGACGTTTGTAATATTCTCACAATAAGCTAATTAGCTCAATTGGAGCATTTCTAGCACGTTTGGTTGAAATTGGAAACTTACAATTTTCACTTTTGTCAAACAATTGCAATATTCTCTCAATAAGCTAATTAGCTCAATTGGAGCATTTCTACCATGTTTGGTTGAAATTGGAAATTTACATTTTTCACTTTTGTCAGACAATTGTAATATTCCCACAATAAGCTAATTAGCTCAATTGGAGCATTTCTAGCATGTTTGGTTGAAATTGGAAATTTACTTTTTTCATTTTTGTCAGACGTTTGTAATATTCCCACAATAAGCTAATTAGCTCAATTGGAGCATTTCTAGCATGTTTGGTTGAAATTGGAAATTTACATTTTTCACTTTTGTCAGACAATTGCAATATTCTCACAATAAGCTAATTAGCTCAATTGGAGCATTTCTAGCATGTTTGGTTGAAATTGGAAATTTACATTTTTCAGTTTTGTCAGACGTTTGTAATATTCTCACAATAAGCTAATTAGCTCAATCGGAGCATTTCTAGCATGTTTGGTTGAAATTGGAAATTTACAATTTTCACTTTTGTCAAACAATTGCAATATTCTCTCAATAAGCTAATTAGCTCAATTGTAACATTTCTAGCATGTTTGGTTGAAATTGGAAATTTACATTTTTCACTTTTGTCAGACGTTTGTAATATTCTCACAATAAGCTAATTAGCTCAATTGGAGCATTTCTAGCATGTTTGGTTGAAATTGGAAATTTACATTTTTCAGTTTTGTCAGACAATTGCAATATTCTCACAATAAGCTAATTAGCTCAATTGGAGCATTTCTAGCATGTTTGGTTGAAATTGGAAATTTACATTTTTCAGTTTTGTCAGACAATTGCAATATTCTCACAATGAGCTAATTAGCTCAATTGGAGCATTTCTAGCATGTTTGGTTGAAATTGGAAATTTACATTTTTCACTTTTGTCAGACAATTGCAAAATTCTCACAATAAGCTAATTAGCTCAATTGGAGCAATTCTAGCATGTTTGGTTGAAATTGGAAATTTACATTTTTCACTTTTGTCAGACGTTTGTAATATTCTCACAATAAGCTAATTAGCTCAATTGGAGCAATTCTAGCATGTTTGGTTAAAATTGGAAATTTACATTTTTCAGTTTTGTAAGACGTTTGTAAAATTCTTACAGTAGGCTTATTTGCGCAATTTGAGCATTTCTAGCATGTTTGGTTGAAATTGGAAATTTACATTTTTCAGTTTTGTCAGACGTTTTTAGTATTCTCACAAAAAGCTAATTAGCTCAATTGAAGCATTTCTAGCATGTTTGGTTGAAATTGGAAATTTACATTTTTCAGTTTTGTCAGACGTTTGTAGTATTCTCACAATAAGCTAATTAGCTCAATTGAAGCATTTCTAGCATGTTTGGTTGAAATTGGAAATTTACATTTTTCAGTGTTGTCAGACGTTTGTAATATTCTCACAATAAGCTAATTAGCTCAATTGGAGCAATTCTAGCATGTTTGGTTGAAATTGGAAATTTACATTTTTCAGTTTTGTAAGACGTTTGTAAAATTCTTACAGTAGGCTTATTTGCGCAATTTGAGCATTTCTAGCATGTTTGGTTGAAATTGGAAATTTACATTTTTCAGTTTTGTCAGACGTTTGTAGTATTCTCACAAAAAGCTAATTAGCTCAATTGAAGCATTTCTAGCATGTTTGGTTGAAATTGGAAATTTACATTTTTCAGTTTTGTCAGACGTTTGTAGTATTCTCACAATAAGCTAATTAGCTCAATTGAAGCATTTCTAGCATGTTTGGTTGAAATTGGAAATTTACATTTTTCAGTGTTGTCAGACGTTTGTAATATTCTCACAATAAGCTAATTAGCTCAATTGGAGCAATTCTAGCATGTTTGGTTGAAATTGGAAATTTACATTTTTCAGTTTTGTCAAACGTTTGTAGTATTCTCACAATAAGCTAATTAGCTCAATTGGAGCATTTCTAGCATGTTTGGTTGAAATTTGAAATTTACATTTTTCACTTTTGTCAGACAATTGCAATATTCTCACAATTAGCTAATTAGCTCAATTGGAGCATTTCTAGCATGTTTGGTTGAAATTGGAAATTTACATTTTTCACTTTTGTCAGACGTTTGTAATATTCTCACAATAAGCTAATTAGCTCAATTGGAGCATTTCTAGCATGTTTGGTTGAAATTGGAAATTTACATTTTTCACTTTTGTCGAACAATTGCAATATTCTCTCAATAAGCTAATTAGCTCAATTGGGGCATTTCTACTATGTTTGGTTGAAATTGGAAATTTACATTTTTCACTTTTGCCAGGCGTTTGTAATATTCTCACAATAAGCTAATTAGCTCAATTGGAGCATTTCTAGCACGTTTGGTTGAAAATGGAAATTTACCTTTTTCACTTTTGTCAAACAATTGCAATATTCTCTCAATAAGCTAATTAGCTCAATTGGAGCATTTCTAGCATGTTTGGTTGAAATTGGAAATTTACATTTTTCACTTTTGTCAAACAATTGTAATATTCTCACAATAAGCTAATTAGCTCAATTGGAGCAATTCTAGCATGTTTGGTTGAAATTGGAAATTTACATTTTTCAGTTTTGTAAGACGTTTGTAAAATTCTTACAGTAGGCTTATTTGCGCAATTTGAGCATTTCTAGCATGTTTGGTTGAAATTGGAAATTTACATTTTTCAGTTTTGTCAGACGTTTGTAGTATTCTCACAAAAAGCTAATTAGCTCAATTGAAGCATTTCTAGCATGTTTGGTTGAAATTGGAAATTTACATTTTTCAGTTTTGTCAGACGTTTGTAGTATTCTCACAATAAGCTAATTAGCTCAATTGAAGCATTTCTAGCATGTTTGGTTGAAATTGGAAATTTACATTTTTCAGTGTTGTCAGACGTTTGTAATATTCTCACAATAAGCTAATTAGCTCAATTGGAGCAATTCTAGCATGTTTGGTTGAAATTGGAAATTTACATTTTTCAGTTTTGTAAGACGTTTGTAAAATTCTTACAGTAGGCTTATTTGCGCAATTTGAGCATTTCTAGCATGTTTGGTTGAAATTGGAAATTTACATTTTTCAGTTTTGTCAGACGTTTGTAGTATTCTCACAAAAAGCTAATTAGCTCAATTGAAGCATTTCTAGCATGTTTGGTTGAAATTGGAAATTTACATTTTTCAGTTTTGTCAGACGTTTGTAGTATTCTCACAATAAGCTAATTAGCTCAATTGAAGCATTTCTAGCATGTTTGGTTGAAATTGGAAATTTACATTTTTCAGTGTTGTCAGACGTTTGTAATATTCTCACAATAAGCTAATTAGCTCAATTGGAGCAATTCTAGCATGTTTGGTTGAAATTGGAAATTTACATTTTTCACTTTTGTCAAACGTTTGTAGTATTCTCACAATAAGCTAATTAGCTCAATTGGAGCATTTCTAGCATGTTTGGTTGAAATTGGAAATTTACATTTTTCACTTTTGTCAGACAATTGCAATATTCTCACAATAAGCTAATTAGCTCAATTGGAGCATTTCTAGCATGTTTGGTTGAAATTGGAAATTTACATTTTTCACTTTTGTCAGACGTTTGTAATATTCTCACAATAAGCTAATTACCTCAATTGGAGCATTTCTAGCATGTTTGGTTGAAATTGGAAATTTACATTTTTCACTTTTGTCGAACAATTGCAATATTCTCTCAATAAGCTAATTAGCTCAATTGGGGCATTTCTACTATGTTTGGTTGAAATTGGAAATTTACATTTTTCACATTTGCCAGGCGTTTGTAATATTCTCACAATAAGCTAATTAGCTCAATTGGAGCATTTCTAGCACGTTTGGTTGAAAATGGAAATTTACCTTTTTCACTTTTGTCAAACAATTGCAATATTCTCTCAATAAGCTAATTAGCTCAATTGGAGCATTTCTAGCATGTTTGGTTGAAATTGGAAATTTACATTTTTCACTTTTGTCAAACAATTGCAATATTCTCTCAATAAGCTAATTAGCTCAATTGGAGCATTTCTAGCATGTTTGGTTGAAATTGGAAATTTACATTTTTCACTTTTGTCAGACGTTTGTAATATTCCCACAATAAGCTAATTAGCTCAATTGGAGCATTTCTAGCATGTTTGGTTGAAATTGGAAATTTACATTTTTCACTTTTGTCAGACGTTTGTAATATTCCCACAATAAGCTAATTAGCTCAATTGGAGCATTTCTAGCATGTTTGGTTGAAATTGGAAATTTACATTTTTCACTTTTGTCAGACAATTGCAATATTCTCACAATAAGCTAATTAGCTCAATTGGAGCATTTCTAGAATGTTTGGTTGAAATTGGAAAATTACATTTTTGACTTTTGTCAGACAATTGCAATATTCTCACAATAAGCTAATTAGCTCAATTGGAGCATTTCTAGCATGTTTGGTTGAAATTGGAAAATTACATTTTTCACTTTTGTCAGACAATTGCAATATTCTCACAATAAGCTAATTAGCTCAATTGGAGCATTTCTAGCATGTTTGGTTGAAATTGGAAATTTACATTTTTCAGTGTTGTCAGACGTTTGTAATATTCTCACAATAAGCTAATTAGCTCAATTGGAGCAATTCTAGCATGTTTGGTTGAAATTGGAAATTTACATTTTTCACTTTTGTCAAACGTTTGTAGTATTCTCACAATAAGCTAATTAGCTCAATTGGAGCATTTCTAGCATGTTTGGTTGAAATTGGAAATTTACATTTTTCACTTTTGTCAGACAATTGCAATATTCTCACAATAAGCTAATTAGCTCAATTGGAGCATTTCTAGCATGTTTGGTTGAAATTGGAAATTTACATTTTTCACTTTTGTCAGACGTTTGTAATATTCTCACAATAAGCTAATTAGCTCAATTGGAGCATTTCTAGCATGTTTGGTTGAAATTGGAAATTTACATTTTTCACTTTTGTCGAACAATTGCAATATTCTCTCAATAAGCTAATTAGCTCAATTGGGGCATTTCTACTATGTTTGGTTGAAATTGGAAATTTACATTTTTCACTTTTGCCAGGCGTTTGTAATATTCTCACAATAAGCTAATTAGCTCAATTGGAGCATTTCTAGCACGTTTGGTTGAAAATGGAAATTTACCTTTTTCACTTTTGTCAAACAATTGCAATATTCTCTCAATAAGCTAATTAGCTCAATTGAAGCATTTCTAGCATGTTTGGTTGAAATTGGAAATTTACATTTTTCAGTGTTGTCAGACGTTTGTAATATTCTCACAATAAGCTAATTAGCTCAATTGGAGCAATTCTAGCATGTTTGGTTGAAATTGGAAATTTACATTTTTCAGTTTTGTAAGACGTTTGTAAAATTCTTACAGTAGGCTTATTTGCGCAATTTGAGCATTTCTAGCATGTTTGGTTGAAATTGGAAATTTACATTTTTCAGTTTTGTCAGACGTTTGTAGTATTCTCACAAAAAGCTAATTAGCTCAATTGAAGCATTTCTAGCATGTTTGGTTGAAATTGGAAATTTACATTTTTCAGTTTTGTCAGACGTTTGTAGTATTCTCACAATAAGCTAATTAGCTCAATTGAAGCATTTCTAGCATGTTTGGTTGAAATTGGAAATTTACATTTTTCAGTGTTGTCAGACGTTTGTAATATTCTCACAATAAGCTAATTAGCTCAATTGGAGCAATTCTAGCATGTTTGGTTGAAATTGGAAATTTACATTTTTCAGTTTTGTAAGACGTTTGTAAAATTCTTACAGTAGGCTTATTTGCGCAATTTGAGCATTTCTAGCATGTTTGGTTGAAATTGGAAATTTACATTTTTCAGTTTTGTCAGACGTTTGTAGTATTCTCACAAAAAGCTAATTAGCTCAATTGAAGCATTTCTAGCATGTTTGGTTGAAATTGGAAATTTACATTTTTCAGTTTTGTCAGACGTTTGTAGTATTCTCACAATAAGCTAATTAGCTCAATTGAAGCATTTCTAGCATGTTTGGTTGAAATTGGAAATTTACATTTTTCAGTGTTGTCAGACGTTTGTAATATTCTCACAATAAGCTAATTAGCTCAATTGGAGCAATTCTAGCATGTTTGGTTGAAATTGGAAATTTACATTTTTCAGTTTTGTCAAACGTTTGTAGTATTCTCACAATAAGCTAATTAGCTCAATTGGAGCATTTCTAGCATGTTTGGTTGAAATTGGAAATTTACATTTTTCACTTTTGTCAGACAATTGCAATATTCTCACAATAAGCTAATTAGCTCAATTGGAGCATTTCTAGCATGTTTGGTTGAAATTGGAAATTTACATTTTTCACTTTTGTCAGACGTTTGTAATATTCTCACAATAAGCTAATTAGCTCAATTGGAGCATTTCTAGCATGTTTGGTTGAAATTGGAAATTTACATTTTTCAGTGTTGTCAGACGTTTGTAATATTCTCACAATAAGCTAATTAGCTCAATTGGAGCAATTCTAGCATGTTTGGTTGAAATTGGAAATTTACATTTTTCAGTTTTGTCAAACGTTTGTAGTATTCTCACAATAAGCTAATTAGCTCAATTGGAGCATTTCTAGCATGTTTGGTTGAAATTGGAAATTTACATATTTCACTTTTGTCAGACAATTGCAATATTCTCACAATAAGCTAATTAGCTCAATTGGAGCATTTCTAGCATGTTTGGTTGAAATTGGAAATTTACATTTTTCACTTTTGTCAGACGTTTGTAATATTCTCACAATAAGCTAATTAGCTCAATTGGAGCATTTCTAGCATGTTTGGTTGAAATTGGAAATTTACATTTTTCACTTTTGTCGAACAATTGCAATATTCTCTCAATAAGCTAATTAGCTCAATTGGGGCATTTCTACTATGTTTGGTTGAAATTGGAAATTTACATTTTTCACTTTTGCCAGGCGTTTGTAATATTCTCACAATAAGCTAATTAGCTCAATTGGAGCATTTCTAGCACGTTTGGTTGAAAATGGAAATTTACCTTTTTCACTTTTGTCAAACAATTGCAATATTCTCTCAATAAGCTAATTAGCTCAATTGAAGCATTTCTAGCATGTTTGGTTGAAATTGGAAATTTACATTTTTCAGTGTTGTCAGACGTTTGTAATATTCTCACAATAAGCTAATTAGCTCAATTGGAGCAATTCTAGCATGTTTGGTTGAAATTGGAAATTTACATTTTTCAGTTTTGTAAGACGTTTGTAAAATTCTTACAGTAGGCTTATTTGCGCAATTTGAGCATTTCTAGCATGTTTGGTTGAAATTGGAAATTTACATTTTTCAGTTTTGTCAGACGTTTGTAGTATTCTCACAAAAAGCTAATTAGCTCAATTGAAGCATTTCTAGCATGTTTGGTTGAAATTGGAAATTTACATTTTTCAGTTTTGTCAGACGTTTGTAGTATTCTCACAATAAGCTAATTAGCTCAATTGAAGCATTTCTAGCATGTTTGGTTGAAATTGGAAATTTACATTTTTCAGTGTTGTCAGACGTTTGTAATATTCTCACAATAAGCTAATTAGCTCAATTGGAGCAATTCTAGCATGTTTGGTTGAAATTGGAAATTTACATTTTTCAGTTTTGTAAGACGTTTGTAAAATTCTTACAGTAGGCTTATTTGCGCAATTTGAGCATTTCTAGCATGTTTGGTTGAAATTGGAAAATTACATTTTTGACTTTTGTCAGACAATTGCAATATTCTCACAATAAGCTAATTAGCTCAATTGGAGCATTTCTAGCATGTTTGGTTGAAATTGGAAAATTACATTTTTCACTTTTGTCAGACAATTGCAATATTCTCACAATAAGCTAATTAGCTCAATTGGAGCATTTCTAGCATGTTTGGTTGAAATTGGAAATTTACATTTTTCAGTGTTGTCAGACGTTTGTAATATTCTCACAATAAGCTAATTAGCTCAATTGGAGCAATTCTAGCATGTTTGGTTGAAATTGGAAATTTACATTTTTCACTTTTGTCAAACGTTTGTAGTATTCTCACAATAAGCTAATTAGCTCAATTGGAGCATTTCTAGCATGTTTGGTTGAAATTGGAAATTTACATTTTTCACTTTTGTCAGACAATTGCAATATTCTCACAATAAGCTAATTAGCTCAATTGGAGCATTTCTAGCATGTTTGGTTGAAATTGGAAATTTACATTTTTCACTTTTGTCAGACAATTGCAATATTCTCACAATAAGCTAATTAGCTCAATTGGAGCATTTCTAGCATGTTTGGTTGAAATTGGAAAATTACATTTTTGACTTTTGTCAGACAATTGCAATATTCTCACAATAAGCTAATTAGCTCAATTGGAGCATTTCTAGCATGTTTGGTTGAAATTGGAAAATTACATTTTTCACTTTTGTCAGACAATTGCAATATTCTCACAATAAGCTAATTAGCTCAATTGGAGCATTTCTAGCATGTTTGGTTGAAATTGGAAATTTACATTTTTCAGTGTTGTCAGACGTTTGTAATATTCTCACAATAAGCTAATTAGCTCAATTGGAGCAATTCTAGCATGTTTGGTTGAAATTGGAAATTTACATTTTTCACTTTTGTCAAACGTTTGTAGTATTCTCACAATAAGCTAATTAGCTCAATTGGAGCATTTCTAGCATGTTTGGTTGAAATTGGAAATTTACATTTTTCACTTTTGTCAGACAATTGCAATATTCTCACAATAAGCTAATTAGCTCAATTGGAGCATTTCTAGCATGTTTGGTTGAAATTGGAAATTTACATTTTTCACTTTTGTCAGACGTTTGTAATATTCTCACAATAAGCTAATTAGCTCAATTGGAGCATTTCTAGCATGTTTGGTTGAAATTGGAAATTTACATTTTTCACTTTTGTCGAACAATTGCAATATTCTCTCAATAAGCTAATTAGCTCAATTGGGGCATTTCTACTATGTTTGGTTGAAATTGGAAATTTACATTTTTCACTTTTGCCAGGCGTTTGTAATATTCTCACAATAAGCTAATTAGCTCAATTGGAGCATTTCTAGCACGTTTGGTTGAAAATGGAAATTTACCTTTTTCACTTTTGTCAAACAATTGCAATATTCTCTCAATAAGCTAATTAGCTCAATTGAAGCATTTCTAGCATGTTTGGTTGAAATTGGAAATTTACATTTTTCAGTGTTGTCAGACGTTTGTAATATTCTCACAATAAGCTAATTAGCTCAATTGGAGCAATTCTAGCATGTTTGGTTGAAATTGGAAATTTACATTTTTCAGTTTTGTAAGACGTTTGTAAAATTCTTACAGTAGGCTTATTTGCGCAATTTGAGCATTTCTAGCATGTTTGGTTGAAATTGGAAATTTACATTTTTCAGTTTTGTCAGACGTTTGTAGTATTCTCACAAAAAGCTAATTAGCTCAATTGAAGCATTTCTAGCATGTTTGGTTGAAATTGGAAATTTACATTTTTCAGTTTTGTCAGACGTTTGTAGTATTCTCACAATAAGCTAATTAGCTCAATTGAAGCATTTCTAGCATGTTTGGTTGAAATTGGAAATTTACATTTTTCAGTGTTGTCAGACGTTTGTAATATTCTCACAATAAGCTAATTAGCTCAATTGGAGCAATTCTAGCATGTTTGGTTGAAATTGGAAATTTACATTTTTCAGTTTTGTAAGACGTTTGTAAAATTCTTACAGTAGGCTTATTTGCGCAATTTGAGCATTTCTAGCATGTTTGGTTGAAATTGGAAATTTACATTTTTCAGTTTTGTCAGACGTTTGTAGTATTCTCACAAAAAGCTAATTAGCTCAATTGAAGCATTTCTAGCATGTTTGGTTGAAATTGGAAATTTACATTTTTCAGTTTTGTCAGACGTTTGTAGTATTCTCACAATAAGCTAATTAGCTCAATTGAAGCATTTCTAGCATGTTTGGTTGAAATTGGAAATTTACATTTTTCAGTGTTGTCAGACGTTTGTAATATTCTCACAATAAGCTAATTAGCTCAATTGGAGCAATTCTAGCATGTTTGGTTGAAATTGGAAATTTACATTTTTCAGTTTTGTCAAACGTTTGTAGTATTCTCACAATAAGCTAATTAGCTCAATTGGAGCATTTCTAGCATGTTTGGTTGAAATTGGAAATTTACATTTTTCACTTTTGTCAGACAATTGCAATATTCTCACAATAAGCTAATTAGCTCAATTGGAGCATTTCTAGCATGTTTGGTTGAAATTGGAAATTTACATTTTTCACTTTTGTCAGACGTTTGTAATATTCTCACAATAAGCTAATTAGCTCAATTGGAGCATTTCTAGCATGTTTGGTTGAAATTGGAAATTTACATTTTTCAGTGTTGTCAGACGTTTGTAATATTCTCACAATAAGCTAATTAGCTCAATTGGAGCAATTCTAGCATGTTTGGTTGAAATTGGAAATTTACATTTTTCAGTTTTGTCAAACGTTTGTAGTATTCTCACAATAAGCTAATTAGCTCAATTGGAGCATTTCTAGCATGTTTGGTTGAAATTGGAAATTTACATTTTTCACTTTTGTCAGACAATTGCAATATTCTCACAATAAGCTAATTAGCTCAATTGGAGCATTTCTAGCATGTTTGGTTGAAATTGGAAATTTACATTTTTCACTTTTGTCAGACGTTTGTAATATTCTCACAATAAGCTAATTAGCTCAATTGGAGCATTTCTAGCATGTTTGGTTGAAATTGGAAATTTACATTTTTCACTTTTGTCGAACAATTGCAATATTCTCTCAATAAGCTAATTAGCTCAATTGGGGCATTTCTACTATGTTTGGTTGAAATTGGAAATTTACATTTTTCACTTTTGCCAGGCGTTTGTAATATTCTCACAATAAGCTAATTAGCTCAATTGGAGCATTTCTAGCACGTTTGGTTGAAAATGGAAATTTACCTTTTTCACTTTTGTCAAACAATTGCAATATTCTCTCAATAAGCTAATTAGCTCAATTGAAGCATTTCTAGCATGTTTGGTTGAAATTGGAAATTTACATTTTTCAGTGTTGTCAGACGTTTGTAATATTCTCACAATAAGCTAATTAGCTCAATTGGAGCAATTCTAGCATGTTTGGTTGAAATTGGAAATTTACATTTTTCAGTTTTGTAAGACGTTTGTAAAATTCTTACAGTAGGCTTATTTGCGCAATTTGAGCATTTCTAGCATGTTTGGTTGAAATTGGAAATTTACATTTTTCAGTTTTGTCAGACGTTTGTAGTATTCTCACAAAAAGCTAATTAGCTCAATTGAAGCATTTCTAGCATGTTTGGTTGAAATTGGAAATTTACATTTTTCAGTTTTGTCAGACGTTTGTAGTATTCTCACAATAAGCTAATTAGCTCAATTGAAGCATTTCTAGCATGTTTGGTTGAAATTGGAAATTTACATTTTTCAGTGTTGTCAGACGTTTGTAATATTCTCACAATAAGCTAATTAGCTCAATTGGAGCAATTCTAGCATGTTTGGTTGAAATTGGAAATTTACATTTTTCAGTTTTGTAAGACGTTTGTAAAATTCTTACAGTAGGCTTATTTGCGCAATTTGAGCATTTCTAGCATGTTTGGTTGAAATTGGAAATTTACATTTTTCAGTTTTGTCAGACGTTTGTAGTATTCTCACAAAAAGCTAATTAGCTCAATTGAAGCATTTCTAGCATGTTTGGTTGAAATTGGAAATTTACATTTTTCAGTTTTGTCAGACGTTTGTAGTATTCTCACAATAAGCTAATTAGCTCAATTGAAGCATTTCTAGCATGTTTGGTTGAAATTGGAAATTTACATTTTTCAGTGTTGTCAGACGTTTGTAATATTCTCACAATAAGCTAATTAGCTCAATTGGAGCAATTCTAGCATGTTTGGTTGAAATTGGAAATTTACATTTTTCAGTTTTGTCAAACGTTTGTAGTATTCTCACAATAAGCTAATTAGCTCAATTGGAGCATTTCTAGCATGTTTGGTTGAAATTGGAAATTTACATTTTTCACTTTTGTCAGACAATTGCAATATTCTCACAATAAGCTAATTAGCTCAATTGGAGCATTTCTAGCATGTTTGGTTGAAATTGGAAATTTACATTTTTCACTTTTGTCAGACGTTTGTAATATTCTCACAATAAGCTAATTAGCTCAATTGGAGCATTTCTAGCATGTTTGGTTGAAATTGGAAATTTACATTTTTCACTTTTGTCGAACAATTGCAATATTCTCTCAATAAGCTAATTAGCTCAATTGGGGCATTTCTACTATGTTTGGTTGAAATTGGAAATTTACATTTTTCACTTTTGCCAGGCGTTTGTAATATTCTCACAATAAGCTAATTAGCTCAATTGGAGCATTTCTAGCACGTTTGGTTGAAAATGGAAATTTACCTTTTTCACTTTTGTCAAACAATTGCAATATTCTCTCAATAAGCTAATTAGCTCAATTGGAGCATTTCTAGCATGTTTGGTTGAAATTGGAAATTTACATTTTTCACTTTTGTCAAACAATTGTAATATTCTCACAATAAGCTAATTAGCTCAATTGGAGCAATTCTAGCATGTTTGGTTGAAATTGGAAATTTACATTTTTCAGTTTTGTCAGACGTTTGTAGTATTCTCACAATAAGCTAATTAGCTCAATTGAAGCATTTCTAGCATGTTTGGTTGAAATTGGAAATTTACATTTTTCAGTGTTGTCAGACGTTTGTAATATTCTCACAATAAGCTAATTAGCTCAATTGGAGCAATTCTAGCATGTTTGGTTGAAATTGGAAATTTACATTTTTCAGTTTTGTCAAACGTTTGTAGTATTCTCACAATAAGCTAATTAGCTCAATTGGAGCATTTCTAGCATGTTTGGTTGAAATTGGAAATTTACATTTTTCACTTTTGTCAGACAATTGCAATATTCTCACAATAAGCTAATTAGCTCAATTGGAGCATTTCTAGCATGTTTGGTTGAAATTGGAAATTTACATTTTTCACTTTTGTCAGACGTTTGTAATATTCTCACAATAAGCTAATTAGCTCAATTGGAGCATTTCTAGCATGTTTGGTTGAAATTGGAAATTTACATTTTTCACTTTTGTCGAACAATTGCAATATTCTCTCAATAAGCTAATTAGCTCAATTGGGGCATTTCTACTATGTTTGGTTGAAATTGGAAATTTACATTTTTCACTTTTGCCAGGCGTTTGTAATATTCTCACAATAAGCTAATTAGCTCAATTGGAGCATTTCTAGCACGTTTGGTTGAAAATGGAAATTTACCTTTTTCACTTTTGTCAAACAATTGCAATATTCTCTCAATAAGCTAATTAGCTCAATTGGAGCATTTCTAGCATGTTTGGTTGAAATTGGAAATTTACATTTTTCACTTTTGTCAAACAATTGTAATATTCTCACAATAAGCTAATTAGCTCAATTGGAGCAATTCTAGCATGTTTGGTTGAAATTGGAAATTTACATTTTTCAGTTTTGTAAGACGTTTGTAAAATTCTTACAGTAGGCTTATTTGCGCAATTTGAGCATTTCTAGCATGTTTGGTTGAAATTGGAAATTTACATTTTTCAGTTTTGTCAGACGTTTGTAGTATTCTCACAAAAAGCTAATTAGCTCAATTGAAGCATTTCTAGCATGTTTGGTTGAAATTGGAAATTTACATTTTTCAGTTTTGTCAGACGTTTGTAGTATTCTCACAATAAGCTAATTAGCTCAATTGAAGCATTTCTAGCATGTTTGGTTGAAATTGGAAATTTACATTTTTCAGTGTTGTCAGACGTTTGTAATATTCTCACAATAAGCTAATTAGCTCAATTGGAGCAATTCTAGCATGTTTGGTTGAAATTGGAAATTTACATTTTTCAGTTTTGTAAGACGTTTGTAAAATTCTTACAGTAGGCTTATTTGCGCAATTTGAGCATTTCTAGCATGTTTGGTTGAAATTGGAAATTTACATTTTTCAGTTTTGTCAGACGTTTGTAGTATTCTCACAAAAAGCTAATTAGCTCAATTGAAGCATTTCTAGCATGTTTGGTTGAAATTGGAAATTTACATTTTTCAGTTTTGTCAGACGTTTGTAGTATTCTCACAATAAGCTAATTAGCTCAATTGAAGCATTTCTAGCATGTTTGGTTGAAATTGGAAATTTACATTTTTCAGTGTTGTCAGACGTTTGTAATATTCTCACAATAAGCTAATTAGCTCAATTGGAGCAATTCTAGCATGTTTGGTTGAAATTGGAAATTTACATTTTTCAGTTTTGTCAAACGTTTGTAGTATTCTCACAATAAGCTAATTAGCTCAATTGGAGCATTTCTAGCATGTTTGGTTGAAATTGGAAATTTACATTTTTCACTTTTGTCAGACAATTGCAATATTCTCACAATAAGCTAATTAGCTCAATTGGAGCATTTCTAGCATGTTTGGTTGAAATTGGAAATTTACATTTTTCACTTTTGTCAGACGTTTGTAATATTCTCACAATAAGCTAATTAGCTCAATTGGAGCATTTCTAGCATGTTTGGTTGAAATTGGAAATTTACATTTTTCACTTTTGTCGAACAATTGCAATATTCTCTCAATAAGCTAATTAGCTCAATTGGGGCATTTCTACTATGTTTGGTTGAAATTGGAAATTTACATTTTTCACTTTTGCCAGGCGTTTGTAATATTCTCACAATAAGCTAATTAGCTCAATTGGAGCATTTCTAGCACGTTTGGTTGAAAATGGAAATTTACCTTTTTCACTTTTGTCAAACAATTGCAATATTCTCTCAATAAGCTAATTAGCTCAATTGGAGCATTTCTAGCATGTTTGGTTGAAATTGGAAATTTACATTTTTCACTTTTGTCAAACAATTGCAATATTCTCTCAATAAGCTAATTAGCTCAATTGGAGCATTTCTAGCATGTTTGGTTGAAATTGGAAATTTACATTTTTCACTTTTGTCAGACGTTTGTAATATTCCCACAATAAGCTAATTAGCTCAATTGGAGCATTTCTAGCATGTTTGGTTGAAATTGGAAATTTACATTTTTCACTTTTGTCAGACGTTTGTAATATTCCCACAATAAGCTAATTAGCTCAATTGGAGCATTTCTAGCATGTTTGGTTGAAATTGGAAATTTACATTTTTCACTTTTGTCAGACAATTGCAATATTCTCACAATAAGCTAATTAGCTCAATTGGAGCATTTCTAGCATGTTTGGTTGAAATTGGAAAATTACATTTTTGACTTTTGTCAGACAATTGCAATATTCTCACAATAAGCTAATTAGCTCAATTGGAGCATTTCTAGCATGTTTGGTTGAAATTGGAAAATTACATTTTTCACTTTTGTCAGACAATTGCAATATTCTCACAATAAGCTAATTAGCTCAATTGGAGCATTTCTAGCATGTTTGGTTGAAATTGGAAATTTACATTTTTCAGTGTTGTCAGACGTTTGTAATATTCTCACAATAAGCTAATTAGCTCAATTGGAGCATTTCTAGCATGTTTGGTTGAAATTGGAAACTTACATTTTTCACTTTTGTCGAACAATTGCAATATTCTCTCAATAAGCTAATTAGCTCAATTGGAGCATTTCTACCGTGTTTGGTTGAAATTGGAAATTTACATTTTTCACTTTTGTCAGACGTTTGTAATATTCTCACAATAAGCTAATTAGCTCAATTGGAGCATTTCTAGCACGTTTGGTTGAAATTGGAAACTTACAATTTTCACTTTTGTCAAACAATTGCAATATTCTCTCAATAAGCTAATTAGCTCAATTGGAGCATTTCTACCATGTTTGGTTGAAATTGAAAATTTACATTTTTCACTTTTGTCAGACAATTGTAATATTCCCACAATAAGCTAATTAGCTCAATTGGAGCATTTCTAGCATGTTTGGTTGAAATTGGAAATTTACTTTTTTCACTTTTGTCAGACGTTTGTAATATTCTCACAATAAGCTAATTAGCTCAATTGGAGCATTTCTAGCATGTTTGGTTGAAATTGGAAATTTACATTTTTCACTTTTGTCAGACAATTGCAATATTCTCACAATAAGCTAATTAGCTCAATTGGAGCATTTCTAGCATGTTTGGTTGAAATTGGAAATTTACATTTTTCAGTTTTGTCAGACGTTTGTAATATTCTCACAATAAGCTAATTAGCTCAATCGGAGCATTTCTAGCATGTTTGGTTGAAATTGGAAATTTACAATTTTCACTTTTGTCAAACAATTGCAATATTCTCTCAATAAGCTAATTAGCTCAATTGTAGCATTTCTAGCATGTTTGGTTGAAATTGGAAATTTACATTTTTCACTTTTGTCAGACGTTTGTAATATTCTCACAATAAGCTAATTAGCTCAATTGGAGCATTTCTAGCATGTTTGGTTGAAATTGGAAATTTACATTTTTCAGTGTTGTCAGACGTTTGTAATATTCTCACAATAAGCTAATTAGCTCAATTGGAGCATTTCTAGCATGTTTGGTTGAAATTGGAAGTTTACATTTTTCAGTTTTGTCAGACGTTTGTAATATTCTCACAATAAGCTAATTAGCTCAATTGGAGCATTTCTAGCATGTTTGGTTGAAATTGGAAATTTACATTTTTCACTTTTGTCAGACAATTGCAATATTCTCACAATAAGCTAATTAGCTCAATTGGAGCATTTCTAGCATGTTTGGTTGAAATTGGAAATTTACATTTTTCACTTTTGTCAGACAATTGCAATATTCTCACAATAAGCTAATTAGCTCAATTGGAGCATTTCTAGCATGTTTGGTTGAAATTGGAAATTTACATTTTTCAGTTTTGTCAGACAATTGCAATATTCTCACAATAAGCTAATTAGCTCAATTGGAGCATTTCTAGCATGTTTGGTTGAAATTGGAAATTTACATTTTTCAGTTTTGTCAGACAATTGCAATATTCTCACAATAAGCTAATTAGCTCAATTGGAGCATTTCTAGCATGTTTGGTTGAAATTGGAAATTTACATTTTTCACTTTTGTCAGACAATTGCAATATTCTCACAATAAGCTAATTAGCTCAATTGGAGCAATTCTAGCATGTTTGGTTGAAATTGGAAATTTACATTTTTCACTTTTGTCAGACGTTTGTAATATTCTCACAATAAGCTAATTAGCTCAATTGGAGCAATTCTAGCATGTTTGGTTGAAATTGGAAATTTACATTTTTCAGTTTTGTAAGACGTTTGTAAAATTCTTACAGTAGGCTTATTTGCGCAATTTGAGCATTTCTAGCATGTTTGGTTGAAATTGGAAATTTACATTTTTCAGTTTTGTCAGACGTTTGTAGTATTCTCACAATAAGCTAATTAGCTCAATTGAAGCATTTCTAGCATGTTTGGTTGAAATTGGAAATTTACATTTTTCAGTTTTGTCAGACGTTTGTAGTATTCTCACAATAAGCTAATTAGCTCAATTGAAGCATTTCTAGCATGTTTGGTTGAAATTGGAAATTTACATTTTTCACTTTTGTCAGACGTTTGTAATATTCTCACAATAAGCTAATTAGCTCAATTGGAGCATTTCTAGCATGTTTGGTTGAAATTGGAAATTTACATTTTTCACTTTTGTCAAACAATTGCAATATTCGCACAGTAAGCTAATTAGCTCAAATGGAGCATTTCTAGCATGTTTGGTTGAAATTGGAGATTTACATTTTTCACTTTTGTCAGACAATTGCAATATTCTCTCAATAAGCAAATTAGCTCATTTGGAGCATTTCTAGCATGTTTGGTTGAAATTGGAAATTTACATTTTTCAGTTTTGTCAGACGTTTGTAGTATTCTCACAATAAGCTAATTAGCTCAATTGAAGCATTTCTAGCATGTTTGGTTGAAATTGGAAATTTACATTTTTCAGTTTTGTAAGACGTTTGTAAAATTCTTACAGTAGGCTTATTTGCGCAATTTGAGCATTTCTAGCATGTTTGGTTGAAATTGGAAATTTACATTTTTCAGTTTTGTCAAACGTTTGTAGTATTCTCACAATAAGCTAATTAGCTCAATTGGAGCATTTCTAGCATGCTTGGTTGAAATTGGAAATTTACATTTTTCACTTTTGTCAGACAATTGCAATATTCTCACTATAAGCTAATTAGCTCAATTTGAGCATTTCTAGCATGTTTGGTTGAAATTGGAAATTTACATTTTTCACTTTTGTCAGACGTTTGTAATATTCTCACAATAAGCTAATTAGCTCAATTGGAGCATTTCTAGCATGTTTGGTTGAAATTGGAAATTTACATTTTTCACTTTTGTCAAACAATTGCAATATTCTCTCAATAAGCTAATTAGCTCAATTGGGGCATTTCTACCATGTTTGGTTGAAATTGGAAATTTACATTTTTCACTTTTGTCAGACAATTGTAATATTCCCACAATAAGCTAATTAGCTCAATTGGAGCATTTCTAGCATGTTTGGTTGAAATTGGAAATTTACTTTTTTCACTTTTGTCAGACGTTTGTAATATTCCCACAATAAGCTAATTAGCTCAATTGGAGCATTTCTAGCATGTTTGGTTGAAATTGGAAATTTACATTTTTCACTTTTGTCAGACAATTGCAATATTCTCACAATAAGCTAATTAGCTCAATTGGAGCATTTCTAGCATGTTTGGTTGAAATTGGAAATTTACATTTTTCAGTTTTGTCAGACGTTTGTAATATTCTCACAATAAGCTAATTAGCTCAATCGGAGCATTTCTAGCATGTTTGGTTGAAATTGGAAATTTACAATTTTCACTTTTGTCAAACAATTGCAATATTCTCTCAATAAGCTAATTAGCTCAATTGTAGCATTTCTAGCATGTTTGGTTGAAATTGGAAATTTACATTTTTCACTTTTGTCAGACGTTTGTAATATTCTCACAATAAGCTAATTAGCTCAATTGGAGCATTTCTAGCATGTTTGGTTGAAATTGGAAATTTCAATTTTTCACTTTTGTCAGACGTTTGTAATATTCTCACAATAAGCTAATTAGCTCAATTGGAGCATTTCTAGCATGTTTGGTTGAAATTGGAAATTTACATTTTTCAGTGTTGTCAGACGTTTGTAATATTCTCACAATAAGCTAATTAGCTCAATTGGAGCATTTCTAGCATGTTTGGTTGAAATTGGAAGTTTACATTTTTCAGTTTTGTCAGACGTTTGTAATATTCTCACAATAAGCTAATTAGCTCAATCGGAGCATTTCTAGCATGTTTGGTTGAAATTGGAAATTTACAATTTTCACTTTTGTCAAACAATTGCAATATTCTCTCAATAAGCTAATTAGCTCAATTGTAGCATTTCTAGCATGTTTGGTTGAAATTGGAAATTTACATTTTTCACTTTTGTCAGACGTTTGTAATATTCTCACAATAAGCTAATTAGCTCAATTGGAGCATTTCTAGCATGTTTGGTTGAAATTGGAAATTTACATTTTTCAGTGTTGTCAGACGTTTGTAATATTCTCACAATAAGCTAATTAGCTCAATTGGAGCATTTCTAGCATGTTTGGTTGAAATTGGAAGTTTACATTTTTCAGTTTTGTCAGACGTTTGTAATATTCTCACAATAAGCTAATTAGCTCATTTGGAGCATTTCTAGCATGTTTGGTTGAAATTGGAAATTTACATTTTTCACTTTTGTCAGACAATTGCAATATTCTCACAATAAGCTAATTAGCTCAATTGGAGCATTTCTAGCATGTTTGGTTGAAATTGGAAATTTACATTTTTCACTTTTGTCAGACAATTGCAATATTCTCACAATAAGCTAATTAGCTCAATTGGAGCATTTCTAGCATGTTTGGTTGAAATTGGAAATTTACATTTTTCAGTTTTGTCAGACAATTGCAATATTCTCACAATAAGCTAATTAGCTCAATTGGAGCATTTCTAGCATGTTTGGTTGAAATTGGAAATTTACATTTTTCAGTTTTGTCAGACAATTGCAATATTCTCACAATAAGCTAATTAGCTCAGTTGGAGCATTTCTAGCATGTTTGGTTGAAATTGGAAATTTACATTTTTCACTTTTGTCAGACAATTGCAATATTCTCACAATAAGCTAATTAGCTCAATTGGAGCATTTCTAGCATGTTTGGTTGAAATTGGAAATTTACATTTTTCACTTTTGTCAAACAATTGCAATATTCTCTCAATAAGCTAATTAGCTCAATTGGGGCATTTCTACCATGTTTGGTTGAAATTGGAAATTTACATTTTTCACTTTTGTCAGACAATTGTAATATTCCCACAATAAGCTAATTAGCTCAATTGGAGCATTTCTAGCATGTTTGGTTGAAATTGGAAATTTACTTTTTTCACTTTTGTCAGACGTTTGTAATATTCCCACAATAAGCTAATTAGCTCAATTGGAGCATTTCTAGCATGTTTGGTTGAAATTGGAAATTTACATTTTTCACTTTTGTCAGACAATTGCAATATTCTCACAATAAGCTAATTAGCTCAATTGGAGCATTTCTAGCATGTTTGGTTGAAATTGGAAATTTACATTTTTCAGTTTTGTCAGACGTTTGTAATATTCTCACAATAAGCTAATTAGCTCAATCGGAGCATTTCTAGCATGTTTGGTTGAAATTGGAAATTTACAATTTTCACTTTTGTCAAACAATTGCAATATTCTCTCAATAAGCTAATTAGCTCAATTGTAGCATTTCTAGCATGTTTGGTTGAAATTGGAAATTTACATTTTTCACTTTTGTCAGACGTTTGTAATATTCTCACAATAAGCTAATTAGCTCAATTGGAGCATTTCTAGCATGTTTGGTTGAAATTGGAAATTTAAATTTTTCACTTTTGTCAGACGTTTGTAATATTCTCACAATAAGCTAATTAGCTCAATTGGAGCATTTCTAGCATGTTTGGTTGAAATTGGAAATTTACATTTTTCAGTGTTGTCAGACGTTTGTAATATTCTCACAATAAGCTAATTAGCTCAATTGGAGCATTTCTAGCATGTTTGGTTGAAATTGGAAGTTTACATTTTTCAGTTTTGTCAGACGTTTGTAATATTCTCACAATAAGCTAATTAGCTCAATCGGAGCATTTCTAGCATGTTTGGTTGAAATTGGAAATTTACAATTTTCACTTTTGTCAAACAATTGCAATATTCTCTCAATAAGCTAATTAGCTCAATTGTAGCATTTCTAGCATGTTTGGTTGAAATTGGAAATTTACATTTTTCACTTTTGTCAGACGTTTGTAATATTCTCACAATAAGCTAATTAGCTCAATTGGAGCATTTCTAGCATGTTTGGTTGAAATTGGAAATTTACATTTTTCAGTGTTGTCAGACGTTTGTAATATTCTCACAATAAGCTAATTAGCTCAATTGGAGCATTTCTAGCATGTTTGGTTGAAATTGGAAGTTTACATTTTTCAGTTTTGTCAGACGTTTGTAATATTCTCACAATAAGCTAATTAGCTCATTTGGAGCATTTCTAGCATGTTTGGTTGAAATTGGAAATTTACATTTTTCACTTTTGTCAGACAATTGCAATATTCTCACAATAAGCTAATTAGCTCAATTGGAGCATTTCTAGCATGTTTGGTTGAAATTGGAAATTTACATTTTTCACTTTTGTCAGACAATTGCAATATTCTCACAATAAGCTAATTAGCTCAATTGGAGCATTTCTAGCATGTTTGGTTGAAATTGGAAATTTACATTTTTCAGTTTTGTCAGACAATTGCAATATTCTCACAATAAGCTAATTAGCTCAATTGGAGCATTTCTAGCATGTTTGGTTGAAATTGGAAATTTACATTTTTCAGTTTTGTCAGACAATTGCAATATTCTCACAATAAGCTAATTAGCTCAGTTGGAGCATTTCTAGCATGTTTGGTTGAAATTGGAAATTTACATTTTTCACTTTTGTCAGACAATTGCAATATTCTCACAATAAGCTAATTAGCTCAATTGGAGCAATTCTAGCATGTTTGGTTGAAATTGGAAATTTACATTTTTCACTTTTGTCAGACGTTTGTAATATTCTCACAATAAGCTAATTAGCTCAATTGGAGCAATTCTAGCATGTTTGGTTGAAATTGGAAATTTACATTTTTCAGTTTTGTAAGACGTTTGTAAAATTCTTACAGTAGGCTTATTTGCGCAATTTGAGCATTTCTAGCATGTTTGGTTGAAATTGGAAATTTACATTTTTCAGTTTTGTCAGACGTTTGTAGTATTCTCACAATAAGCTAATTAGCTCAATTGAAGCATTTCTAGCATGTTTGGTTGAAATTGGAAATTTACATTTTTCAGTTTTGTCAGACGTTTGTAGTATTCTCACAATAAGCTAATTAGCTCAATTGAAGCATTTCTAGCATGTTTGGTTGAAATTGGAAATTTACATTTTTCACTTTTGTCAGACGTTTGTAATATTCTCACAATAAGCTAATTAGCTCAATTGGAGCAATTCTAGCATGTTTGGTTGAAATTGGAAATTTACATTTTTCAGTTTTGTAAGACGTTTGTAAAATTCTTACAGTAGGCTTATTTGCGCAATTTGAGCATTTCTAGCATGTTTGGTTGAAATTGGAAATTTACATTTTTCAGTTTTGTCAAACGTTTGTAGTATTCTCACAATAAGCTAATTAGCTCAATTGGAGCATTTCTAGCATGTTTGGTTGAAATTGGAAATTTACATTTTTCACTTTTGTCAGACAATTGCAATATTCTCACTATAAGCTAATTAGCTCAATTGGAGCATTTCTAGCATGTTTGGTTGAAATTGGAAATTTACATTTTTCACTTTTGTCAGACGTTTGTAATATTCTCACAATAAGCTAATTAGCTCAATTGGAGCATTTCTAGCATGTTTGGTTGAAATTGGAAATTTACATTTTTCACTTTTGTCAAACAATTGCAATATTCTCTCAATAAGCTAATTAGCTCAATTGGGGCATTTCTACCATGTTTGGTTGAAATTGGAAATTTACATTTTTCACTTTTGTCAGACAATTGTAATATTCCCACAATAAGCTAATTAGCTCAATTGGAGCATTTCTAGCATGTTTGGTTGAAATTGGAAATTTACTTTTTTCACTTTTGTCAGACGTTCGTAATTTTCCCACAATAAGCTAATTAGCTCAATTGGAGCATTTCTAGCATGTTTGGTTGAAATTGGAAATTTACATTTTTCACTTTTGTCAGACGTTTGTAATATTCTCACAATAAGCTAATTAGCTCAATCGGAGCATTTCTAGCATGTTTGGTTGAAATTGGAAATTTACAATTTTCACTTTTGTCAAACAATTGCAATATTCTCTCAATAAGCTAATTAGCTCAATTGTAGCATTTCTAGCATGTTTGGTTGAAATTGGAAATTTACATTTTTCACTTTTGTCAGACGTTTGTAATATTCTCACAATAAGCTAATTAGCTCAATTGGAGCATTTCTAGCATGTTTGGTTGAAATTGGAAATTTACATTTTTCAGTGTTGTCAGACGTTTGTAATATTCTCACAATAAGCTAATTAGCTCAATTGGAGCATTTCTAGCATGTTTGGTTGAAATTGGAAGTTTACATTTTTCAGTTTTGTCAGACGTTTGTAATATTCTCACAATAAGCTAATTAGATCAATTGGAGCATTTCTAGCATGTTTGGTTGAAATTGGAAATTTACATTTTTCACTTTTGTCAGACAATTGCAATATTCTCACAATAAGCAAATTAGCTCAATTGGAGCATTTCTAGCATGTTTGGTTGAAATTGGAAATTTACATTTTTCACTTTTGTCAGACAATTGCAATATTCTCACAATAAGCTAATTAGCTCAATTGGAGCATTTCTAGCATGTTTGGTTGAAATTGGAAATTTACATTTTTCAGTTTTGTCAGACAATTGCAATATTCTCACAATAAGCTAATTAGCTCAATTGGAGCATTTCTAGCATGTTTGGTTGAAATTGGAAATTTACATTTTTCAGTTTTGTCAGACAATTGCAATATTCTCACAATAAGCTAATTAGCTCAATTGGAGCATTTCTAGCATGTTTGGTTGAAATTGGAAATTTACATTTTTCACTTTTGTCAGACAATTGCAAAATTCTCACAATAAGCTAATTAGCTCAATTGGAGCAATTCTAGCATGTTTGGTTGAAATTGGAAATTTACATTTTTCACTTTTGTCAGACGTTTGTAATATTCTCACAATAAGCTAATTAGCTCAATTGGAGCAATTCTAGCATGTTTGGTTGAAATTGGAAATTTACATTTTTCAGTTTTGTAAGACGTTTGTAAAATTCTTACAGTAGGCTTATTTGCGCAATTTGAGCATTTCTAGCATGTTTGGTTGAAATTGGAAATTTACATTTTTCAGTTTTGTCAGACGTTTGTAGTATTCTCACAATAAGCTAATTAGCTCAATTGAAGCATTTCTAGCATGTTTGGTTGAAAATGGAAATTTACATTTTTCAGTTTTGTCAGACGTTTGTAGTATTCTCACAATAAGCTAATTAGCTCAATTGAAGCATTTCTAGCATGTTTGGTTGAAATTGGAAATTTACATTTTTCACTTTTGTCAGACGTTTGTAATATTCTCACAATAAGCTAATTAGCTCAATTGGAGCAATTCTAGCATGTTTGGTTGAAATTGGAAATTTACATTTTTCAGTTTTGTAAGAGGTTTGTAAAATTCTTACAGTAGGCTTATTTGCGCAATTTGAGCATTTCTAGCATGTTTGGTTGAAATTGGAAATTTACATTTTTCAGTTTTGTCAAACGTTTGTAGTATTCTCACAATAAGCTAATTAGCTCAATTGGAGCATTTCTAGCATGTTTGGTTGAAATTGGAAATTTACATTTTTCACTTTTGTCAGACAATTGCAATATTCTCACAATAAGCTAATTAGCTCAATTGGAGCATTTCTAGCATGTTTGGTTGAAATTGGAAATTTACATTTTTCACTTTTGTCAGACGTTTGTAATATTCTCACAATAAGCTAATTAGCTCAATTGGAGCATTTCTAGCATGTTTGGTTGAAATTGGAAATTTTTATTTTTCACTTTTGTCAAACAATTGCAATATTCTCTCAATAAGCTAATTAGCTCAATTGGGGCATTTCTACTATGTTTGGTTGAAATTGGAAATTTACATTTTTCACTTTTGTCAGGCGTTTGTAATATTCTCACAATAAGCTAATTAGCTCAATTGGAGCATTTCTAGCACGTTTGGTTGAAAATGGAAATTTACCTTTTTCACTTTTGTCAAACAATTGCAATATTCTCTCAATAAGCTAATTAGCTCAATTGGAGCATTTCTAGCATGTTTGGTTGAAATTGGAAATTTACATTTTTCACTTTTGTCAAACAATTGCAATATTCTCTCAATAAGCTAATTAGCTCAATTGGAGCATTTCTAGCATGTTTGGTTGAAATTGGAAATTTACATTTTTCACTTTTGTCAGACGTTTGTAATATTCCCACAATAAGCTAATTAGCTCAATTGGAGCATTTCTAGCATGTTTGGTTGAAATTGGAAATTTACATTTTTCACTTTTGTCAGACGTTTGTAATATTCCCACAATAAGCTAATTAGCTCAATTGGAGCATTTCTAGCATGTTTGGTTGAAATTGGAAATTTACATTTTTCACTTTTGTCAGACAATTGCAATATTCTCACAATAAGCTAATTAGCTCAATTGGAGCCTTTCTAGCATGTTTGGTTGAAATTGGAAAATTACATTTTTGACTTTTGTCAGACAATTGCAATATTCTCACAATAAGCTAATTAGCTCAATTGGAGCATTTCTAGCATGTTTGGTTGAAATTGGAAAATTACATTTTTCACTTTTGTCAGACAATTGCAATATTCTCACAATAAGCTAATTAGCTCAATTGGAGCATTTCTAGCATGTTTGGTTGAAATTGGAAATTTACATTTTTCAGTGTTGTCAGACGTTTGTAATATTCTCACAATAAGCTAATTAGCTCAATTGGAGCATTTCTAGCACGTTTGGTTGAAATTGGAAACTTACATTTTTCACTTTTGTCGAACAATTGCAATATTCTCTCAATAAGCTAATTAGCTCAATTGGAGCATTTCTACCATGTTTGGTTGAAATTGGAAATTTACATTTTTCACTTTTGTCAGACGTTTGTAATATTCTCACAATAAGCTAATTAGCTCAATTGGAGCATTTCTAGCACGTTTGGTTGAAATTGGAAACTTACAATTTTCACTTTTGTCAAACAATTGCAATATTCTCTCAATAAGCTAATTAGCTCAATTGGAGCATTTCTACCATGTTTGGTTGAAATTGGAAATTTACATTTTTCACTTTTGTCAGACAATTGTAATATTCCCACAATAAGCTAATTAGCTCAATTGGAGCATTTCTAGCATGTTTGGTTGAAATTGGAAATTTACTTTTTTCACTTTTGTCAGACGTTTGTAATATTCTCACAATAAGCTAATTAGCTCAATCGGAGCATTTCTAGCATGTTTGGTTGAAATTGGAAATTGACAATTTTCACTTTTGTCAAACAATTGCAATATTCTCTCAATAAGCTAATTAGCTCAATTGTAGCATTTCTAGCATGTTTGGTTGAAATTGGAAATTTACATTTTTTCACTTTTGTCAGACGTTTGTAATATTCTCACAATAAGCTAATTAGCTCAATTGGAGCATTTCTAGCATGTTTGGTTGAAATTGGAAATTTACTTTTTTCACTTTTGTCAGACGTTTGTAATATTCCCACAATAAGCTAATTAGCTCAATTGGAGCATTTCTAGCATGTTTGGTTGAAATTGGAAATTTACATTTTTCACTTTTGTCAGACAATTGCAATATTCTCACAATAAGCTAATTAGCTCAATTGGAGCATTTCTAGCATGTTTGGTTGAAATTGGAAATTTACATTTTTCAGTTTTGTCAGACGTTTGTAATATTCTCACAATAAGCTAATTAGCTCAATCGGAGCATTTCTAGCATGTTTGGTTGAAATTGGAAATTGACAATTTTCACTTTTGTCAAACAATTGCAATATTCTCTCAATAAGCTAATTAGCTCAATTGTAGCATTTCTAGCATGTTTGGTTGAAATTGGAAATTTACATTTTTCACTTTTGTCAGACGTTTGTAATATTCTCACAATAAGCTAATTAGCTCAATTGGAGCATTTCTAGCATGTTTGGTTGAAATTGGAAATTTACATTTTTCAGTGTTGTCAGACGTTTGTAATATTCTCACAATAAGCTAATTAGCTCAATTGGAGCATTTCTAGCATGTTTGGTTGAAATTGGAAGTTTACATTTTTCAGTTTTGTCAGACGTTTGTAATATTCTCACAATAAGCTAATTAGCTCAATTGGAGCATTTCTAGCATGTTTGGTTGAAATTGGAAATTTACTTTTTTCACTTTTGTCAGACGTTTGTAATATTCCCACAATAAGCTAATTAGCTCAATTGGAGCATTTCTAGCATGTTTGGTTGAAATTGGAAATTTACATTTTTCACTTTTGTCAGACGTTTGTAATATTCTCACAATAAGCTAATTAGCTCAATTGGAGCATTTCTAGCATGTTTGGTTGAAATTGGAAATTTACTTTTTTCACTTTTGTCAGACGTTTGTAATATTCCCACAATAAGCTAATTAGCTCAATTGGAGCATTTCTAGCATGTTTGGTTGAAATTGGAAATTTACATTTTTCACTTTTGTCAGACAATTGCAATATTCTCACAATAAGCTAATTAGCTCAATTGGAGCATTTCTAGCATGTTTGGTTGAAATTGGAAATTTACATTTTTCAGTTTTGTCAGACGTTTGTAATATTCTCACAATAAGCTAATTAGCTCAATCTGAGCATTTCTAGCATGTTTGGTTGAAATTGGAAATTGACAATTTTCACTTTTGTCAAACAATTGCAATATTCTCTCAATAAGCTAATTAGCTCAATTGTAGCATTTCTAGCAAGTTTGGTTGAAATTGGAAATTTACATTTTTCACTTTTGTCAGACGTTTGTAATATTCTCACAATAAGCTAATTAGCTCAATTGGAGCATTTCTAGCATGTTTGGTTGAAATTGGAAATTTACATTTTTCAGTGTTGTCAGACGTTTGTAATATTCTCACAATAAGCTAATTAGCTCAATTGGAGCATTTCTAGCATGTTTGGTTGAAATTGGAAGTTTACATTTTTCAGTTTTGTCAGACGTTTGTAATATTCTCACAATAAGCTAATTAGCTCAATTGGAGCATTTCTAGCATGTTTGGTTGAAATTGGAAATTTACATTTTTCACTTTTGTCAGACAATTGCAATATTCTCACAATAAGCTAATTAGCTCAATTGGAGCATTTCTAGCATGTTTGGTTGAAATTGGAAATTTACATTTTTCACTTTTGTCAGACAATTGCAATATTCTCACAATAAGCTAATTAGCTCAATTGGAGCATTTCTAGCATGTTTGGTTGAAATTGGAAATTTCCATTTTTCAGTTTTGTCAGACAATTGCAATATTCTCACAATAAGCTAATTAGCTCAATTGGAGCATTTCTAGCATGTTTGGTTGAAATTGGAAATTTACATTTTTCAGTTTTGTCAGACAATTGCAATATTCTCACAATAAGCTAATTAGCTCAATTGGAGCATTTCTAGCATGTTTGGTTGAAATTGGAAATTTACATTTTTCACTTTTGTCAAACAATTGCAATATTCTCTCAATAAGCTAATTAGCTCAATTGGAGCATTTCTAGCATGTTTGGTTGAAATTGGAAATTTACATTTTTCACTTTTGTCAGACGTTTGTAATATTCCCACAATAAGCTAATTAGCTCAATTGGAGCATTTCTAGCATGTTTGGTTGAAATTGGAAATTTACATTTTTCACTTTTGTCAGACGTTTGTAATATTCCCACAATAAGCTAATTAGCTCAATTGGAGCATTTCTAGCATGTTTGGTTGAAATTGGAAATTTACATTTTTCACTTTTGTCAGACAATTGCAATATTCTCACAATAAGCTAATTAGCTCAATTGGAGCCTTTCTAGCATGTTTGGTTGAAATTGGAAAATTACATTTTTGACTTTTGTCAGACAATTGCAATATTCTCACAATAAGCTAATTAGCTCAATTGGAGCATTTCTAGCATGTTTGGTTGAAATTGGAAAATTACATTTTTCACTTTTGTCAGACAATTGCAATATTCTCACAATAAGCTAATTAGCTCAATTGGAGCATTTCTAGCATGTTTGGTTGAAATTGGAAATTTACATTTTTCAGTGTTGTCAGACGTTTGTAATATTCTCACAATAAGCTAATTAGCTCAATTGGAGCATTTCTAGCACGTTTGGTTGAAATTGGAAACTTACATTTTTCACTTTTGTCGAACAATTGCAATATTCTCTCAATAAGCTAATTAGCTCAATTGGAGCATTTCTACCATGTTTGGTTGAAATTGGAAATTTACATTTTTCACTTTTTCAGACGTTTGTAATATTCTCACAATAAGCTAATTAGCTCAATTGGAGCATTTCTAGCACGTTTGGTTGAAATTGGAAACTTACAATTTTCACTTTTGTCAAACAATTGCAATATTCTCTCAATAAGCTAATTAGCTCAATTGGAGCATTTCTACCATGTTTGGTTGAAATTGGAAATTTACATTTTTCACTTTTGTCAGACAATTGTAATATTCCCACAATAAGCTAATTAGCTCAATTGGAGCATTTCTAGCATGTTTGGTTGAAATTGGAAATTTACTTTTTTCACTTTTGTCAGACGTTTGTAATATTCTCACAATAAGCTAATTAGCTCAATCGGAGCATTTCTAGCATGTTTGGTTGAAATTGGAAATTGACAATTTTCACTTTTGTCAAACAATTGCAATATTCTCTCAATAAGCTAATTAGCTCAATTGTAGCATTTCTAGCATGTTTGGTTGAAATTGGAAATTTACATTTTTTCACTTTTGTCAGACGTTTGTAATATTCTCACAATAAGCTAATTAGCTCAATTGGAGCATTTCTAGCATGTTTGGTTGAAATTGGAAATTTACTTTTTTCACTTTTGTCAGACGTTTGTAATATTCCCACAATAAGCTAATTAGCTCAATTGGAGCATTTCTAGCATGTTTGGTTGAAATTGGAAATTTACATTTTTCACTTTTGTCAGACAATTGCAATATTCTCACAATAAGCTAATTAGCTCAATTGGAGCATTTCTAGCATGTTTGGTTGAAATTGGAAATTTACATTTTTCAGTTTTGTCAGACGTTTGTAATATTCTCACAATAAGCTAATTAGCTCAATCGGAGCATTTCTAGCATGTTTGGTTGAAATTGGAAATTGACAATTTTCACTTTTGTCAAACAATTGCAATATTCTCTCAATAAGCTAATTAGCTCAATTGTAGCATTTCTAGCATGTTTGGTTGAAATTGGAAATTTACATTTTTCACTTTTGTCAGACGTTTGTAATATTCTCACAATAAGCTAATTAGCTCAATTGGAGCATTTCTAGCATGTTTGGTTGAAATTGGAAATTTACATTTTTCAGTGTTGTCAGACGTTTGTAATATTCTCACAATAAGCTAATTAGCTCAATTGGAGCATTTCTAGCATGTTTGGTTGAAATTGGAAGTTTACATTTTTCAGTTTTGTCAGACGTTTGTAATATTCTCACAATAAGCTAATTAGCTCAATTGGAGCATTTCTAGCATGTTTGGTTGAAATTGGAAATTTACTTTTTTCACTTTTGTCAGACGTTTGTAATATTCCCACAATAAGCTAATTAGCTCAATTGGAGCATTTCTAGCATGTTTGGTTGAAATTGGAAATTTACATTTTTCACTTTTGTCAGACGTTTGTAATATTCTCACAATAAGCTAATTAGCTCAATTGGAGCATTTCTAGCATGTTTGGTTGAAATTGGAAATTTACTTTTTTCACTTTTGTCAGACGTTTGTAATATTCCCACAATAAGCTAATTAGCTCAATTGGAGCATTTCTAGCATGTTTGGTTGAAATTGGAAATTTACATTTTTCACTTTTGTCAGCCAATTGCAATATTCTCACAATAAGCTAATTAGCTCAATTGGAGCATTTCTAGCATGTTTGGTTGAAATTGGAAATTTACAATTTTCAGTTTTGTCAGACGTTTGTAATATTCTCACAATAAGCTAATTAGCTCAATCTGAGCATTTCTAGCATGTTTGGTTGAAATTGGAAATTGACAATTTTCACTTTTGTCAAACAATTGCAATATTCTCTCAATAAGCTAATTAGCTCAATTGTAGCATTTCTAGCAAGTTTGGTTGAAATTGGAAATTTACATTTTTCACTTTTGTCAGACGTTTGTAATATTCTCACAATAAGCTAATTAGCTCAATTGGAGCATTTCTAGCATGTTTGGTTGAAATTGGAAATTTACATTTTTCAGTGTTGTCAGACGTTTGTAATATTCTCACAATAAGCTAATTAGCTCAATTGGAGCATTTCTAGCATGTTTGGTTGAAATTGGAAGTTTACATTTTTCAGTTTTGTCAGACGTTTGTAATATTCTCACAATAAGCTAATTAGCTCAATTGGAGCATTTCTAGCATGTTTGGTTGAAATTGGAAATTTACATTTTTCACTTTTGTCAGACAATTGCAATATTCTCACAATAAGCTAATTAGCTCAATTGGAGCATTTCTAGCATGTTTGGTTGAAATTGGAAATTTACATTTTTCACTTTTGTCAGACAATTGCAATATTCTCACAATAAGCTAATTAGCTCAATTGGAGCATTTCTAGCATGTTTGGTTGAAATTGGAAATTTCCATTTTTCAGTTTTGTCAGACAATTGCAATATTCTCACAATAAGCTAATTAGCTCAATTGGAGCATTTCTAGCATGTTTGGTTGAAATTGGAAATTTACATTTTTCAGTTTTGTCAGACAATTGCAATATTCTCACAATAAGCTAATTAGCTCAATTGGAGCATTTCTAGCATGTTTGGTTGAAATTGGAAATTTACATTTTTCACTTTTGTCAGACAATTGCAATATTCTCACAATAAGCTAATTAGCTCAATTGGAGCAATTCTAGCATGTTTGGTTGAAATTGGAAATTTACATTTTTCACTTTTGTCAGACGTTTGTAATATTCTCACAATAAGCTAATTAGCTCAATTGGAGCAATTCTAGCATATTTGGTTGAAATTGGAACTTTACATTTTTCAGTTTTGTAAGACGTTTGTAAAATTCTTACAGTAGGCTTATTTGCGCAATTTGAGCATTTCTAGCATGTTTGGTTGAAATTGGAAATTTACATTTTTCAGTTTTGTCAGACACTTGTAGAATTCTCACAATAAGCTAATTAGCTCAATTGAAGCATTTCTAGCATGTTTGGTTGAAATTGGAAATTTACATTTTTCAGTTTTGTCAGACGTTTGTAGTATTCTCACAATAAGCTAATTAGCTCAATTGAAGCATTTCTAGCATGTTTGGTTGAAATTGGAAATTTACATTTTTCACTTTTGTCAGACGTTTGTAATATTCTCACAATAAGCTAATTAGCTCAATTGGAGCAATTCTAGCATGTTTGGTTGAAATTGGAAATTTACATTTTTCAGTTTTGTAAGACGTTTGTAAAATTCTTACAGTAGGCTTATTTGCGCAATTTGAGCATTTCTAGCATGTTTGGTTGAAATTGGAAATTTACATTTTTCAGTTTTGTCAAACGTTTGTAGTATTCTCACAATAAGCTAATTAGCTCAATTGGAGCATTTCTAGCATGTTTGGTTGAAATTGGAAATTTACATTTTTCACTTTTGTCAGACAATTGCAATATTCTCACTATAAGCTAATTAGCTCAATTGGAGCATTTCTAGCATGTTTGGTTGAAATTGGAAATTTACATTTTTCACTTTTGTCAGACGTTTGTAATATTCTCACAATAAGCTAATTAGCTCAATTGGAGCATTTCTAGCATGTTTGGTTGAAATTGGAAATTTACATTTTTCACTTTTGTCAAACAATTGCAATATTCTCACAATAAGCTAATTAGCTCAATTGGAGCAATTCTAGCATATTTGGTTGAAATTGGAACTTTACATTTTTCAGTTTTGTAAGACGTTTGTAAAATTCTTACAGTAGGCTTATTTGCGCAATTTGAGCATTTCTAGCATGTTTGGTTGAAATTGGAAATTTACATTTTTCAGTTTTGTCAGACGTTTGTAGTATTCTCACAATAAGCTAATTAGCTCAATTGAAGCATTTCTAGCATGTTTGGTTGAAATTGGAAATTTACATTTTTCAGTTTTGTCAGACGTTTGTAGTATTCTCACAATAAGCTAATTAGCTCAATTGAAGCATTTCTAGCATGTTTGGTTGAAATTGGAAATTTACATTTTTCACTTTTGTCAGACGTTTGTAATATTCTCACAATAAGCTAATTAGCTCAATTGGAGCAATTCTAGCATGTTTGGTTGAAATTGGAAATTTACATTTTTCAGTTTTGTAAGACGTTTGTAAAATTCTTACAGTAGGCTTATTTGCGCAATTTGAGCATTTTTAGCATGTTTGGTTGAAATTGGAAATTTACATTTTTCAGTTTTGTCAAACGTTTGTAGTATTCTCACAATAAGCTAATTAGCTCAATTGGAGCATTTCTAGCATGTTTGGTTGAAATTGGAAATTTACATTTTTCAGTTTTGTCAGACACTTGTAGAATTCTCACAATAAGCTAATTAGCTCAATTGAAGCATTTCTAGCATGTTTGGTTGAAATTGGAAATTTACATTTTTCAGTTTTGTCAGACGTTTGTAGTATTCTCACAATAAGCTAATTAGCTCAATTGAAGCATTTCTAGCATGTTTGGTTGAAATTGGAAATTTACATTTTTCACTTTTGTCAGACGTTTGTAATATTCTCACAATAAGCTAATTAGCTCAATTGGAGCAATTCTAGCATGTTTGGTTGAAATTGGAAATTTACATTTTTCAGTTTTGTAAGACGTTTGTAAAATTCTTACAGTAGGCTTATTTGCGCAATTTGAGCATTTCTAGCATGTTTGGTTGAAATTGGAAATTTACATTTTTCAGTTTTGTCAAACGTTTGTAGTATTCTCACAATAAGCTAATTAGCTCAATTGGAGCATTTCTAGCATGTTTGGTTGAAATTGGAAATTTACATTTTTCACTTTTGTCAGACAATTGCAATATTCTCACTATAAGCTAATTAGCTCAATTGGAGCATTTCTAGCATGTTTGGTTGAAATTGGAAATTTACATTTTTCACTTTTGTCAGACGTTTGTAATATTCTCACAATAAGCTAATTAGCTCAATTGGAGCATTTCTAGCATGTTTGGTTGAAATTGGAAATTTACATTTTTCACTTTTGTCAAACAATTGCAATATTCTCACAATAAGCTAATTAGCTCAATTGGAGCAATTCTAGCATATTTGGTTGAAATTGGAACTTTACATTTTTCAGTTTTGTAAGACGTTTGTAAAATTCTTACAGTAGGCTTATTTGCGCAATTTGAGCATTTCTAGCATGTTTGGTTGAAATTGGAAATTTACATTTTTCAGTTTTGTCAGACGTTTGTAGTATTCTCACAATAAGCTAATTAGCTCAATTGAAGCATTTCTAGCATGTTTGGTTGAAATTGGAAATTTACATTTTTCAGTTTTGTCAGACGTTTGTAGTATTCTCACAATAAGCTAATTAGCTCAATTGAAGCATTTCTAGCATGTTTGGTTGAAATTGGAAATTTACATTTTTCACTTTTGTCAGACGTTTGTAATATTCTCACAATAAGCTAATTAGCTCAATTGGAGCAATTCTAGCATGTTTGGTTGAAATTGGAAATTTACATTTTTCAGTTTTGTAAGACGTTTGTAAAATTCTTACAGTAGGCTTATTTGCGCAATTTGAGCATTTTTAGCATGTTTGGTTGAAATTGGAAATTTACATTTTTCAGTTTTGTCAAACGTTTGTAGTATTCTCACAATAAGCTAATTAGCTCAATTGGAGCATTTCTAGCATGTTTGGTTGAAATTGGAAATTTACATTTTTCACTTTTGTCAGACAATTGCAATATTCTCACTATAAGCTAATTAGCTCAATTGGAGCATTTCTAGCATGTTTGGTTGAAATTGGAAATTTACATTTTTCACTTTTGTCAGACGTTTGTAATATTCTCACAATAAGCTAATTAGCTCAATTGGAGCATTTCTAGCATGTTTGGTTGAAATTGGAAATTTACATTTTTCACTTTTGTCAAACAATTGCAATATTCTCTCAATAAGCTAATTAGCTCAATTGGGGCATTTCTACCATGTTTGGTTGAAATTGGAAATTTACATTTTTCACTTTTGTCAGGCGTTTGTAATATTCTCACAATAAGCTAATTAGCTCAATTGGAGCATTTCTAGCACGTTTGGTTGAAAATGGAAATTTACCTTTTTCACTTTTGTCAAACAATTGCAATATTCTCTCAATAAGCTAATTAGCTCAATTGGAGCATTTCTAGCATGTTTGGTTGAAATTGGAAATTTACATTTTTCACTTTTGTCAAACAATTGCAATATTCTCTCAATAAGCTAATTAGCTCAATTGGAGCATTTCTAGCATGTTTGGTTGAAATTGGAAATTTACATTTTTCACTTTTGTCAGACGTTTGTAATATTCCCACAATAAGCTAATTAGCTCAATTGGAGCATTTCTAGCATGTTTGGTTGAAATTGGAAATTTACATTTTTCACTTTTGTCAGACGTTTGTAATATTCCCACAATAAGCTAATTAGCTCAATTGGAGCATTTCTAGCATGTTTGGTTGAAATTGGAAATTTACATTTTTCACTTTTGTCAGACAATTGCAATATTCTCACAATAAGCTAATTAGCTCAATTGGAGCATTTCTAGCATGTTTGGTTGAAATTGGAAATTTACATTTTTCAGTTTTGTCAGACGTTTGTAATATTCTCACAATAAGCTAATTAGCTCAATTGGAGCATTTCTAGCATGTTTGGTTGAAATTGGAAAATTACATTTTTCACTTTTGTCAAACCATTGCAATATTCTCTCAATAAGCTAATTAGCTCAATTGGAGCATTTCTAGCATGTTTGGTTGAAATTGGAAATTTACATTTTTCAGTTTTGTCAGACGTTTGTAATATTCTCACAATAAGCTAATTAGCTCAATTGGAGCATTTCTAGCATGTTTGGTTGACATTGGAATTTTACATTTTTCAGTTTTGTCAGACAATTGCAATAGTCTCTCAATAAGCTAGTTAGCTCAATTGGAGCAATTCTAGCATGTTTGGTTGAAATTGGAAATTTACATTTTTCAGTTTTGTCAGACGTTTGTAATATTCTCACAATAAGCTAATTAGCTCAATTGGAGCATTTCTAGCATGTTTGGTTGACATTGGAATTTTACATTTTTCAGTTTTGTCAGACAATTGCAATAGTCTCTCAATAAGCTAGTTAGCTCAATTGGAGCAATTCTAGCATGTTTGGTTGAAATTGGAAATTTACATTTTTCAGTTTTGTCAGACGTTTGTAGTATTCTCACAATAAGCTAATTAGCTCAATTGGAGCATTTCTAGCATGTTTGGTTGAAATTAGAAATTTACATTTTTCAGTGTTGTCAGACGTTTGTAGTATTCTCACAATAAGCTAATTAGCTCAATTGGAGCATTTCTAGCATGTTTGGTTGAAATTGGAAATTTACATTTTTCAGTGTTGTCAGACGTTTGTAAAATTCTCACAATAAGCCAATTAGCTCAATTTGAGCATTTCTAGCATGTTTGGTTGAAATTGGAAATTTACATTTTTCAGTGTTGTCAGACGTTTCTAATATTCTCACAATAAACTAATTAGCTCAATTGGAGCATTTCTAGCATGTTTGGTTGAAATTGGAAATTTACATTTTTCACTTTTGTCAGACCATTGCAATATTCTCACAATAAGCTAATTAGCTCAATTGGAGCATTTCTAGCATGTTTGGTTGAAAATGGAAATTTACATTTTTCAGTTTTGTCAGACGTTTTTAAAATTCTTACAGTAGGCTTTTTGCGCAATTTCAGCCTTTCTAGCATGTTTGGTTGAAATTGGAAATTTACATTTTTCACTTTGGTCAGACGTTTGTAGTATTCTAACAATGAGCTAATTAGCTCAATTGGAGCATTTCTAGCATGTTTGGTTGAAATTGGAAATTTACATTTTTCACTTTTGTCAGACAATTGCAATATTCTCACAATAAGCTAATTAGCTCAATTGGAGCATTTCTAGCATGTTTGGTTGAAATTGGAAATTTACATTTTTCAATTTTGTTAGACGTTTGTAATATTCTCACAATAAGCTAATTAGCTCAATTGGAGCATTTCTAGCATGTTTGGTTGAAATTGGAAATTTACATTTTTCAGTTTTGTCAGACAATTGCAATATTCTCACAATAAGCTAATTAGCTCAATTGGAGCATTTCTAGCATGTTTGGTTGAAATTGGAAATTTACATTTTTCACTTTTGTCAGACAATTGCAATATTCTCACAATAAGCTAATTAGCTCAATTGGAGCATTTCTAGCATGTTTGGTTAAAATTGGAAATTTACATTTTTCAGTTTTGTCAGACGTTTGTAGTATTCTCACAATAAGCTAATTAGCTCAATTGGAGCATTTCTAGCATGTTTGGTTGAAATTGGAAAATTACATTTTTGACTTTTGTCAGACAATTGCAATATTCTCACAATAAGCTAATTAGCTCAATTGGAGCATTTCTAGCATGTTTGGTTGAAATTGGAAAATTACATTTTTCACTTTTGTCAGACAATTGCAATATTCTCACAATAAGCTAATTAGCTCAATTGGAGCATTTCTAGCAAGTTTGGTTGAAATTGGAAATTTACATTTTTCAGTGTTGTCAGACGTTTGTAATATTCTCACAATAAGCTAATTAGCTCAATTGGAGCATTTCTAGCACGTTTGGTTGAAATTGGAAACTTACATTTTTCACTTTTGTCGAACAATTGCAATATTCTCTCAATAAGCTAATTAGCTCAATTGGAGCATTTCTACCATGTTTGGTTGAAATTGGAAATTTACATTTTTCACTTTTGTCAGACGTTTGTAATATTCTCACAATAAGCTAATTAGCTCAATTGGAGCATTTCTAGCACGTTTGGTTGAAATTGGAAACTTACAATTTTCACTTTTGTCAAACAATTGCAATATTCTCTCAATAAGCTAATTAGCTCAATTGGAGCATTTCTACCATGTTTGGTTGAAATTGGAAATTTACATTTTTCACTTTTGTCAGACAATTGTAATATTCCCACAATAAGCTAATTAGCTCAATTGGAGCATTTCTAGCATGTTTGGTTGAAATTGGAAATTTACTTTTTTCACTTTTGTCAGACGTTTGTAATATTCCCACAATAAGCTAATTAGCTCAATTGGAGCATTTCTAGCACGTTTGGTTGAAATTGGAAATTTACATTTTTCACTTTTGTCAGACAATTGCAATATTCTCACAATAAGCTAATTAGCTCAATTGGAGCATTTCTAGCATGTTTGGTTGAAATTGGAAATTTACATTTTTCAGTTTTGTCAGACGTTTGTAATATTGTCACAATAAGCTAATTAGCTCAATCGGAGCATTTCTAGCATGTTTGGTTGAAATTGGAAATTTACAATTTTCACTTTTGTCAAACAATTGCAATATTCTCTCAATAAGCTAATTAGCTCAATTGTAGCATTTCTAGCATGTTTGGTTGAAATTGGAAATTTACATTTTTCACTTTTGTCAGACGTTTGTAATATTCTCACAATAAGCTAATTAGCTCAATTGGAGCATTTCTAGCATGTTTGGTTGAAATTGGAAATTTACATTTTTCAGTGTTGTCAGACGTTTGTAATATTCTCACAATAAGCTAATTAGCTCAATTGGAGCATTTCTAGCATGTTTGGTTGAAATTGGAAGTTTACATTTTTCAGTTTTGTCAGACGTTTGTAATATTCTCACAATAAGCTAATTAGCTCAATTGGAGCATTTCTAGCATGTTTGGTTGAAATTGGAAATTTACATTTTTCACTTTTGTCAGACAATTGCAATATTCTCACAATAAGCTAATTAGCTCAATTGGAGCATTTCTAGCATGTTTGGTTGAAATTGGAAATTTACATTTTTCAATTTTGTTAGACGTTTGTAATATTCTCACAATAAGCTAATTAGCTCAATTGGAGCATTTCTAGCATGTTTGGTTGAAATTGGAAATTTACATTTTTCAGTTTTGTCAGACAATTGCAATATTCTCACAATAAGCTAATTAGCTCAATTGGAGCATTTCTAGCATGTTTGGTTGAAATTGGAAATTTACATTTTTCACTTTTGTCAGACAATTGCAATATTCTCACAATAAGCTAATTAGCTCAATTGGAGCAATTCTAGCATGTTTGGTTGAAATTGGAAATTTACATTTTTCACTTTTGTCAGACGTTTGTAATATTCTCACAATAAGCTAATTAGCTCAATTGGAGCAATTCTAGCATGTTTGGTTGAAATTGGAAATTTACATTTTTCAGTTTTGTAAGACGTTTGTAAAATTCTTACAGTAGGCTTATTTGCGCAATTTGAGCATTTCTAGCATGTTTGGTTGAAATTGGAAATTTACATTTTTCAGTTTTGTCAGACGTTTGTAGTATTCTCACAATAAGCTAATTAGCTCAATTGAAGCATTTCTAGCATGTTTGGTTGAAATTGGAAATTTACATTTTTCAGTTTTGTCAGACGTTTGTAGTATTCTCACAATAAGCTAATTAGCTCAATTGAAGCATTTCTAGCATGTTTGGTTGAAATTGGAAATTTACATTTTTCACTTTTGTCAGACGTTTGTAATATTCTCACAATAAGCTAATTAGCTCAATTGGAGCAATTCTAGCATGTTTGGTTGAAATTGGAAATTTACATTTTTCAGTTTTGTAAGACGTTTGTAAAATTCTTACAGTAGGCTTATTTGCGCAATTTGAGCATTTCTAGCATGTTTGGTTGAAATTGGAAATTTACATTTTTCAGTTTTGTCAAACGTTTGTAGTATTCTCACAATAAGCTAATTAGCTCAATTGGAGCAATTCTAGCATGTTTGGTTGAAATTGGAAATTTACATTTTTGACTTTTGTCAGACAATTGCAATATTCTCACAATAAGCTAATTAGCTCAATTGGAGCATTTCTAGCATGTTTGGTTGAAATTGGAAATTTACATTTTTCACTTTTGTCAGACAATTGCAATATTCTCACAATAAGCTAATTAGCTCAATTGGAGCATTTCTAGCATGTTTGGTTGAAATTGGAAATTTACATTTTTCACTTTTGTCAGACGTTTGTAATATTCTCACAATAAGCTAATTAGCTCAATTGGAGCATTTCTAGCATGTTTGGTTGAAATTGGAAATTTACATTTTTCACTTTTGTCAAACAATTGCAATATTCTCTCAATAAGCTAATTAGCTCAATTGGGGCATTTCTACCATGTTTGGTTGAAATTGGAAATTTACATTTTTCACTTTTGTCAGGCGTTTGTAATATTCTCACAATAAGCTAATTAGCTCAATTGGAGCATTTCTAGCACGTTTGGTTGAAAATGGAAATTTGCCTTTTTCACTTTTGTCAAACAATTGCAATATTCTCTCAATAAGCTAATTAGCTCAATTGGAGCATTTCTAGCATGTTTGGTTGAAATGGGAAATTTACATTTTTCACTTTTGTCAAACAATTGCAATATTCTCTCAATAAGCTAATTAGCTCAATTGGAGCATTTCTAGCATGTTTGGTTGAAATTGGAAATTTACATTTTTCACTTTTGTCAGACGTTTGTAATATTCCCACAATAAGCTAATTAGCTCAATTGGAGCATTTCTAGCATGTTTGGTTGAAACTGGAAATTTACATTTTTCACTTTTGTCAGACGTTTGTAATATTCCCACAATAAGCTAATTAGCTCAATTGGAGCATTTCTAGCATGTTTGGTTGAAATTGGAAATTTACATTTTTCACTTTTGTCAGACAATTGCAATATTCTCACAATAAGCTAATTAGCTCAATTGGAGCATTTCTAGCATGTTTGGTTGAAATTGGAAATTTACATTTTTCAGTTTTGTCAGACGTTTGTAATATTCTCACAATAAGCTAATTAGCTCAATTGGAGCATTTCTAGCATGTTTGGTTGAAATTGGAAAATTACATTTTTCACTTTTGTCAAACCATTGCAATATTCTCTCATTAAGCTAATTAGCTCAATTGGAGCATTTCTAGCATGTTTGGTTGACATTGGAATTTTACATTTTTCAGTTTTGTCAGACAATTGCAATAGTCTCTCAATAAGCTAGTTAGCTCAATTGGAGCAATTCTAGCATGTTTGGTTGAAATTGGAAATTTACATTTTTCAGTTTTGTCAGACGTTTGTAATATTCTTACAGTAGGCTTTTTGCGCAATTTCAGCATTTCTAGCATGTTTGGTTGAAATTGGAAATTTACATTTTTCAGTTTTGTCAGACGTTTGTAGTATTCTAACAATGAGCTAATTAGCTCAATTGGAGCATTTCTAGCATGTTTGGTTGAAATTGGAAATTTACATTTTTCACTTTTGTCAGACAATTGCAATATTCTCACAATAAGCTAATTAGCTCAATTGGAGCATTTCTAGCACGTTTGGTTGAAGTTGGAAATTTACATTTTTCACTTTTGTCAAACAATTGCAATATTCTCTCAGTAAGCTAATTAGCTCAATTGGAGCATTTCTAGCATGTTTGGTTGAAATTGGAAATTTACATTTTTCACTTTTGTCAGACGTTTGTAATATTCTCACAATAAGCTAATTAGCTCAATTGGAGCATTTCTAGCATGTTTGGTTGAAATTGGAAATTTACATTTTTCAGTTTTGTCAGACGTTTGTAGTATTCTCACAATAAGCTAATTAGCTCAATTGGAGCATTTCTAGCATGTTTGGTTGAAATTGGAAATTTACATTTTTCACTTTTGTCAGACGTTTGTAATATTCTCACAATAAGCTAATTAGCTCAATTGGAGCAATTCTAGCATGTTTGGTTGAAATTGGAAATTTACATTTTTCAGTTTTGTAAGACGTTTGTAAAATTCTTACAGTAGGCTTATTTGCGCAATTTGAGCATTTCTAGCATGTTTGGTTGAAATTGGAAATTTACATTTTTCACTTTTGTCAGACAATTGCAATATTCTCACAATAAGCTAATTAGCTCAATTGGAGCATTTCTAGCATGTTTGGTTGAAATTGGAAATTTACATTTTTCACTTTTGTCAGACAATTGCAATATTCTCACAATAAGCTAATTAGCTCAATTGGAGCATTTTTAGCATGTTTGGTTGAAATTGGAAATTTACATTTTTCACTTTTGTCAGACAATTGCAATATTCTCACAATAAGCTAATTAGCTAAATTGGAGCATTTCTAGCATGTTTGGTTGAAATTGCAAATTTACATTTTTCACTTCTGTCAGACAATTGCAATATTCTCACAATAAGCTAATTAGCTCAATTGGAGCATTTCTAGCATGTTTGGTTGAAATTGGAAATTTACATTTTTCGATTTTGTTAGACGTTTGTAATATTCTCACAATAAGCTAATTAGCTCAATTGGAGCATTTCTAGCATGTTTGGTTGAAATTGGAAATTTACATTTTTCACTTTTGTCAGACGTTTGTAATATTCTCACAATAAGCTAATTAGCTCAATTGGAGCATTTCTAGCATGTTTGGTTGAAATTGGAAATTTACATTTTTCACTTTTGTCAGACAATTGCAATATTCTCACAATAAGCTAATTAGCTCAATTGGAGCATTTCTAGCATGTTTGGTTGAAATTGGAAATTTACATTTTTCAATTTTGTCAAACAATTGCAATATTCTCTCAATAAGCTAATTAGCTCAATTGGAGCATTTCTACCATGTTTGGTTGAAATTGGAAATTTACATTTTTCACTTTTGTCAGGCGTTTGTAATATTCTCACAATAAGCTAATTAGCTCAATTGGAGCATTTCTAGCACGTTTGGTTGAAATTGGAAATTTACCTTTTTCACTTTTGTCAAACAGTTGCAATATTCTCTCAATAAGCTAATTAGCTCAATTGGAGCATTTCTACCATGTTTGGTTGAAATTGGAAATTTACATTTTTCACTTTTGTCAAACAATTGCAATATTCTCTCAATAAGCTAATTAGCTCAATTGGAGCATTTCTAGCATGTTTGGTTGAAATTGGAAATTTACATTTTTCAGTTTTGTCAGACGTTTGTAATATTCCCACAATAAGCTAATTAGCTCAATTGGAGCATTTCTAGCATGTTTGGTTGAAATTGGAAATTTACATTTTTCACTTTTGTCAGACAATTGCAATATTCTCACAATAAGCTAATTAGTTCAATTGGAGCATTTCTAGCATGTTTGGTTGAAATTGGAAATTTACATTTTTCACTTTTGTCAGACAATTGCAATATTCTCACAATAAGCTAATTAGTTCAATTGGAGCATTTCTAGCATGTTTGGTTGAAATTGGAAATTTACATTTTTCAGTTTTGTCAGACGTTTGTAATATTCTCACAATAAGCTAATTAGCTCAATTGGAGCATTTCTAGCATGTTTGGTTGAAATTGGAAATTTACATTTTTCACTTTTGTCAAACAATTGCAATATTCTTTCAATAAGCTAATTAGCTCAATTGGAGCATTTCTAGCATGTTTGGTTGAAATTGGAAATTTACATTTTTCAGTTTTGTCAGACGTTTGTAATATTCTCACAATAAGCTAATTAGCTCAATTGGAGCATTTCTAGCATGTTTGGTTGACATTGGAAATTTACATTTTTCACTTTTGTCAGACGTTTGTAATATTCCCACAATAAGCTAATTAGCTCAATTGGAGCATTTCTAGCATGTTTGGTTGAAATTGGAAATTTACATTTTTCACTTTTGTCAGACAATTGCAATATTCTCACAATAAGCTAATTAGCTCAATTGGAGCATTTTTAGCATGTTTGGTTGAAATTGGAAATTTACATTTTTCACTTTTGTCAGACAATTGCAATATTCTCACAATAAGCTAATTAGCTAAATTGGAGCATTTCTAGCATGTTTGGTTGAAATTGGAAATTTACATTTTTCACTTCTGTCAGAAAATTGCAATATTCTCACAATAAGCTAATTAGCTCAATTGGAGCATTTCTAGCATGTTTGGTTGAAATTGGAAATTTACATTTTTCGATTTTGTTAGACGTTTGTAATATTCTCACAATAAGCTAATTAGCTCAATTGGAGCATTTCTAGCATGTTTGGTTGAAATTGGAAATTTACATTTTTCACTTTTGTCAGACGTTTGTAATATTCTCACAATAAGCTAATTAGCTCAATTGGAGCATTTCTAGCATGTTTGGTTGAAATTGGAAATTTACATTTTTCACTTTTGTCAGACAATTGCCTTATTCTCACAATAAGCTAATTAGCTCAATTGGAGCATTTCTAGCATGTTTGGTTGAAATTGGAAATTTACATTTTTCAATTTTGTCAAACAATTGCAATATTCTCTCAATAAGCTAATTAGCTCAATTGGAGCATTTCTACCATGTTTGGTTGAAATTGGAAATTTACATTTTTCACTTTTGTCAGGCGTTTGTAATATTCTCACAATAAGCTAATTAGCTCAATTGGAGCATTTCTAGCATGTTTGGTTGAAATTGGAAATTTACATTTTTGACTTTTGTCAGACAATTGCAATATTCTCACAATAAGCTAATTAGCTCAATTGGAGCATTTCTAGCATGTTTGGTTGAAATTGGAAATTTACATTTTTCACTTTTGTCAGACAATTGCAATATTCTCACAATAAGCTAATTAGCTCAATTGGAGCATTTCTAGCATGTTTGGTTGAAATTGGAAATTTACATTTTTCACTTTTGTCAGACGTTTGTAATATTCTCACAATAAGCTAATTAGCTCAATTGGAGCATTTCTAGCATGTTTGGTTGAAATTGGAAATTTACATTTTTCACTTTTGTCAAACAATTGCAATATTCTCTCAATAAGCTAATTAGCTCAATTGGGGCATTTCTACCATGTTTGGTTGAAATTGGAAATTTACATTTTTCACTTTTGTCAGGCGTTTGTAATATTCTCACAATAAGCTAATTAGCTCAATTGGAGCATTTCTAGCACGTTTGGTTGAAAATGGAAATTTGCCTTTTTCACTTTTGTCAAACAATTGCAATATTCTCTCAATAAGCTAATTAGCTCAATTGGAGCATTTCTAGCATGTTTGGTTGAAATGGGAAATTTACATTTTTCACTTTTGTCAAACAATTGCAATATTCTCTCAATAAGCTAATTAGCTCAATTGGAGCATTTCTAGCATGTTTGGTTGAAATTGGAAATTTACATTTTTCACTTTTGTCAGACGTTTGTAATATTCCCACAATAAGCTAATTAGCTCAATTGGAGCATTTCTAGCATGTTTGGTTGAAACTGGAAATTTACATTTTTCACTTTTGTCAGACGTTTGTAATATTCCCACAATAAGCTAATTAGCTCAATTGGAGCATTTCTAGCATGTTTGGTTGAAATTGGAAATTTACATTTTTCACTTTTGTCAGACAATTGCAATATTCTCACAATAAGCTAATTAGCTCAATTGGAGCATTTCTAGCATGTTTGGTTGAAATTGGAAATTTACATTTTTCAGTTTTGTCAGACGTTTGTAATATTCTCACAATAAGCTAATTAGCTCAATTGGAGCATTTCTAGCATGTTTGGTTGAAATTGGAAAATTACATTTTTCACTTTTGTCAAACCATTGCAATATTCTCTCATTAAGCTAATTAGCTCAATTGGAGCATTTCTAGCATGTTTGGTTGACATTGGAATTTTACATTTTTCAGTTTTGTCAGACAATTGCAATAGTCTCTCAATAAGCTAGTTAGCTCAATTGGAGCAATTCTAGCATGTTTGGTTGAAATTGGAAATTTACATTTTTCAGTTTTGTCAGACGTTTGTAATATTCTTACAGTAGGCTTTTTGCGCAATTTCAGCATTTCTAGCATGTTTGGTTGAAATTGGAAATTTACATTTTTCAGTTTTGTCAGACGTTTGTAGTATTCTAACAATGAGCTATTTAGCTCAATTGGAGCATTTCTAGCATGTTTGGTTGAAATTGGAAATTTACATTTTTCACTTTTGTCAGACAATTGCAATATTCTCACAATAAGCTAATTAGCTCAATTGGAGCATTTCTAGCACGTTTGGTTGAAGTTGGAAATTTACATTTTTCACTTTTGTCAAACAATTGCAATATTCTCTCAGTAAGCTAATTAGCTCAATTGGAGCATTTCTAGCATGTTTGGTTGAAATTGGAAATTTACATTTTTCACTTTTGTCAGACGTTTGTAATATTCTCACAATAAGCTAATTAGCTCAATTGGAGCATTTCTAGCATGTTTGGTTGAAATTGGAAATTTACATTTTTCAGTTTTGTCAGACGTTTGTAGTATTCTCACAATAAGCTAATTAGCTCAATTGGAGCATTTCTAGCATGTTTGGTTGAAATTGGAAATTTACATTTTTCACTTTTGTCAGACGTTTGTAATATTCTCACAATAAGCTAATTAGCTCAATTGGAGCAATTCTAGCATGTTTGGTTGAAATTGGAAATTTACATTTTTCAGTTTTGTAAGACGTTTGTAAAATTCTTACAGTAGGCTTATTTGCGCAATTTGAGCATTTCTAGCATGTTTGGTTGAAATTGGAAATTTACATTTTTCACTTTTGTCAGACAATTGCAATATTCTCACAATAAGCTAATTAGCTCAATTGGAGCATTTCTAGCATGTTTGGTTGAAATTGGAAATTTACATTTTTCACTTTTGTCAGACAATTGCAATATTCTCACAATAAGCTAATTAGCTCAATTGGAGCATTTTTAGCATGTTTGGTTGAAATTGGAAATTTACATTTTTCACTTTTGTCAGACAATTGCAATATTCTCACAATAAGCTAATTAGCTAAATTGGAGCATTTCTAGCATGTTTGGTTGAAATTGCAAATTTACATTTTTCACTTCTGTCAGACAATTGCAATATTCTCACAATAAGCTAATTAGCTCAATTGGAGCATTTCTAGCATGTTTGGTTGAAATTGGAAATTTACATTTTTCGATTTTGTTAGACGTTTGTAATATTCTCACAATAAGCTAATTAGCTCAATTGGAGCATTTCTAGCATGTTTGGTTGAAATTGGAAATTTACATTTTTCACTTTTGTCAGACGTTTGTAATATTCTCACAATAAGCTAATTAGCTCAATTGGAGCATTTCTAGCATGTTTGGTTGAAATTGGAAATTTACATTTTTCACTTTTGTCAGACAATTGCAATATTCTCACAATAAGCTAATTAGCTCAATTGGAGCATTTCTAGCATGTTTGGTTGAAATTGGAAATTTACATTTTTCAATTTTGTCAAACAATTGCAATATTCTCTCAATAAGCTAATTAGCTCAATTGGAGCATTTCTACCATGTTTGGTTGAAATTGGAAATTTACATTTTTCACTTTTGTCAGGCGTTTGTAATATTCTCACAATAAGCTAATTAGCTCAATTGGAGCATTTCTAGCACGTTTGGTTGAAATTGGAAATTTACCTTTTTCACTTTTGTCAAACAGTTGCAATATTCTCTCAATAAGCTAATTAGCTCAATTGGAGCATTTCTACCATGTTTGGTTGAAATTGGAAATTTACATTTTTCACTTTTGTCAAACAATTGCAATATTCTCTCAATAAGCTAATTAGCTCAATTGGAGCATTTCTAGCATGTTTGGTTGAAATTGGAAATTTACATTTTTCAGTTTTGTCAGACGTTTGTAATATTCCCACAATAAGCTAATTAGCTCAATTGGAGCATTTCTAGCATGTTTGGTTGAAATTGGAAATTTACATTTTTCACTTTTGTCAGACAATTGCAATATTCTCACAATAAGCTAATTAGTTCAATTGGAGCATTTCTAGCATGTTTGGTTGAAATTGGAAATTTACATTTTTCACTTTTGTCAGACAATTGCAATATTCTCACAATAAGCTAATTAGTTCAATTGGAGCATTTCTAGCATGTTTGGTTGAAATTGGAAATTTACATTTTTCAGTTTTGTCAGACGTTTGTAATATTCTCACAATAAGCTAATTAGCTCAATTGGAGCATTTCTAGCATGTTTGGTTGAAATTGGAAATTTACATTTTTCACTTTTGTCAAACAATTGCAATATTCTCTCAATAAGCTAATTAGCTCAATTGGAGCATTTCTAGCATGTTTGGTTGAAATTGGAAATTTACATTTTTCAGTTTTGTCAGACGTTTGTAATATTCTCACAATAAGCTAATTAGCTCAATTGGAGCATTTCTAGCATGTTTGGTTGACATTGGAAATTTACATTTTTCACTTTTGTCAGACGTTTGTAATATTCCCACAATAAGCTAATTAGCTCAATTGGAGCATTTCTAGCATGTTTGGTTGAAATTGGAAATTTACATTTTTCACTTTTGTCAGACAATTGCAATATTCTCACAATAAGCTAATTAGCTCAATTGGAGCATTTTTAGCATGTTTGGTTGAAATTGGAAATTTACATTTTTCACTTTTGTCAGACAATTGCAATATTCTCACAATAAGCTAATTAGCTAAATTGGAGCATTTCTAGCATGTTTGGTTGAAATTGGAAATTTACATTTTTCACTTCTGTCAGAAAATTGCAATATTCTCACAATAAGCTAATTAGCTCAATTGGAGCATTTCTAGCATGTTTGGTTGAAATTGGAAATTTACATTTTTCGATTTTGTTAGACGTTTGTAATATTCTCACAATAAGCTAATTAGCTCAATTGGAGCATTTCTAGCATGTTTGGTTGAAATTGGAAATTTACATTTTTCACTTTTGTCAGACGTTTGTAATATTCTCACAATAAGCTAATTAGCTCAATTGGAGCATTTCTAGCATGTTTGGTTGAAATTGGAAATTTACATTTTTCACTTTTGTCAGACAATTGCCTTATTCTCACAATAAGCTAATTAGCTCAATTGGAGCATTTCTAGCATGTTTGGTTGAAATTGGAAATTTACATTTTTCAATTTTGTCAAACAATTGCAATATTCTCTCAATAAGCTAATTAGCTCAATTGGAGCATTTCTACCATGTTTGGTTGAAATTGGAAATTTACATTTTTCACTTTTGTCAGGCGTTTGTAATATTCTCACAATAAGCTAATTAGCTCAATTGGAGCATTTCTAGCACGTTTGGTTGAAATTGGAAATTTACCTTTTTCACTTTTGTCAAACAGTTGCAATATTCTCTCAATAAGCTAATTAGCTCAATTGGAGCATTTCTACCATGTTTGGTTGAAATTGGAAATTTACATTTTTCACTTTTGTCAAACAATTGCAATATTCTCTCAATAAGCTAAATAGCTCAATTGGAGCATTTCTAGCATGTTTGGTTGAAATTGGAAATTTACATTTTTCAGTTTTGTCAGACGTTTGTAATATTCCCACAATAAGCTAATTAGCTCAATTGGAGCATTTCTAGCATGTTTGGTTGAAATTGGAAATTTACATTTTTCACTTTTGTCAGACAATTGCAATATTCTCACAATAAGCTAATTAGTTCAATTGGAGCATTTCTAGCATGTTTGGTTGAAATTGGAAATTTACATTTTTCACTTTTGTCAGACAATTGCAATATTCTCACAATAAGCTAATTAGTTCAATTGGAGCATTTCTAGCATGTTTGGTTGAAATTGGAAATTTACATTTTTCAGTTTTGTCAGACGTTTGTAATATTCTCACAATAAGCTAATTAGCTCAATTGGAGCATTTCTAGCATGTTTGGTTGAAATTGGAAATTTACATTTTTCACTTTTGTCAAACAATTGCAATATTCTCTCAATAAGCTAATTAGCTCAATTGGAGCATTTCTAGCATGTTTGGTTGAAATTGGAAATTTACATTTTTCAGTTTTGTCAGACGTTTGTAATATTCTCACAATAAGCTAATTAGCTCAATTGGAGCATTTCTAGCATGTTTGGTTGACATTGGAAATTTACATTTTTCACTTTTGTCAGACGTTTGTAATATTCCCACAATAAGCTAATTAGCTCAATTGGAGCATTTCTAGCATGTTTGGTTGAAATTGGAAATTTACATTTTTCACTTTTGTCAGACAATTGCAATATTCTCACAATAAGCTAATTAGCTCAATTGGAGCATTTCTAGCATGTTTGGTTGAAATTGGAAATTTACATTTTTCAGTTTTGTCAGACGTTTGTAATATTCTCACAATAAGCTAATTAGCTCAATCGGAGCATTTCTAGCATGTTTGGTTGAAATTGGAAATTTACATTTTTCACTTTTGTCAAACAATTGCAATATTCTCTCAATAAGCAAATTAGCTCAATTGGAGCATTTCTAGCATGTTTGGTTGAAATTGGAAATTTACATTTTTCACTTTTGTCAGACGTTTGTAATATTCTCACAATAAGCTAATTAGCTCAATTGGAGCATTTCTAGCACGTTTGGTTGAAATTGGAAATTTACATTTTTCACTTTTGTCAGACAATTGCAATATTCTCACAATAAGCTAATTAGCTCAATTGGAGCATTTCTAGCATGTTTGGTTGAAATTGGAAATTTACATTTTTCAATTTTGTTAGACAATTGTAACATTCTCACAATAAGCTAATTAGCTCAATTGGAGCATTTCTAGCATGTTTGGTTGAAATTGGAAATTTACATTTTTCAGTTTTGTCAGACAATTGCAATATTCTCACAATAAGCTAATTAGCTCAATTGGAGCAATTCTAGCATGTTTGGTTGAAATTGGAAATTTACATTTTTCAGTTTTGTAAAACGTTTGTAAAATTCTTACAGTAGGCTTATTTGCGCAATTTGAGCATTTCTAGCATGTTTGGTTGAAATTGGAAATTTACATTTTTCAGTTTTGTCAAACGTTTGTAGTATTCTCACAATAAGCTAATTAGCTCAATTGGAGCATTTCTAGCATGTTTGGTTGAAATTGGAAATTTACATTTTTCACTTTTGTCAGACAATTGCAATATTCTCACAATAAGCTAATTAGCTCAATTGGAGCATTTCTAGCATGTTTGGTTGAAATTGGAAATTTACATTTTTCACTTTTGTCAGACAATTGCAATATTCTCACAATAAGCTAATTAGCTCAATTGGAGCATTTCTAGCATGTTTGGTTGAAATTGGAAATTTACATTTTTCACTTTTGTCAGACAATTGCAATATTCTCACAATAAGCTAATTAGCTCAATTGGAGCATTTCTAGCATGTTTGGTTGAAATTGGAAATTTACATTTTTCACTTTTGTCAAACAATTGCAATATTCTCTCAATAAGCTAATTAGCTCAATTGGAGCATTTCTACCATGTTTGGTTGAAATTGGAAATTTACATTTTTCACTTTTGTCAGGCGTTTGTAATATTCTCACAATAAGCTAATTAGCTCAATTGGAGCATTTCTAGCACGTTTGGTTGAAATTGGAAATTTACCTTTTTCACTTTTGTCAAACAGTTGCAATATTCTCTCAATAAGCTAATTAGCTCAATTGGAGCATTTCTACCATGTTTGGTTGAAATTGGAAATTTACATTTTTCACTTTTGTCAAACAATTGCAATATTCTCTCAATAAGCTAATTAGCTCAAGTGGAGCATTTCTAGCATGTTTGGTTGAAATTGGAAATTTACATTTTTCAGTTTTGTCAGACGTTTGTAATATTCCCACAATAAGCTAATTAGCTCAATTGGAGCATTTCTAGCATGTTTGGTTGAAATTGGAAATTTACATTTTTCACTTTTGTCAGACAATTGCAATATTCTCACAATAAGCTAATTAGTTCAATTGGAGCATTTCTAGCATGTTTGGTTGAAATTGGAAATTTACATTTTTCAGTTTTGTCAGACGTTTGTAATATTCTCACAATAAGCTAATTAGCTCAATTGGAGCATTTCTAGCATGTTTGGTTGAAATTGGAAATTTACATTTTTCACTTTTGTCAAACAATTGCAATATTCTCTCAATAAGCTAATTAGCTCAATTGGAGCATTTCTAGCATGTTTGGTTGAAATTGGAAATTTACATTTTTCAGTTTTGTCAGACGTTTGTAATATTCTCACAATAAGCTAATTAGCTCAATTGGAGCATTTCTAGCATGTTTGGTTGACATTTGAATTTTACATTTTTCAGTTTTGTCAGACAATTGCAATAGTCTCTCAATAAGCTAGTTAGCTCAATTGGAGCAATTCTAGCATGTTTGGTTGAAATTGGAAATTTACATTTTTCAGTTTTGTCAGACGTTTGTAATATTCTCACAATAAGCTAATTAGCTCAATTGGAGCATTTCTAGCATGTTTGGTTGAAATTGGAAATTTACATTTTTCACTTTTGTCAGACAATTGCAATATTCTCACAATAAGCTAATTAGTTCAATTGGAGCATTTCTAGCATGTTTGGTTGAAATTGGAAATTTACATTTTTCAGTTTTGTCAGACGTTTGTAATATTCTCACAATAAGCTAATTAGCTCAATTGGAGCATTTCTAGCATGTTTGGTTGAAATTGGAAATTTACATTTTTCACTTTTGTCAAACAATTGCAATATTCTCTCAATGAGCTAATTAGCTCAATTGGAGCATTTCTAGCATGTTTGGTTGAAATTGGAAATTTACATTTTTCAGTTTTGTCAGACAGTTGTAATATTCTCACAATAAGCTAATTAGCTCAATTGGAGCATTTCTAGCATGTTTGGTTGACATTGGAATTTTACATTTTTCAGTTTTGTCAGACAATTGCAATAGTCTCTCAATAAGCTAGTTAGCTCAATTGGAGCAATTCTAGCATGTTTGGTTGAAATTGGAAATTTACATTTTTCACTTTTGTCAGACAATTGCAATATTCTCACAATAAGCTAATTAGTTCAATTGGAGCATTTCTAGCATGTTTGGTTGAAATTGGAAATTTACATTTTTCACTTTTGTCAGACAATTGCAATATTCTCACAATAAGCTAATTAGTTCAATTGGAGCATTTCTAGCATGTTTGGTTGAAATTGGAAATTTACATTTTTCAGTTTTGTCAGACGTTTGTAATATTCTCACAATAAGCTAATTAGCTCAATTGGAGCATTTCTAGCATGTTTGGTTGAAATTGGAAATTTACATTTTTCACTTTTGTCAAACAATTGCAATATTCTCTCAATAAGCTAATTAGCTCAATTGGAGCATTTCTAGCATGTTTGGTTGAAATTGGAAATTTACATTTTTCAGTTTTGTCAGACGTTTGTAATATTCTCACAATAAGCTAATTAGCTCAATTGGAGCATTTCTAGCATGTTTGGTTGACATTGGAAATTTAAATTTTTCACTTTTGTCAGACGTTTGTAATATTCCCACAATAAGCTAATTAGCTCAATTGGAGCATTTCTAGCATGTTTGGTTGAAATTGGAAATTTACATTTTTCACTTTTGTCAGACAATTGCAATATTCTCACAATAAGCTAATTAGCTCAATTGGAGCATTTCTAGCATGTTTGGTTGAAATTGGAAATTTACATTTTTCAGTTTTGTCAGACGTTTGTAATATTCTCACAATAAGCTAATTAGCTCAATCGGAGCATTTCTAGCATGTTTGGTTGAAATTGGAAATTTACATTTTTCACTTTTGTCAAACAATTGCAATATTCTCTCAATAAGCAAATTAGCTCAATTGGAGCATTTCTAGCATGTTTGGTTGAAATTGGAAATTTACATTTTTCACTTTTGTCAGACGTTTGTAATATTCTCACAATAAGCTAATTAGCTCAATTGGAGCATTTCTAGCATGTTTGGTTGAAATTGGAAATTTACATTTTTCAGTGTTGTCAGACGTTTGTAATATTCTCACAAAAAGCTAATTAGCTCAATTGGAGCATTTCTAGCATGTTTGGTTGAAATTGGAAATTTACATTTTTCACTTTTGTCAGACAATTGCAATATTCTCACAATAAGCTAATTAGCTCAATTGGAGCATTTCTAGCATGTTTGGTTGAAATTGGAAATTTACATTTTTCAATTTTGTTAGACAATTGTAATATTCTCACAATAAGCTAATTAGCTCAATTGGAGCATTTCTAGCATGTTTGGTTGAAATTGGAAATTTACATTTTTCAGTTTTGTCAGACAATTGCAATATTCTCACAATAAGCTAATTAGCTCAATTGGAGCAATTCTAGCATGTTTGGTTGAAATTGGAAATTTACATTTTTCAGTTTTGTAAAACGTTTGTAAAATTCTTACAGTAGGCTTATTTGCGCAATTTGAGCATTTCTAGCATGTTTGGTTGAAATTGGAAATTTACATTTTTCAGTTTTGTCAAACGTTTGTAGTATTCTCACAATAAGCTAATTAGCTCAATTGGAGCATTTCTAGCATGTTTGGTTGAAATTGGAAATTTACATTTTTCACTTTTGTCAGACAATTGCAATATTCTCACAATAAGCTAATTAGCTCAATTGGAGCATTTCTAGCATGTTTGGTTGAAATTGGAAATTTACATTTTTCACTTTTGTCAGACAATTGCAATATTCTCACAATAAGCTAATTAGCTCAATTGGAGCATTTCTAGCATGTTTGGTTGAAATTGGAAATTTACATTTTTCACTTTTGTCAGACAATTGCAATATTCTCACAATAAGCTAATTAGCTCAATTGGAGCATTTCTAGCATGTTTGGTTGAAATTGGAAATTTACATTTTTCACTTTTGTCAAACAATTGCAATATTCTCTCAATAAGCTAATTAGCTCAATTGGAGCATTTCTACCATGTTTGGTTGAAATTGGAAATTTACATTTTTCACTTTTGTCAAACAATTGCAATATTCTCTCAATAAGCTAATTAGCTCAATTGGAGCATTTCTACCATGTTTGGTTGAAATTGGAAATTTACATTTTTCACTTTTGTCAGGCGTTTGTAATATTCTCACAATAAGCTAATTAGCTCAATTGGAGCATTTCTAGCACGTTTGGTTGAAATTGGAAATTTACCTTTTTCACTTTTGTCAAACAATTGCAATATTCTCTCAATAAGCTAATTAGCTCAATTGGAGCATTTCTAGCATGTTTGGTTGAAATTGGAAATTTACATTTTTCACTTTTGTCAAACAATTGCAATATTCTCTCAATAAGCTAATTAGCTCAATTGGAGCATTTCTAGCATGTTTGGTTGAAATTGGAAATTTACATTTTTCACTTTTGTCAGACGTTTGTAATATTCCCACAATAAGCTAATTAGCTCAATTGGAGCATTTCTAGCATGTTTGGTTGAAATTGGAAACTTACATTTTTCACTTTTGTCAGACGTTTGTAATATTCCCACAATAAGCTAATTAGCTCACTTGGAGCATTTCTAGCATGTTTGGTTGAAATTGGAAATTTACATTTTTCACTTTTGTCAGACAATTGCAATATTCTCACAATAAGCTAATTAGCTCAATTGGAGCATTTCTAGCATGTTTGGTTGAAATTGGAAATTTACATTTTTCAGTTTTGTCAGACGTTTGTAATATTCTCACAATAAGCTAATTAGCTCAATTGGAGCATTTCTAGCATGTTTGGTTGAAATTGGAAATTTACATTTTTCACTTTTGTCAGACGTTTGTAATATTCTCACAATAAGCTAATTAGCTCAATTGGAGCATTTCTAGCATGTTTGGTTGAAATTGGAAATTTACATTTTTCACTTTTGTCAAACAATTGCAATATTCTCTCAATAAGCTAATTAGCTCAATTGGAGCATTTCTACCATGTTTGGTTGAAATTGGAAATTTACATTTTTCACTTTTGTCAGGCGTTTGTAATATTCTCACAATAAGCTAATTAGCTCAATTGGAGCATTTCTAGCACGTTTGGTTGAAATTGGAAATTTACCTTTTTCACTTTTGTCAAACAATTGCAATATTCTCTCAATAAGCTAATTAGCTCAATTGGAGCATTTCTAGCATGTTTGGTTGAAATTGGAAATTTACATTTTTCAGTTTTGTCAGACGTTTGTAGTATTCTAACAATGAGCTAATTAGCTCAATTGGAGCATTTCTAGCATGTTTGGTTGAAATTGGAAATTTACATTTTTCACTTTTGTCAGACAATTGCAATATTCTCACAATAAGCTAATTAGCTCAATTGGAGCATTTCTAGCACGTTTGGTTGAAATTGGAAATTTACAATTTTCAGTTTTGTGAGACGTTTGTAGTATTCTCACAATAAGCTAATTAGCTCAATTGGAGCATTTCTAGCATGTTTGGTTGAAATTGGAAATTTACATTTTTCACTTTTGTCAGACGTTTGTAATATTCTCACAATAAGCTAATTAGCTCAATTGGAGCATTTCTAGCATGTTTGGTTGAAATTGGAAGTTTACATTTTTGAGTTTTGTCAGACGTTTGTAATATTCTCACAATAAGCTAATTAGCTCAATTGGAGCATTTCTAGCATGTTTGGTTGACATTGGAATTTTACATTTTTCAGTTTTGTCAGACAATTGCAATAGTCTCTCAATAAGCTAGTTAGCTCAATTGGAGCAATTCTAGCATGTTTGGTTGAAATTGGAAATTTACATTTTTCAGTTTTGTCAGACGTTTGTAATATTCTCACAATAAGCTAATTAGCTCAATTGGAGCATTTCTAGCATGTTTGGTTGAAATTGGAAATTTACATTTTTCACTTTTGTCAGACAATTGCAATATTCTCACAATAAGCTAATTAGTTCAATTGGAGCATTTCTAGCATGTTTGGTTGAAATTGGAAATTTACATTTTTCAGTTTTGTCAGACGTTTGTAATATTCTCACAATAAGCTAATTAGCTCAATTGGAGCATTTCTAGCATGTTTGGTTGAAATTGGAAATTTACATTTTTCACTTTTGTCAAACAATTGCAATATTCTCTCAATGAGCTAATTAGCTCAATTGGAGCATTTCTAGCATGTTTGGTTGAAATTGGAAATTTACATTTTTCAGTTTTGTCAGACGTTTGTAATATTCTCACAATAAGCTAATTAGCTCAATTGGAGCATTTCTAGCATGTTTGGTTGACATTGGAATTTTACATTTTTCAGTTTTGTCAGACAATTGCAATAGTCTCTCAATAAGCTAGTAAGCTCAATTGGAGCAATTCTAGCATGTTTGGTTGAAATTTGTAATTTACATTTTTCAGTTTTGTCAGACGTTTGTAATATTCTCACAATAAGCTAATTAGCTCAATTGGAGCATTTCTAGCATGTTTGGTTGAAATTGGAAATTTACATTTTTCAGTGTTGTCAGACGTTTGTAATATTCTCACAATAAGCTAATTAGCTCAATTGGAGCATTTCTAGCATGTTTGGTTGAAATTGGAAATTTACATTTTTCAGTTTTGTCAGACGTTTGTAATATTCTCACAATAAGCTAATTAGCTCAATTGGAGCATTTCTAGCATGTTTGGTTGAAATTGGAAATTTACATTTTTCACTTTTGTCAGACAATTGCAATATTCTCACAATAAGCTAATTAGCTCAATTGGAGCATTTCTAGCATGGTTAGTTGAAATTGGAAATTTACATTTTTCAATTTTGTTAGACGTTTGTAATATTCTCACAATAAGCTAATTAGCTCAATTGGAGCATTTCTAGCATGTTTGGTTGAAATTGGAAATTTACATTTTTCAGTTTTGTCAGACAATTGCAATATTCTCACAATAAGCTAATTAGCTCAATTGGAGCATTTCTAGCATGTTTGGTTGAAATTGGAAGTTTACATTTTTCACTTTTGTCAGACAATTGCAATATTCTCTCATTAAGCTAATTAGCTCATTTGGAGCATTTCTAGCATTTTTGGTTGAAATTAGAAATTTACATTTTTCAGTGTTGTCAGACGTTTGTAATATTCTCACAATAAGCTAATTAGCTCAATTGGAGCATTTCTAGCATGTTTGGTTGAAATTGGAAATTTACATTTTTCACTTTTGTCAGACAATTGCAATATTCTCACAATAAGCTAATTAGCTCAATTGGAGCATTTCTAGCATGGTTAGTTGAAATTGGAAATTTACATTTTTCAATTTTGTTAGACGTTTGTAATATTCTCACAATAAGCTAATTAGCTCAATTGGAGCATTTCTAGCATGTTTGGTTGAAATTGGAAATTTACATTTTTCAGTTTTGTCAGACAATTGCAATATTCTCACAATAAGCTAATTAGCTCAATTGGAGCATTTCTAGCATGTTTGGTTGAAATTGGAAGTTTACATTTTTCACTTTTGTCAGACAATTGCAATATTCTCTCATTAAGCTAATTAGCTCATTTGGAGCATTTCTAGCATTTTTGGTTGAAATTAGAAATTTACATTTTTCAGTGTTGTCAGACGTTTGTAATATTCTCACAATAAGCTAATTAGCTCAATTGGAGCATTTCTAGCATGTTTGGTTGAAATTGGAAATTTACATTTTTCAGTTTTGTCAGACAATTGCAATATTCTCACAATAAGCTATTTAGCTCAATTGGAGCATTTCTAGCATGTTTGGTTGAAATTGGAATTTTACATTTTTCAGTTTTGTCAGACGTTTGTAAAATTCTTACAGTAGGCTTATTTGCGCAATTTGAGCATTTCTAGCATGTTTGGTTGAAATTGGAAATTTACAATTTTCAGTGTTGTCAGACGTTTGTAATATTCTCACAATAAGCTAATTAGCTCAATTGGAGCATTTCTAGCATGTTTGGTTGAAATTGGAAATTTACATTTTTCAGTTTTGTCAGACGTTTGTAATATTCTCACAAGCTAATTAGCTCAATTGGAACATTTCTAGCATGTTTGGTTGAAATTGGAAGTTTACATTTTTCACTTTTGTCAGACAATTGCAATATTCTCACAATAAGCTAATTAGCTCAATTGGAGCATTTCTAGCATGTTTGGTTGAAATTGGAAATTTACACTTTTCACTTTTGTCAGACAATTGCAATATTCTCACAATAAGCTAATTAGCTCAATTGGAGCATTTCTAGCATGTTTGGTTGAAATTGGAAATTTACATTTTTCAGTTTTGTCAGACGTTTGTAATATTCTCACAATAAGCTAATTAGCTCAATTGGAGCATTTCTAGCATGTTTGGTTGAAATTGGAAATTTACATTTCTCACTTTTGTCAGACATTTGTAATATTCTCACAATAAGCTAATTAGCTCAATTGGAGCATTTCTAGCATGTTTGGTTGACATTGGAATTTTACATTTTTCAGTTTTGTCAGACATTTGCAATAGTCTCTCAATAAGCTAGTTAGCTCAATTGGAGCAATTCTAGCATGTTTGGTTGAAATTGGAAATTTACATTTTTCAGTTTTGTCAGACGTTTGTAATATTCTCACAATAAGCTAATTAGCTCAATTGGAGCATTTCTAGCATGTTTGGTTGAAATTGGAAATTTACATTTTTCAGTGTTGTCAGACAATTGTAATATTCTCACAATAAGCTAATTAGCTCAATTGGAGCATTTCTAGCATGTTTGGTTGAAATTTGAAATTTACATTTTTCAGTTTTGTCAGACGTTTGTAATATTCTCACAATAAGCTAATTAGCTCAATTGGAGCATTTCTAGCATGTTTGGTTGAAATTGGAAATTTACATTTTTCACTTTTGTCAGACAATTGCAATATTCTCACAATAAGCTAATTAGCTCAATTGGAGCATTTCTAGCATGTTTGGTTGAAATTGGAAATTTACATTTTTCAATTTTGTTAGACGTTTGTAATATTCTCACAATAAGCTAATTAGCTCAATTGGAGCATTTCTAGCATGTTTGGTTGAAATTGGAAATTTACATTTTTCACTTTTGTCAGACAATTGCAATATTCTCACAATAAGCTAATTAGCTCAATTGGAGCATTTCTAGCATGTTTGGTTGAAATTGGAAATTTACATTTTTCAGTTTTGTCAGATGTTTGTAAAATTCTTACAGTAGGCTAATTTGCGCAATTTGAGCATTTCTAGCATGTTTGGTTGAAATTGGAAACTTACATTTTTCAGTGTTGTCAGACGTTTGTAGTATTCTAACAATGAGCTAATTAGCTCAATTGGAGCATTTCTAGCATGTTTGGTTGAAATTGGAAATTTACATTTTTCACTTTTGTCAGACAATTGCAATATTCTCACAATAAGCTAATTAGCTCAATTGGAGCATTTCTAGCATGTTTGGTTGAAATTGGAAATCTACATTTTTCAGTTTTGTCAGACGTTTGTAGTATTCTCACAATAAGCTAATTAGCTCAATTGGAGCATTTCTAGCATGTTTGGTTGAAATTGGAAATTTACATTTTTCAATTTTGTTAGACGTTTGTAATATTCTCACAATAAGCTAATTAGCTCAATTGGAGCATTTCTAGCATGTTTGGTTGAAATTGGAAATCTACATTTTTCAGTTTTGTCAGACGTTTGTAGTATTCTCACAATAAGCTAATTAGCTCAATTGGAGCATTTCTAGCATGTTTGGTTGAAATTGGAAATTTACATTTTTCACTTTTGTCAGACAATTGCAATATTCTCACAATAAGCTAATTAGCTCAATTGGAGCATTTCTAGCATGGTTGGTTGAAATTGGAAATTTACATTTTTCAATTTTGTTAGACGTTTGTAATATTCTCACAATAAGCTAATTAGCTCAATTGGAGCATTTCTAGCACGTTTGGTTGAAATTGGAAATTTACATTTTTCAGTTTTGTCAGACAATTGCAATATTCTCACAATAAGCTAATTAGCTCAATTGGAGCATTTCTAGCATGTTTGGTTGAAATTGAAAATTTACATTTTTCAATTTGTTAGACGTTTGTAATATTCTCACAATATGCTAATTAGCTCAATTGGAGCATTTCTAGCATGTTTGGTTGAAATTGGAAATCTACATTTTTCAGTTTTGTCAGACGTTTGTAGTATTCTCACAATAAGCTAATTAGCTCAATTGGAGCATTTCTAGCATGTTTGGTTGAAATTGGAAATTTACATTTTTCAGTTTTGTCAGACAATTGCAATATTCTCACAATAAGCTAATTAGCTCAATTGGAGCATTTCTAGCATGTTTGGTTGAAATTGGAAGTTTACATTATTCACTTTTGTCAGACAATTGCAATATTCTCTCATTAAGCTAATTAGCTCATTTGGAGCATTTCTAGCATTTTTGGTTGAAATTAGAAATTTACATTTTTCAGTGTTGTCAGACGTTTGTAATATTCTCACAATAAGCTAATTAGCTCAATTGGAGCATTTCTAGCATGTTTGGTTGAAATTGGAAAATTACATTTTTCAGTTTTGTCAGACAATTGCAATATTCTCACAATAAGCTAATTAGCTCAATTGGAGCATTTCTAGCATGTTTGGTTGAAATTGGAATTTTACATTTTTCAGTTTTGTCAGACGTTTGTAAAATTCTTACAGTAGGCTTATTTGCGCAATTTGAGCATTTCTAGCATGTTTGGTTGAAATTGGAAATTTACAATTTTCAGTGTTGTCAGACGTTTGTAATATTCTCACAATAAGCTAATTAGCTCAATTGGAGCATTTCTAGCATGTTTGGTTGAAATTGGAAATTTACATTTTTCTGTTTTGTCAGACGTTTGTAATATTCTCACAATAAGCTAATTAGCTCAATTGGAACATTTCTAGCATGTTTGGTTGAAATTGGAAGTTTACATTTTTCACTTTTGTCAGACAATTGCAATATTCTCACAATAAGCTAATTAGCTCAATTGGAGCATTTCTAGCATGTTTGGTTGAAATTGGAAATTTACATTTTTCACTTTTGTCAGACAATTGCAATATTCTCACAATAAGCTAATTAGCTCAATTGGAGCATTTCTAGCATGTTTGGTTGAAATTGGAAATTTACATTTTTCAGTTTTGTCAGACGTTTGTAACATTCTCACAATAAGCTAATTAGCTCAATTGGAGCATTTCTAGCATGTTTGGTTGAAATTGGAAATTTACATTTCTCACTTTTGTCAGACGTTTGTAATATTCTCACAATAAGCTAATTAGCTCAATTGGAGCATTTCTAGCATGTTTGGTTGACATTGGAATTTTACATTTTTCAGTTTTGTCAGACAATTGCAATAGTCTCTCAATAAGCTAGTTAGCTCAATTGGAGCAATTCTAGCATGTTTGGTTGAAATTGGAAATTTACATTTTTCAGTTTTGTCAGACGTTTGTAATATTCTCACAATAAGCTAATTAGCTCAATTGGAGCATTTCTAGCATGTTTGGTTGAAATTGGAAATTTACATTTTTCAGTGTTGTCAGACAATTGTAATATTCTCACAATAAGCTAATTAGCTCAATTGGAGCATTTCTAGCATGTTTGGTTGAAATTGGAAATTTACATTTTTCAGTGTTGTCAGACGTTTGTAATATTCTCACAATAAGCTAATTAGCTCAATTGGAGCATTTCTAGCATGTTTGGTTGAAATTGGAAATTTACATTTTTCAATTTTGTTAGACGTTTGTAATATTCTCACAATAAGCTAATTAGCTCAATTGGAGCATTTCTAGCATGTTTGGTTGAAATTGGAAATCTACATTTTTCAGTTTTGTCAGACGTTTGTAGTATTCTCACAATAAGCTAATTAGCTCAATTGGAGCATTTCTAGCATGTTTGGTTGAAATTGGAAATTTACATTTTTCACTTTTGTCAGACAATTGCAATATTCTCACAATAAGCTAATTAGCTCAATTGGAGCATTTCTAGCATGGTTGGTTGAAATTGGAAATTTACATTTTTCAATTTTGTTAGACGTTTGTAATATTCTCACAATAAGCTAATTAGCTCAATTGGAGCATTTCTAGCACGTTTGGTTGAAATTGGAAATTTACATTTTTCAGTTTTGTCAGACAATTGCAATATTCTCACAATAAGCTAATTAGCTCAATTGGAGCATTTCTAGCATGTTTGGTTGAAATTGAAAATTTACATTTTTCAATTTTGTTAGACGTTTGTAATATTCTCACAATATGCTAATTAGCTCAATTGGAGCATTTCTAGCATGTTTGGTTGAAATTGGAAATCTACATTTTTCAGTTTTGTCAGACGTTTGTAGTATTCTCACAATAAGCTAATTAGCTCAATTGGAGCATTTCTAGCATGTTTGGTTGAAATTGGAAATTTACATTTTTCAGTTTTGTCAGACAATTGCAATATTCTCACAATAAGCTAATTAGCTCAATTGGAGCATTTCTAGCATGTTTGGTTGAAATTGGAAGTTTACATTATTCACTTTTGTCAGACAATTGCAATATTCTCTCATTAAGCTAATTAGCTCATTTGGAGCATTTCTAGCATTTTTGGTTGAAATTAGAAATTTACATTTTTCAGTGTTGTCAGACGTTTGTAATATTCTCACAATAAGCTAATTAGCTCAATTGGAGCATTTCTAGCATGTTTGGTTGAAATTGGAAATTTACATTTTTCAGTTTTGTCAGACAATTGCAATATTCTCACAATAAGCTAATTAGCTCAATTGGAGCATTTCTAGCATGTTTGGTTGAAATTGGAATTTTACATTTTTCAGTTTTGTCAGACGTTTGTAAAATTCTTTCAGTAGGCTTATTTGCGCAATTTGAGCATTTCTAGCATGTTTGGTTGAAATTGGAAATTTACAATTTTCAGTGTTGTCAGACGTTTGTAATATTCTCACAATAAGCTAATTAGCTCAATTGGAGCATTTCTAGCATGTTTGGTTGAAATTGGAAATTTACATTTTTCTGTTTTGTCAGACGTTTGTAATATTCTCACAATAAGCTAATTAGCTCAATTGGAACATTTCTAGCATGTTTGGTTGAAATTGGAAGTTTACATTTTTCACTTTTGTCAGACAATTGCAATATTCTCACAATAAGCTAATTAGCTCAATTGGAGCATTTCTAGCATGTTTGGTTGAAATTGGAAATTTACATTTTTCACTTTTGTCAGACAATTGCAATATTCTCACAATAAGCTAATTAGCTCAATTGGAGCATTTCTAGCATGTTTGGTTGAAATTGGAAATTTACATTTTTCAGTTTTGTCAGACGTTTGTAATATTCTCACAATAAGCTAATTAGCTCAATTGGAGCATTTCTAGCATGTTTGGTTGAAATTGGAAATTTACATTTCTCACTTTTGTCAGACGTTTGTAATATTCTCACAATAAGCTAATTAGCTCAATTGGAGCATTTCTAGCATGTTTGGTTGACATTGGAATTTTACATTTTTCAGTTTTGTAAGACAATTGCAATAGTCTCTCAATAAGCTAGTTAGCTCAATTGGAGCAATTCTAGCATGTTTGGTTGAAATTGGAAATTTACATTTTTCAGTTTTGTCAGACGTTTGTAATATTCTCACAATAAGCTAATTAGCTCAATTGGAGCATTTCTAGCATGTTTGGTTGAAATTGGAAATTTACATTTTTCAGTGTTGTCAGACAATTGTAATATTCTCACAATAAGCTAATTAGCTCAATTGGAGCATTTCTAGCATGGTTGGTTGAAATTGGAAATTTACATTTTTCAGTGTTGTCAGACGTTTGTAATATTCTCACAATAAGCTAATTAGCTCAATTGGAGCATTTCTAGCATGTTTGGTTGAAATTGGAAATTTACATTTTTCACTTTTGTCAGACAATTGCAATATTCTCACAATAAGCTAATTAGCTCAATTGGAGCATTTCTAGCATGGTTGGTTGAAATTGGAAATTTACATTTTTCAATTTTGTTAGACGTTTGTAATATTCTCACAATAAGCTAATTAGCTCAATTAGAGCATTTCTAGCATGTTTGGTTGAAATTGGAAATTTACATTTTTCAGTTTTGTCAGACAATTGCAATATTCTCACAATAAGCTAATTAGCTCAATTGGAGCATTTCTAGCATGTTTGGTTGAAATTGGAAGTTTACATTTTTCACTTTTGTCAGACAATTGCAATATTCTCTCATTAAGCTAATTAGCTCATTTGGAGCATTTCTAGCATTTTTGGTTGAAATTGGAAATTTACACTTTTCACTTTTGTCAGACAATTGCAATATTCTCACAATAAGCTAATTAGCTCAATTGGAGCATTTCTAGCATGTTTGGTTGAAATTGGAAATTTACATTTTTCAGTTTTGTCAGACGTTTGTAATATTCTCACAATAAGCTAATTAGCTCAATTGGAGCATTTCTAGCATGTTTGGTTGAAATTGGAAATTTACATTTCTCACTTTTGTCAGACGTTTGTAATATTCTCACAATAAGCTAATTAGCTCAATTGGAGCATTTCTAGCATGTTTGGTTGACATTGGAATTTTACATTTTTCAGTTTTGTCAGACAATTGCAATAGTCTCTCAATAAGCTAGTTAGCTCAATTGGAGCAATTCTAGCATGTTTGGTTGAAATTGGAAATTTACATTTTTCAGTTTTGTCAGACGTTTGTAATATTCTCACAATAAGCTAATTAGCTCAATTGGAGCATTTCTAGCATGTTTGGTTGAAATTGGAAATTTACATTTTTCAGTGTTGTCAGACAATTGTAATATTCTCACAATAAGCTAATTAGCTCAATTGGAGCATTTCTAGCATGTTTGGTTGAAATTGGAAATTTACATTTTTCAGTTTTGTCAGACGTTTGTAATAATTCTCACAATAAGCTAATTAGCTCAATTGGAGCATTTCTAGCATGTTTGGTTGAAATTGGAAATTTACATTTTTCAGTTTTGTCAGACAACTGCAATATTCTCACAATAAGCTAATTAGCTCAATTGGAGCATTTCTAGCATGTTTGGTTGAAATTGGAATTTTACATTTTTCAGTTTTGTCAGACGTTTGTAAAATTTTTACAGTAGGCTTATTTGCGCAATTTGAGCATTTCTAGCATGTTTGGTTGAAATTGGAAATTTACACTTTTCACTTTTGTCAGACAATTGCAATATTCTCACAATAAGCTAATTAGCTCAATTGGAGCATTTCTAGCATGTTTGGTTGAAATTGCAAATTTACATTTTTCAGTTTTGTCAGACGTTTGTAATATTCTCACAATAAGCTAATTAGCTCAATTGGAGCATTTCTAGCATGTTTGGTTGAAATTGGAAATTTACATTTCTCACTTTTGTCAGACGTTTGTAATATTCTCACAATAAGCTAATTAGCTCAATTGGAGCATTTCTAGCATGTTTGGTTGACATTGGAATTTTACATTTTTCAGTTTTGTCAGACAATTGCAATAGTCTCTCAATAAGCTAGTTAGCTCAATTGGAGCAATTCTAGCATGTTTGGTTGAAATTGGAAATTTACATTTTTCAGTTTTGTCAGACGTTTGTAATATTCTCACAATAAGCTAATTAGCTCAATTGGAGCATTTCTAGCATGTTTGGTTGAAATTGAAAATTTACATTTTTCAATTTTGTTAGACGTTTGTAATATTCTCACAATATGCTAATTAGCTCAATTGGAGCATTTCTAGCATGTTTGGTTGAAATTGAAAATTTACATTTTTCAATTTTGTTAGACGTTTGTAATATTCTCACAATATGCTAATTAGCTCAATTGGAGCATTTCTAGCATGTTTGGTTGAAATTGGAAATCTACATTTTTCAATTTTGTTAGACGTTTGTAATATTCTCACAATATGCTAATTAGCTCAATTGGAGCATTTCTAGCATGTTTGGTTGAAATTGGAAATCTACATTTTTCAATTTTGTTAGACGTTTGTAATATTCTCACAATAAGCTAATTAGCTCAATTGGAGCATTTCTAGCATGTTTGGTTGAAATTGGAAATTTACATTTTTCAGTTTTGTCAGACAATTGCAATATTCTCACAATAAGCTAATCAGCTCAATTGGAGCATTTCTAGCATGTTTGGTTGAAATTGGAAATTTACATTTTTCAATTTTGTCAGACGTTTGTAAAATTCTTACAGTAGGCTTATTTGCGCAATTTGAGCATTTCTAGCATGTTTGGTTGAAATTGGAAACTTACATTTTTCAGTGTTGTCAGACGTTTGTAGTATTCTAACAATGAGCTAATTAGCTCAATTGGAGCATTTCTAGCATGTTTGGTTGAAATTGGAAATTTACATTTTTCACTTTTGTCAGACAATTGCAATATTCTCACAATAAGCTAATTAGCTCAATTGGAGCATTTCTAGCATGTTTGGTTGAAATTGGAAATCTACATTTTTCAGTTTTGTCAGACGTTTGTAGTATTCTCACAATAAGCTAATTAGCTCAATTGGAGCATTTCTAGCATGTTTGGTTGAAATTGGAAATTTACATTTTTCAATTTTGTTAGACGTTTGTAATATTCTCACAATAAGCTAATTAGCTCAATTGGAGCATTTCTAGCATGTTTGGTTGAAATTGGAAATCTACATTTTCAGTTTTGTCAGACGTTTGTAGTATTCTCACAATAAGCTAATTAGCTCAATTGGAGCATTTCTAGCATGTTTGGTTGAAATTGGAAATTTACATTTTTCACTTTTGTCAGACAATTGCAATATTCTCACAATAAGCTAATTAGCTCAATTGGAGCATTTCTAGCATGGTTGGTTGAAATTGGAAATTTACATTTTTCAATTTTGTTAGACGTTTGTAATATTCTCACAATAAGCTAATTAGCTCAATTGGAGCATTTCTAGCATGTTTGGTTGAAATTGGAAATTTACATTTTTCAGTTTTGTCAGACAATTGCAATATTCTCACAATAAGCTAATTAGCTCAATTGGAGCATTTCTAGCATGTTTGGTTGAAATTGGAAATTTACATTTTTCAATTTTGTTAGACGTTTGTAATATTCTCACAATATGCTAATTAGCTCAATTGGAGCATTTCTAGCATGTTTGGTTGAAATTGGAAATCTACATTTTTCAGTTTTGTCAGACGTTTGTAGTATTCTCACAATAAGCTAATTAGCTCAATTGGAGCATTTCTAGCATGTTTGGTTGAAATTGGAAATTTACATTTTTCAGTTTTGTCAGACAATTGCAATATTCTCACAATAAGCTAATTAGCTCAATTGGAGCATTTCTAGCATGTTTGGTTGAAATTGGAAGTTTACATTTTTCACTTTTGTCAGACAATTGCAATATTCTCTCATTAAGCTAATTAGCTCATTTGGAGCATTTCTAGCATTTTTGGTTGAAATTAGAAATTTACATTTTTCAGTGTTGTCAGACGTTTGTAATATTCTCACAATAAGCTAATTAGCTCAATTGGAGCATTTCTAGCATGTTTGGTTGAAATTGGAAATTTACATTTTTCAGTTTTGTCAGACAATTGCAATATTCTCACAATAAGCTAATTAGCTCAATTGGAGCATTTCTAGCATGTTTGGTTGAAATTGGAATTTTACATTTTTCAGTTTTGTCAGACGTTTGTAAAATTCTTACAGTAGGCTTATTTGCGCAATTTGAGCATTTCTAGCATGTTTGGTTGAAATTGGAAATTTACAATTTTCAGTGTTGTCAGACGTTTGTAATATTCTCACAATAAGCTAATTAGCTCAATTGGAGCATTTCTAGCATGTTTGGTTGAAATTGGAAATTTACATTTTTCTGTTTTGTCAGACGTTTGTAATATTCTCACAATAAGCTAATTAGCTCAATTGGAACATTTCTAGCATGTTTGGTTGAAATTGGAAGTTTACATTTTTCACTTTTGTCAGACAATTTCAATATTCTCACAATAAGCTAATTAGCTCAATTGGAGCATTTCTAGCATGTTTGGTTGAAATTGGAAATTTACATTTTTCACTTTTGTCAGACAATTGCAATATTCTCACAATAAGCTAATTAGCTCAATTGGAGCATTTCTAACATGTTTGGTTGAAATTGGAAATTTACATTTTTCAGTTTTGTCAGACGTTTGTAATATTCTCACAATAAGCTAATTAGCTCAATTGGAGCATTTCTAGCATGTTTGGTTGAAATTGGAAATTTACATTTCTCACTTTTGTCAGACGTTTGTAATATTCTCACAATAAGCTAATTAGCTCAATTGGAGCATTTCTAGCATGTTTGGTTGACATTGGAATTTTACATTTTTCAGTTTTGTCAGACAATTGCAATAGTCTCTCAATAAGCTAGTTAGCTCAATTGGAGCAATTCTAGCATGTTTGGTTGAAATTGGAAATTTACATTTTTCAGTTTTGTCAGACGTTTGTAATATTCTCACAATAAGCTAATTAGCTCAATTGGAGCATTTCTAGCATGTTTGGTTGAAATTGGAAATTTACATTTTTCAGTGTTGTCAGACAATTGTAATATTCTCACAATAAGCTAATTAGCTCAATTGGAGCATTTTTAGCATGTTTGGTTGAAATTGGAAATTTACATTTTTCAGTTTTGTCAGACGTTTGTAATATTCTCACCATAAGCTAATTAGCTCAATTGGAGCATTTCTAGCATGTTTGGTTGAAATTGGAAATTTACATTTTTCACTTTTGTCAGACAATTGCAATATTCTCACAATAAGCTAATTAGCTCAATTGGAGCATTTCTAGCATGTTTGGTTGAAATTGGAAATTTACATTTTTCAATTTTGTTAGACGTTTGTAATATTCTCACAATAAGCTAATTAGCTCAATTGGAGCATTTCTAGCATGTTTGGTTGAACTTGGAAATCTACATTTTTCAGTTTAGTCAGACGTTTGTAGTATTCTCACAATAAGCTAATTAGCTCAATTGGAGCATTTCTAGCATGTTTGGTTGAAATTGGAAATTTACATTTTTCACTTTTGTCAGACAATTGCAATATTCTCACAATAAGCTAATTAGCTCAATTGGAGCATTTCTAGCATGGTTGGTTGAAATTGGAAATTTACATTTTTCAATTTTGTTAGACGTTTGTAATATTCTCACAATAAGCTAATTAGCTCAATTGGAGCATTTCTAACATGTTTGGTTGAAATTGGAAATTTACATTTTTCAGTTTTGTCAGACAATTGCAATATTCTCACAATAAGCTAATTAGCTCAATTGGAGCATTTCTAGCATGTTTGGTTGAAATTGGAAATTTACATTTTTCAATTTTGTTAGACGTTTGTAATATTCTCACAATATGCTAATTAGCTCAATTGGAGCATTTCTAGCATGTTTGGTTGAAATTGGAAATTTACATTTTTCAGTTTTGTCAGACGTTTGTAGTATTCTCACAATAAGCTAATTAGCTCAATTGGAGCATTTCTAGCATGTTTGGTTGAAATTGGAAATTTACATTTTTCAGTTTTGTCAGACAATTGCAATATTCTCACAATAAGCTAATTAGCTCAATTGGAGCATTTCTAGCATGTTTGGTTGAAATTGGAAGTTTACATTTTTCACTTTTGTCAGACAATTGCAATATTCTCTCATTAAGCTAATTAGCTCATTTGGAGCATTTCTAGCATTTTTGGTTGAAATTGGAAATTTACATTTTTCAGTGTTGTCAGACGTTTGTAATATTCTCACAATAAGCTAATTAGCTCAATTGGAGCATTTCTAGCATGTTTGGTTGAAATTGGAAATTTACATTTTTCAGTTTTGTCAGACAATTGCAATATTCTCACAATAAGCTAATTAGCTCAATTGGAGCATTTCTAGCATGTTTGGTTGAAATTGGAATTTTACATTTTTCAGTTTTGTCAGACGTTTGTAAAATTCTTACAGTAGGCTTATTTGCGCAATTTGAGCATTTCTAGCATGTTTGGTTGAAATTGGAAATTTACAATTTTCAGTGTTGTCAGACGTTTGTAATATTCTCACAATAAGCTAATTAGCTCAATTGGAGCATTTCTAGCATGTTTGGTTGAAATTGGAAATTTACATTTTTCTGTTTTGTCAGACGTTTGTAATATTCTCACAATAAGCTAATTAGCTCAATTGGAACATTTCTAGCATGTTTGGTTGACATTGGAAGTTTACATTTTTCACTTTTGTCAGACAATTGCAATATTCTCACAATAAGCTAATTAGCTCAATTGGAGCATTTCTAGCATGTTTGGTTGAAATTGGAAATTTACATTTTTCACTTTTGTCAGACAATTGCAATATTCTCACAATAAGCTAATTAGCTCAATTGGAGCATTTCTAACATGTTTGGTTGAAATTGGAAATTTACATTTTTCAGTTTTGTCAGACGTTTGTAATATTCTCACAATAAGCTAATTAGCTCAATTGGAGCATTTCTAGCATGTTTGGTTGAAATTGGAAATTTACATTTCTCACTTTTGTCAGACGTTTGTAATTTTCTCACAATAAGCTAATTAGCTCAATTGGAGCATTTCTAGCATGTTTGGTTGACATTGGAATTTTACATTTTTCAGTTTTGTCAGACAATTGCAATAGTCTCTCAATAAGCTAGTTAGCTCAATTGGAGCAATTCTAGCATGTTTGGTTGAAATTGGAAATTTACATTTTTCAGTTTTGTCAGACGTTTGTAATATTCTCACAATAAGCTAATTAGCTCAATTGGAGCATTTCTAGCATGTTTGGTTGAAATTGGAAATTTACATTTTTCAGTGTTGTCAGACAATTGTAATATTCTCACAATAAGCTAATTAGCTCAATTGGAGCATTTCTAGCATGTTTGGTTGAAATTGGAAATTTACATTTTTCACTTTTGTCAGACAATTGCAATATTCTCACAATAAGCTAATTAGCTCAATTGGAGCATTTCTAGCATGTTTGGTTGAAATTGGAAATTTACATTTTTCAATTTTGTTAGACGTTTGTAATATTCTCACAATAAGCTAATTAGCTCAATTGGAGCATTTCTAGCATGTTTGGTTGAAATTGGAAATTTACATTTTTCAGTTTTGTCAGACAATTGCAATATTCTCACATTAAGCTAATTAGCTCAATTGGAGCATTTCTAGCATGTTTGGTTGAAATTGGAAATTTACATTTTTCAGTTTTGTCAGACGTTTGTAAAATTCTTACAGTAGGCTTATTTGCGCAATTTGAGCATTTCTAGCATGTTTGGTTGAAATTGGAAATTTACATTTTTCAGTGTTGTCAGACGTTTGTAGTATTCTAACAATGATCTAATTAGCTCAATTGGAGCATTTCTAGCATGTTTGGTTGAAATTGGAAATTTACATTTTTCAATTTTGTTAGACGTTTGTAATATTCTCACAATAAGCTAATTAGCTCAATTGGAGCATTTCTAGCATGTTTGGTTGAAATTGGAAATCTACATTTTTCAGTTTTGTCAGACGTTTGTAGTATTCTCACAATAAGCTAATTAGCTCAATTGGAGCATTTCTAGCATGTTTGGTTGAAATTGGAAATTTACATTTTTCAATTTTGTTAGACGTTTGTAATATTCTCACAATAAGCTAATTAGCTCAATTGGAGCATTTCTAGCATGTTTGGTTGAAATTGGAAATTTACATTTTTCAGTTTTGTCAGACAATTGCAATATTCTCACAATAAGCTAATTAGCTCAATTGGAGCATTTCTAGCATGTTTGGTTGAAATTGGAAGTTTACATTTTTCACTTTTGTCAGACAATTGCAATATTCTCTCATTAAGCTAATTAGCTCATTTGGAGCATTTCTAGCATTTTTGGTTGAAATTAGAAATTTACATTTTTCAGTGTTGTCAGACGTTTGTAATATTCTCACAATAAGCTAATTAGCTCAATTGGAGCATTTCTAGCATGTTTGGTTGAACTTGGAAATCTACTTTTTTCAGTTTTGTCAGACGTTTGTAGTATTCTCACAATAAGCTAATTAGCTCAATTGGAGCATTTCTAGCATGTTTGGTTGAAATTGGAAATTTACATTTTTCACTTTTGTCAGACAATTGCAATATTCTCACAATAAGCTAATTAGCTCAATTGGAGCATTTCTAGCATGGTTGGTTGAAATTGGAAATTTACATTTTTCAATTTTGTTAGACGTTTGTAATATTCTCACAATAAGCTAATTAGCTCAATTGGAGCATTTCTAGCATGTTTGGTTGAAATTGGAAATTTACATCTTTCAGTTTTGTCAGACAATTGCAATGTTCTCACAATAAGCTAATTAGCTCAATTGGAGCATTTCTAGCATGTTTGGTTGAAATTGGAAATTTACATTTTTCAATTTTGTTAGACGTTTGTAATATTCTCACAATATGCTAATTAGCTCAATTGGAGCATTTCTAGCATGTTTGGTTGAAATTGGAAATTTACATTTTTCAGTTTTGTCAGACGTTTGTAGTATTCTCACAATAAGCTAATTAGCTCAATTGGAGCATTTCTAGCATGTTTGGTTGAAATTGGAAATTTACATTTTTCAGTTTTGTCAGACAATTGCAATATTCTCACAATAAGCTAATTAGCTCAATTGGAGCATTTCTAGCATGTTTGGTTGAAATTGGAAATTTACATTTTTCACTTTTGTCAGACAATTGCAATATTCTCACAATAAGCTAATTAGCTCAATTGGAGCATTTCTAACATGTTTGGTTGAAATTGGAAATTTACATTTTTCAGTTTTGTCAGACGTTTGTAATATTCTCACAATAAGCTAATTAGCTCAATTGGAGCATTTCTAGCATGTTTGGTTGAAATTGGAAATTTACATTTCTCACTTTTGTCAGACGTTTGTAATATTCTCACAATAAGCTAATTAGCTCAATTGGAGCATTTCTAGCATGTTTGGTTGACATTGGAATTTTACATTTTTCAGTTTTGTCAGACAATTGCAATAGTCTCTCAATAAGCTAGTTAGCTCAATTGGAGCAATTCTAGCATGTTTGGTTGAAATTGGAAATTTACATTTTTCAGTTTTGTCAGACGTTTGTAATATTCTCACAATAAGCTAATTAGCTCAATTGGAGCATTTCTAGCATGTTTGGTTGAAATTGGAAATTTACATTTTTCAGTGTTGTCAGACAATTGTAATATTCTCACAATAAGCTAATTAGCTCAATTGGAGCATTTTTAGCATGTTTGGTTGAAATTGGAAATTTACATTTTTCAGTTTTGTCAGACGTTTGTAATATTCTCACCATAAGCTAATTAGCTCAATTGGAGCATTTCTAGCATGTTTGGTTGAAATTGGAAATTTACATTTTTCACTTTTGTCAGACAATTGCAATATTCTCACAATAAGCTAATTAGCTCAATTGGAGCATTTCTAGCATGTTTGGTTGAAATTGGAAATTTACATTTTTCAATTTTGTTAGACGTTTGTAATATTCTCACAATAAGCTAATTAGCTCAATTGGAGCATTTCTAGCATGTTTGGTTGAACTTGGAAATCTACATTTTTCAGTTTAGTCAGACGTTTGTAGTATTCTCACAATAAGCTAATTAGCTCAATTGGAGCATTTCTAGCATGTTTGGTTGAAATTGGAAATTTACATTTTTCACTTTTGTCAGACAATTGCAATATTCTCACAATAAGCTAATTAGCTCAATTGGAGCATTTCTAGCATGGTTGGTTGAAATTGGAAATTTACATTTTTCAATTTTGTTAGACGTTTGTAATATTCTCACAATAAGCTAATTAGCTCAATTGGAGCATTTCTAACATGTTTGGTTGAAATTGGAAATTTACATTTTTCAGTTTTGTCAGACAATTGCAATATTCTCACAATAAGCTAATTAGCTCAATTGGAGCATTTCTAGCATGTTTGGTTGAAATTGGAAATTTACATTTTTCAATTTTGTTAGACGTTTGTAATATTCTCACAATATGCTAATTAGCTCAATTGGAGCATTTCTAGCATGTTTGGTTGAAATTGGAAATTTACATTTTTCAGTTTTGTCAGACGTTTGTAGTATTCTCACAATAAGCTAATTAGCTCAATTGGAGCATTTCTAGCATGTTTGGTTGAAATTGGAAATTTACATTTTTCAGTTTTGTCAGACAATTGCAATATTCTCACAATAAGCTAATTAGCTCAATTGGAGCATTTCTAGCATGTTTGGTTGAAATTGGAAGTTTACATTTTTCACTTTTGTCAGACAATTGCAATATTCTCTCATTAAGCTAATTAGCTCATTTGGAGCATTTCTAGCATTTTTGGTTGAAATTGGAAATTTACATTTTTCAGTGTTGTCAGACGTTTGTAATATTCTCACAATAAGCTAATTAGCTCAATTGGAGCATTTCTAGCATGTTTGGTTGAAATTGGAAATTTACATTTTTCAGTTTTGTCAGACAATTGCAATATTCTCACAATAAGCTAATTAGCTCAATTGGAGCATTTCTAGCATGTTTGGTTGAAATTGGAATTTTACATTTTTCAGTTTTGTCAGACGTTTGTAAAATTCTTACAGTAGGCTTATTTGCGCAATTTGAGCATTTCTAGCATGTTTGGTTGAAATTGGAAATTTACAATTTTCAGTGTTGTCAGACGTTTGTAATATTCTCACAATAAGCTAATTAGCTCAATTGGAGCATTTCTAGCATGTTTGGTTGAAATTGGAAATTTACATTTTTCTGTTTTGTCAGACGTTTGTAATATTCTCACAATAAGCTAATTAGCTCAATTGGAACATTTCTAGCATGTTTGGTTGACATTGGAAGTTTACATTTTTCACTTTTGTCAGACAATTGCAATATTCTCACAATAAGCTAATTAGCTCAATTGGAGCATTTCTAGCATGTTTGGTTGAAATTGGAAATTTACATTTTTCACTTTTGTCAGACAATTGCAATATTCTCACAATAAGCTAATTAGCTCAATTGGAGCATTTCTAACATGTTTGGTTGAAATTGGAAATTTACATTTTTCAGTTTTGTCAGACGTTTGTAATATTCTCACAATAAGCTAATTAGCTCAATTGGAGCATTTCTAGCATGTTTGGTTGAAATTGGAAATTTACATTTCTCACTTTTGTCAGACGTTTGTAATTTTCTCACAATAAGCTAATTAGCTCAATTGGAGCATTTCTAGCATGTTTGGTTGACATTGGAATTTTACATTTTTCAGTTTTGTCAGACAATTGCAATAGTCTCTCAATAAGCTAGTTAGCTCAATTGGAGCAATTCTAGCATGTTTGGTTGAAATTGGAAATTTACATTTTTCAGTTTTGTCAGACGTTTGTAATATTCTCACAATAAGCTAATTAGCTCAATTGGAGCATTTCTAGCATGTTTGGTTGAAATTGGAAATTTACATTTTTCAGTGTTGTCAGACAATTGTAATATTCTCACAATAAGCTAATTAGCTCAATTGGAGCATTTCTAGCATGTTTGGTTGAAATTGGAAATTTACATTTTTCACTTTTGTCAGACAATTGCAATATTCTCACAATAAGCTAATTAGCTCAATTGGAGCATTTCTAGCATGTTTGGTTGAAATTGGAAATTTACATTTTTCAATTTTGTTAGACGTTTGTAATATTCTCACAATAAGCTAATTAGCTCAATTGGAGCATTTCTAGCATGTTTGGTTGAAATTGGAAATTTACATTTTTCAGTTTTGTCAGACAATTGCAATATTCTCACATTAAGCTAATTAGCTCAATTGGAGCATTTCTAGCATGTTTGGTTGAAATTGGAAATTTACATTTTTCAGTTTTGTCAGACGTTTGTAAAATTCTTACAGTAGGCTTATTTGCGCAATTTGAGCATTTCTAGCATGTTTGGTTGAAATTGGAAATTTACATTTTTCAGTGTTGTCAGACGTTTGTAGTATTCTAACAATGATCTAATTAGCTCAATTGGAGCATTTCTAGCATGTTTGGTTGAAATTGGAAATTTACATTTTTCAATTTTGTTAGACGTTTGTAATATTCTCACAATAAGCTAATTAGCTCAATTGGAGCATTTCTAGCATGTTTGGTTGAAATTGGAAATCTACATTTTTCAGTTTTGTCAGACGTTTGTAGTATTCTCACAATAAGCTAATTAGCTCAATTGGAGCATTTCTAGCATGTTTGGTTGAAATTGGAAATTTACATTTTTCAATTTTGTTAGACGTTTGTAATATTCTCACAATAAGCTAATTAGCTCAATTGGAGCATTTCTAGCATGTTTGGTTGAAATTGGAAATTTACATTTTTCAGTTTTGTCAGACAATTGCAATATTCTCACAATAAGCTAATTAGCTCAATTGGAGCATTTCTAGCATGTTTGGTTGAAATTGGAAGTTTACATTTTTCACTTTTGTCAGACAATTGCAATATTCTCTCATTAAGCTAATTAGCTCATTTGGAGCATTTCTAGCATTTTTGGTTGAAATTAGAAATTTACATTTTTCAGTGTTGTCAGACGTTTGTAATATTCTCACAATAAGCTAATTAGCTCAATTGGAGCATTTCTAGCATGTTTGGTTGAACTTGGAAATCTACATTTTTCAGTTTTGTCAGACGTTTGTAGTATTCTCACAATAAGCTAATTAGCTCAATTGGAGCATTTCTAGCATGTTTGGTTGAAATTGGAAATTTACATTTTTCACTTTTGTCAGACAATTGCAATATTCTCACAATAAGCTAATTAGCTCAATTGGAGCATTTCTAGCATGGTTGGTTGAAATTGGAAATTTACATTTTTCAATTTTGTTAGACGTTTGTAATATTCTCACAATAAGCTAATTAGCTCAATTGGAGCATTTCTAGCATGTTTGGTTGAAATTGGAAATTTACATCTTTCAGTTTTGTCAGACAATTGCAATGTTCTCACAATAAGCTAATTAGCTCAATTGGAGCATTTCTAGCATGTTTGGTTGAAATTGGAAATTTACATTTTTCAATTTTGTTAGACGTTTGTAATATTCTCACAATATGCTAATTAGCTCAATTGGAGCATTTCTAGCATGTTTGGTTGAAATTGGAAATTTACATTTTTCAGTTTTGTCAGACGTTTGTAGTATTCTCACAATAAGCTAATTAGCTCAATTGGAGCATTTCTAGCATGTTTGGTTGAAATTGGAAATTTACATTTTTCAGTTTTGTCAGACAATTGCAATATTCTCACAATAAGCTAATTAGCTCAATTGGAGCATTTCTAGCATGTTTGGTTGAAATTGGAAATTTACATTTTTCACTTTTGTCAGACGTTTGTAATATTCTCACAATAAGCTAATTAGCTCAATTGGAGCATTTCTAGCATGTTTGGTTGACATTGGAATTTTACATTTTTCAGTTTTGTCAGACAATTGCAATATTCTCACAATAAGCTAATTAGCTCAATTGGAGCATTTCTAGCATGTTTGGTTGAAATTGGAAATTTACATTTTTCAGTTTTGTCAGACGTTTGTAATATTCTCACAATAAGCTACGTAGCTCAATTGGAGCATTTCTAGCATGTTTGGTTGAAATTGGAAATTTACATTTTTCACTTTTGTCAGACGTTTGTAATATTCTCACAATAAGCTAATTAGCTCAATTGGAGCATTTCTAGCATGTTTGGTTGACATTGGAATTTATATTTTTCAGTTTTGTCAGACAATTGCAATAGTCTCTCAATAAGCTAGTTAGCTCAATTGGAGCAATTCTAGCATGTTTGGTTGAAATTGGAAATTTACATTTTTCAGTTTTGTCAGACGTTTGTAATATTCTCACAATAAGCTAATTAGCTCAATTGGAGCATTTCTAGCATGTTTGGTTGAAATTGGAAATTTACATTTTTCAGTGTTGTCAGACGTTTGTAATATTCTCACAATAAGCTAATTAGCTCAATTGGAGCATTTCTAGCATGTTTGGTTGAAATTGGAAATTTACATTTTTCACTTTTGTCAGACGTTTGTAATATTCTCACAATAAGCTAATTAGCTCAATTGGAGCATTTCTAGCATGTTCGGTTGAAATTGGAAATTTACATTTTTCACTTTTGTCAGACAATTGCAATATTCTCACAATAAGCTAATTAGCTCAATTGGAGCATTTCTAGCATGTTTGGTTGAAATTGGAAATTTACATTTTTCAATTTTGTTAGACGTTTGTAATATTCTCACAATAAGCTAATTAGCTCAATTGGAGCATTTCTAGCATGTTTGGTTGAAATTGGAAATCTACATTTTTCAGTTTTGTCAGACAATTGCAATATTCTCACAATAAGCTAATTAGCTCAATTGGAGCATTTCTAGCATGTTTGGTTGAAATTGGAAGTTTGCATTTTTCACTTTTGTCAGACAATTGCAATATTCTCTCATTAAGCTAATTAGCTCATTTGGAGCATTTCTAGCATTTTTGGTTGAAATTAGAAATTTACATTTTTCAGTGTTGTCAGACGTTTGTAATATTCTCACAATAAGCTAATTAGCTCAATTGGAGCATTTTTAGCATGTTTGGTTGAAATTGGAAATTTACATTTTTCAGTTTTGTCAGACAATTGCAATATTCTCACAATAAGCTAATTAGCTCAATTGGAGCATTTCTAGCATGTTTGGTTGAAATTGGAATTTTACATTTTTCAGTTTTGTCAGACGTTTGTAAAATTCTTACAGTAGGCTTATTTGCGCAATTTGAGCATTTCTAGCATGTTTGGTTGAAATTGGAAATTTACAATTTTCAGTGTTGTCAGACGTTTGTAATATTCTCACAATAAGCTAATTAGCTCAATTGGAGCATTTCTAGCATGTTTGGTTGAAATTGGAAATTTACATTTTTCAGTTTTGTCAGACGTTTGTAATATTCTCACAATAAGCTAATTAGCTCAATTGGAACATTTCTAGCATGTTTGGTTGAAATTGGAAGTTTACATTTTTCACTTTTGTCAGACAATTGCAATATTCTCACAATAAGCTAATTAGCTCAATTGGAGCATTTCTAGCATGTTTGGTTGAAATTGGAAATTTACATTTTTCACTTTTGTCAGACAATTGCAATATTCTCACAATAAGCTAATTAGCTCAATTGGAGCATTTCTAACATGTTTGGTTGAAATTGGAAATTTACATTTTTCAGTTTTGTCAGACGTTTGTAATATTCTCACAATAAGCTAATTAGCTCAATTGGAGCATTTCTAGCATGTTTGGTTGAAATTGGAAATTTACATTTCTCACTTTTGTCAGACGTTTGTAATATTCTCACAATAAGCTAATTAGCTCAATTGGAGCATTTCTAGCATGTTTGGTTGACATTGGAATTTTACATTTTTCAGTTTTGTCAGACAATTGCAATAGTCTCTCAATAAGCTAGTTAGCTCAATTGGAGCAATTCTAGCATGTTTTGTTGAAATTGGAAATTTACATTTTTCAGTTTTGTCAGACGTTTGTAATATTCTCACAATAAGCTAATTAGCTCAATTGGAGCATTTCTAGCATGTTTGGTTGAAATTGGAAATTTACATTTTTCAGTGTTGTCAGACAATTGTAATATTCTCACAATAAGCTAATTAGCTCAATTGGAGCATTTCTAGCATGTTTGGTTGAAATTGGAAATTTACATTTTTCAGTTTTGTCAGACGTTTGTAATATTCTCACAATAAGCTAATTAGCTCAATTGGAGCATTTCTAGCATGTTTGGTTGAAATTGGAAATTTAAATTTTTCACTTTTGTCAGACAATTGCAATATTCTCACAATAAGCTAATTAGCTCAATTGGAGCATTTCTAGCATGTTTGGTTGAAATTGGAAATTTACATTTTTCAATTTTGTTAGACGTTTGTAATATTCTCACAATAAGCTAATTAGCTCAATTGGAGCATTTCTAGCATGTTTGGTTGAAATTGGAAATTTACATTTTTCAGTTTTGTCAGACAATTGCAATATTCTCACAATAAGCTAATTAGCTCAATTGGAGCATTTCTAGCATGTTTGGTTGAAATTGGAAATTTACATTTTTGAGTTTTGTCAGACGTTTGTAAAATTCTTACAGTAGGCTTATTTGCGCAATTTGAGCATTTCTAGCATGTTTGGTTGAAATTGGAAATTTACATTTTTCAGTGTTGTCAGACGTTTGTAGTATTCTAACAATGATCTAATTAGCTCAATTGGAGCATTTCTAGCATGTTTGGTTGAAATTGGAAATTTACATTTTTCAATTTTGTTAGACGTTTGTAATATTCTCACAATAAGCTAATTAGCTCAATTGGAGCATTTCTAGCATGTTTGGTTGAAATTGGAAATCTACATTTTTCAGTTTTGTCAGACGTTTGTAGTATTCTCACAATAAGCTAATTAGCTCAATTGGAGCATTTCTAGCATGTTTGGTTGAAATTGGAAATTTACATTTTTCAATTTTGTTAGACGTTTGTAATATTCTCACAATAAGCTAATTAGCTCAATTGGAGCATTTCTAGCATGTTTGGTTGAAATTGGAAATTTACATTTTTCAGTTTTGTCAGACAATTGCAATATTCTCACAATAAGCTAATTAGCTCAATTGGAGCATTTCTAGCATGTTTGGTTGAAATTGGAAGTTTACATTTTTCACTTTTGTCAGACAATTGCAATATTCTCTCATTAAGCTAATTAGCTCATTTGGAGCATTTCTAGCATTTTTGGTTGAAATTAGAAATTTACATTTTTCAGTGTTGTCAGACGTTTGTAATATTCTCACGATAAGCTAATTAGCTCAATTGGAGCATTTCTAGCATGTTTGGTTGAAATTGGAAATTTACATTTTTCAGTTTTGTCAGACACTTGCAATATTCTCACAATAAGCTAATTAGCTCAATTGGAGCATTTCTAGCATGTTTGGTTGAAATTGGAAATTTACATTTTTCAGTGTTGTCAGACGTTTGTAAAATTCTTACAGTAGGCTTATTTGCGCAATTTGAGCATTTCTAGCATGTTTGGTTGAAATTGGAAATTTACAATTTTCAGTGTTGTCAGACGTTTGTAATATTCTCACAATAAGCTAATTAGCTCAATTGGAGCATTTCTAGCATGTTTGGTTGAAATTGGAAATTTACATTTTTCTGTTTTGTCAGACGTTTGTAATATTCTCACAATAAGCTAATTAGCTCAATTGGAACATTTCTAGCATGTTTGGTTGAAATCGGAAATTTACATTTTTCACTTTTGTCAGACAATTGCAATATTCTCACAATAAGCTAATTAGCTCAATTGGAGCATTTCTAGCATGTTTGGTTGAAATTGGAAATTTACATTTTTCACTTTTGTCAGACAATTGCAATATTCTCACAATAAGCTAATTAGCTCAATTGGAGCATTTCTAGCATGTTTGGTTGAAATTGGAAATTTACATTTTTCAGTTTTGTCAGACGTTTGTAATATTCTCACAATAAGCTAAGTAGCTCAATTGGAGCATTTCTAGCATGTTTGGTTGAAATTGGAAATTTACATTTTTCACTTTTGTCAGACGTTGGTAATATTCTCACAATAAGCTAATTAGCTCAATTGGAGCATTTCTAGCATGTTTGGTTGAAATTGGAAATTTACATTTCTCACTTTTGTCAGACGTTTGTAATATTCTCACAATAAGCTAATTAGCTCAATTGGAGCATTTCTAGCATGTTTGGTTGACATTGGAATTTTACATTTTTCAGTTTTGTCAGACAATTGCAATAGTCTCTCAATAAGCTAGTTAGCTCAATTGGAGCAATTCTAGCATGTTTTGTTGAAATTGGAAATTTACATTTTTCAGTTTTGTCAGACGTTTGTAATATTCTCACAATAAGCTAATTAGCTCAATTGGAGCATTTCTAGCATGTTTGGTTGAAATTGGAAATTTACATTTTTCAGTGTTGTCAGACAATTGTAATATTCTCACAATAAGCTAATTAGCTCAATTGGAGCATTTCTAGCATGTTTGGTTGAAATTGGAAATTTACATTTTTCAGTTTTGTCAGACGTTTGTAATATTCTCACAATAAGCTAATTAGCTCAATTGGAGCATTTCTAGCATGTTTGGTTGAAATTGGAAATTTAAATTTTTCACTTTTGTCAGACAATTGCAATATTCTCACAATAAGCTAATTAGCTCAATTGGAGCATTTCTAGCATGTTTGGTTGAAATTGGAAATTTACATTTTTCAGTTTTGTCAGACGTTTGTAATATTCTCACAATAAGCTAAGTAGCTCAATTGGAGCATTTCTAGCATGGTTGGTTGAAATTGGAAATTTACATTTTTCAATTTTGTTAGACGTTTGTAATATTCTCACAATAAGCTAATTAGCTCAATTGGAGCATTTCTAGCATGTTTGGTTGAAATTGGAAATTTACATTTTTCAGTTTTGTCAGACAATTGCAATATTCTCACAATAAGCTAATTAGCTCAATTGGAGCATTTCTAGCATGTTTGGTTGAAATTGGAAGTTTACATTTTTCACTTTTGTCAGACAATTGCAATATTCTCTCATTAAGCTAATTAGCTCATTTGGAGCATTTCTAGCATTTTTGGTTGAAATTAGAAATTTACATTTTTCAGTGTTGTCAGACGTTTGTAATATTCTCACGATAAGCTAATTAGCTCAATTGGAGCATTTCTAGCATGTTTGGTTGAAATTGGAAATTTACATTTTTCAGTTTTGTCAGACACTTGCAATATTCTCACAATAAGCTAATTAGCTCAATTGGAGCATTTCTAGCATGTTTGGTTGAAATTGGAAATTTACATTTTTCAGTTTTATCAGACGTTTGTAAAATTCTTACAGTAGGCTTATTTGCGCAATTTGAGCATTTCTAGCATGTTTGGTTGAAATTGGAAATTTACAATTTTCAGTGTTGTCAGACGTTTGTAATATTCTCACAATAAGCTAATTAGCTCAATTGGAGCATTTCTAGCATGTTTGGTTGAAATTGGAAATTTACATTTTTCTGTTTTGTCAGACGTTTGTAATATTCTCACAATAAGCTAATTAGCTCAATTGGAACATTTCTAGCATGTTTGGTTGAAATCGGAAATTTACATTTTTCACTTTTGTCAGACAATTGCAATATTCTCACAATAAGCTAATTAGCTCAATTGGAGCATTTCTAGCATGTTTGGTTGAAATTGGAAATTTACATTTTTCACTTTTGTCAGACAATTGCAATATTCTCACAATAAGCTAATTAGCTCAATTGGAGCATTTCTAGCATGTTTGGTTGAAATTGGAAATTTACATTTTTCAGTTTTGTCAGACGTTTGTAATATTCTCACAATAAGCTAAGTAGCTCAATTGGAGCATTTCTAGCATGTTTGGTTGAAATTGGAAATTTACATTTTTCACTTTTGTCAGACGTTGGTAATATTCTCACAATAAGCTAATTAGCTCAATTGGAGCATTTCTAGCATGTTTGGTTGACATTGGAATTTTACATTTTTCAGTTTTGTCAGACAATTGCAATAGTCTCTCAATAAGCTAGTTAGCTCAATTGGAGCAATTCTAGCATGTTTGGTTGAAATTGGAAATTTACATTTTTCAGTTTTGTCAGACGTTTGTAATATTCTCACAATAAGCTAATTAGCTCAATTGGAGCATTTCTAGCATGTTTGGTTGAAATTGGAAATTTACATTTTTCACTTTTGTCAGACGTTTGTAATATTCTCACAATAAGCTAATTAGCTCAATTGGAGCATTTCTAGCATGTTCGGTTGAAATTGGAAATTTACATTTTTCACTTTTGTCAGACAATTGCAATATTCTCACAATAAGCTAATTAGCTCAATTGGAGCATTTCTAGCATGTTTGGTTGAAATTGGAAATTTACATTTTTCAATTTTGTTAGATGTTTGTAATATTCTCACAATAAGCTAATTAGCTCAATTGGAGCATTTCTAGCATGTTTGGTTGAAATTGGAAATCTACATTTTCAGTTTTGTCAGACGTTTGTAGTATTCTCACAATAAGCTAATTAGCTCAATTGGAGCATTTCTAGCATGTTTGGTTGAAATTGGAAATTTACATTTTTCACTTTTGTCAGACAATTGCAATATTCTCACAATAAGCTAATTAGCTCAATTGGAGCATTTCTAGCATGGTTGGTTGAAATTGGAAATTTACATTTTTCAATTTTGTTAGACGTTTGTAATATTCTCACAATAAGCTAATTAGCTCAATTGGAGCATTTCTAGCATGTTTGGTTGAAATTGGAAATTTACATTTTTCAGTTTTGTCAGACAATTGCAATATTCTCACAATAAGCTAATTAGCTCAATTGGAGCATTTCTAGCATGTTTGGTTGAAATTGGAAATTTACATTTTTCAATTTTGTTAGACGTTTGTAATATTCTCACAATATGCTAATTAGCTCAATTGGAGCATTTCTAGCATGTTTGGTTGAAATTGGAAATCTACATTTTTCAGTTTTGTCAGACGTTTGTAGTATTCTCACAATAAGCTAATTAGCTCAATTGGAGCATTTCTAGCATGTTTGGTTGAAATTGGAAATTTACATTTTTCAGTTTTGTCAGACAATTGCAATATTCTCACAATAAGCTAATTAGCTCAATTGGAGCATTTCTAGCATGTTTGGTTGAAATTGGAAGTTTACATTTTTCACTTTTGTCAGACAATTGCAATATTCTCTCATTAAGCTAATTAGCTCATTTGGAGCATTTCTAGCATTTTTGGTTGAAATTAGAAATTTACATTTTTCAGTGTTGTCAGACGTTTGTAATATTCTCACAATAAGCTAATTAGCTCAATTGGAGCATTTCTAGCATGTTTGGTTGAAATTGGAAATTTACATTTTTCAGTTTTGTCAGACAATTGCAATATTCTCACAATAAGCTAATTAGCTCAATTGGAGCATTTCTAGCATGTTTGGTTGAAATTGGAATTTTACATTTTTCAGTTTTGTCAGACGTTTGTAAAATTCTTACAGTAGGCTTATTTGCGCAATTTGAGCATTTCTAGCATGTTTGGTTGAAATTGGAAATTTACAATTTTCAGTGTTGTCAGACGTTTGTAATATTCTCACAATAAGCTAATTAGCTCAATTGGAGCATTTCTAGCATGTTTGGTTGAAATTGGAAATTTACATTTTTCTGTTTTGTCAGACGTTTGTAATATTCTCACAATAAGCTAATTAGCTCAATTGGAACATTTCTAGCATGTTTGGTTGAAATTGGAAGTTTACATTTTTCACTTTTGTCAGACAATTTCAATATTCTCACAATAAGCTAATTAGCTCAATTGGAGCATTTCTAGCATGTTTGGTTGAAATTGGAAATTTACATTTTTCACTTTTGTCAGACAATTGCAATATTCTCACAATAAGCTAATTAGCTCAATTGGAGCATTTCTAACATGTTTGGTTGAAATTGGAAATTTACATTTTTCAGTTTTGTCAGACGTTTGTAATATTCTCACAATAAGCTAATTAGCTCAATTGGAGCATTTCTAGCATGTTTGGTTGAAATTGGAAATTTACATTTCTCACTTTTGTCAGACGTTTGTAATATTCTCACAATAAGCTAATTAGCTCAATTGGAGCATTTCTAGCATGTTTGGTTGACATTGGAATTTTACATTTTTCAGTTTTGTCAGACAATTGCAATAGTCTCTCAATAAGCTAGTTAGCTCAATTGGAGCAATTCTAGCATGTTTGGTTGAAATTGGAAATTTACATTTTTCAGTTTTGTCAGACGTTTGTAATATTCTCACAATAAGCTAATTAGCTCAATTGGAGCATTTCTAGCATGTTTGGTTGAAATTGGAAATTTACATTTTTCAGTGTTGTCAGACAATTGTAATATTCTCACAATAAGCTAATTAGCTCAATTGGAGCATTTTTAGCATGTTTGGTTGAAATTGGAAATTTACATTTTTCAGTTTTGTCAGACGTTTGTAATATTCTCACAATAAGCTAATTAGCTCAATTGGAGCATTTCTAGCATGTTTGGTTGAAATTGGAAATTTACAATTTTCAATTTTGTCAGACAATTGCAATATTCTCACAATAAGCTAATTAGCTCAATTGGAGCATTTCTAGCATGTTTGGTTGAAATTGGAAATTTACATTTTTCAATTTTGTTAGACGTTTGTAATATTCTCACAATAAGCTAATTAGCTCAATTGGAGCATTTCTAGCATGTTTGGTTGAAATTGGAAATCTACATTTTTCAGTTTTGTCAGACGTTTGTAGTATTCTCACAATAAGCTAATTAGCTCAATTGGAGCATTTCTAGCATGTTTGGTTGAAATTGGAAATTTACATTTTTCACTTTTGTCAGACAATTGCAATATTCTCACAATAAGCTAATTAGCTCAATTGGAGCATTTCTAGCATGGTTGGTTGAAATTGGAAATTTACATTTTTCAATTTTGTTAGACGTTTGTAATATTCTCACAATAAGCTAATTAGCTCAATTGGAGCATTTCTAGCATGTTTGGTTGAAATTGGAAATTTACATTTTTCAGTTTTGTCAGACAATTGCAATATTCTCACAATAAGCTAATTAGCTCAATTGGAGCATTTCTAGCATGTTTGGTTGAAATTGGAAATTTACATTTTTCAATTTTGTTAGACGTTTGTAATATTCTCACAATATGCTAATTAGCTCAATTGGAGCATTTCTAGCATGTTTGGTTGAAATTGGAAATTTACATTTTTCAGTTTTGTCAGACGTTTGTAGTATTCTCACAATAAGCTAATTAGCTCAATTGGAGCATTTCTAGCATGTTTGGTTGAAATTGGAAATTTACATTTTTCAGTTTTGTCAGACAATTGCAATATTCTCACAATAAGCTAATTAGCTCAATTGGAGCATTTCTAGCATGTTTGGTTGAAATTGGAAGTTTACATTTTTCACTTTTGTCAGACAATTGCAATATTCTCTCATTAAGCTAATTAGCTCATTTGGAGCATTTCTAGCATTTTTGGTTGAAATTAGAAATTTACATTTTTCAGTGTTGTCAGACGTTTGTAATATTCTCACAATAAGCTAATTAGCTCAATTGGAGCATTTCTAGCATGTTTGGTTGAAATTGGAAATTTACATTTTTCAGTTTTGTCAGACAATTGCAATATTCTCACAATAAGCTAATTAGCTCAATTGGAGCATTTCTAGCATGTTTGGTTGAAATTGGAATTTTACATTTTTCAGTTTTGTCAGACGTTTGTAAAATTCTTACAGTAGGCTTATTTGCGCAATTTGAGCATTTCTAGCATGTTTGGTTGAAATTGGAAATTTACAATTTTCAGTGTTGTCAGACGTTTGTAATATTCTCACAATAAGCTAATTAGCTCAATTGGAGCATTTCTAGCATGTTTGGTTGAAATTGGAAATTTACATTTTTCTGTTTTGTCAGACGTTTGTAATATTCTCACAATAAGCTAATTAGCTCAATTGGAACATTTCTAGCATGTTTGGTTGAAATTGGAAGTTTACATTTTTCACTTTTGTCAGACAATTGCAATATTCTCACAATAAGCTAATTAGCTCAATTGGAGCATTTCTAGCATGTTTGGTTGAAATTGGAAATTTACATTTTTCACTTTTGTCAGACAATTGCAATATTCCCACAATAAGCTAATTAGCTCAATTGGAGCATTTCTAACATGTTTGGTTGAAATTGGAAATTTACATTTTTCAGTTTTGTCAGACGTTTGTAATATTCCCACAATAAGCTAATTAGCTCAATTGGAGCATTTCTAGCATGTTTGGTTGAAATTGGAAATTTACATTTCTCACTTTTGTCAGACGTTTGTAATATTCTCATAATAAGCTAATTAGCTCAATTGGAGCATTTCTAGCATGTTTGGTTGACATTGGAATTTTACATTTTTCAGTTTTGTCAGACAATTGCAATAGTCTCTCAATAAGCTAGTTAGCTCAATTGGAGCAATTCTAGCATGTTTGGTTGAAATTGGAAATTTACATTTTTCAGTTTTGTCAGACGTTTGTAATATTCTCACAATAAGCTAATTAGCTCAATTGGAGCATTTCTAGCATGTTTGGTTGAAATTGGAAATTTACATTTTTCAGTGTTGTCAGACAATTGTAATATTCTCACAATAAGCTAATTAGCTCAATTGGAGCATTTCTAGCATGTTTGGTTGAAATTGGAAATTTACATTTTTCAGTTTTGTCAGACGTTTGTAATATTCTCACAATAAGCTAATTAGCTCAATTGGAGCATTTCTAGCATGTTTGGTTGAAATTGGAAATTTACATTTTTCAATTTTGTTAGACGTTTGTAATATTCTCACAATAAGCTAATTAGCTCAATTGGAGCATTTCTAGCATGTTTGGTTGAAATTGGAAATTTACATTTTTCAGTTTTGTCAGACAATTGCAATATTCTCACAATAAGCTAATTAGCTCAATTGGAGCATTTCTAGCATGTTTGGTTGAAATTGGAAATTTACATTTTTCAGTTTTGTCAGACGTTTGTAAAATTCTTACAGTAGGCTTATTTGCGCAATTTGAGCATTTCTAGCATGTTTGGTTGAAATTGGAAATTTACATTTTTCAGTGTTGTCAGACAATTGTAGTATTCTAACAATGATCTAATTAGCTCAATTGGAGCATTTCTAGCATGTTTGGTTGAAATTGGAAATTTACATTTTTCAATTTTGTTAGACAGTTGTAATATTCTCACAATAAGCTAATTAGCTCAATTGGAGCATTTCTAGCATGTTTGGTTGAAATTGGAAATCTACATTTTTCAGTTTTGTCAGACGTTTGTAGTATTCTCACAATAAGCTAATTAGCTCAATTGGAGCATTTCTAGCATGTTTGGTTGAAATTGGAATATTACATTTTTCAATTTTGTTAGACGTTTGTAATATTCTCACAATAAGCTAATTAGCTCAATTGGAGCATTTCTAGCATGTTTGGTTGAAATTGGAAATTTACATTTTTCAGTTTTGTCAGACAATTGCAATATTCTCACAATAAGCTAATTAGCTCAATTGGAGCATTTCTAGCATGTTTGGTTGAAATTGGAAGTTTACATTTTTCACTTTTGTCAGACAATTGCAATATTCTCTCATTAAGCTAATTAGCTCATTTGGAGCATTTCTAGCATTTTTGGTTGAAATTAGAAATTTACATTTTTCAGTGTTGTCAGACGTTTGTAATATTCTCACAATAAGCTAATTAGCTCAATTGGAGCATTTCTAGCATGTTTGGTTGAAATTGGAAATTTACATTTTTCAGTTTTGTCAGACAATTGCAATATTCTCACAATAAGCTAATTAGCTCAATTGGAGCATTTCTAGCATGTTTGGTTGAAATTGGAAATTTACATTTTTCAGTTTTGTCAGACGTTTGTAAAATTCTTACAGTAGGCTTGTTTGCGCAATTTGAGCATTTCTAGCATGTTTGGTTGAAATTGGAAATTTACAATTTTCAGTGTTGTCAGACGTTTGTAATATTCTCACAATAAGCTAATTAGCTCAATTGGAGCATTTCTAGCATGTTTGGTTGAAATTGGAAATTTACATTTTTCTGTTTTGTCAGACATTTGTAATATTCTCACAATAAGCTAATTAGCTCAATTGGAACATTTCTAGCATGTTTGGTTGAAATCGGAAATTTACATTTTTCAATTTTGTCAGACAATTGCAATATTTTCACAATAACCTAATTAGCTCAATTGGAGCATTTCTAGCATGTTTGGTTGAAATTGGAAATTTACATTTTTCACTTTTGTCAGACAATTGCAATATTCTCACAATAAGCTAATTAGCTCAATTGGAGCATTTCTAGCATGTTTGGTTGAAATTGGAAGTTTACATTTTTCACTTTTGTCAGACAATTGCAATATTCTCTCATTAAGCTAATTAGCTCATTTGGAGCATTTCTAGCATTTTTGGTTGAAATTAGAAATTTACATTTTTCAGTGTTGTCAGACAATTGTAGTATTCTAACAATGATCTAATTAGCTCAATTGGAGCATTTCTAGCATGTTTGGTTGAAATTGGAAATTTACATTTTTCAATTTTGTTAGACAGTTGTAATATTCTCACAATAAGCTAATTAGCTCAATTGGAGCATTTCTAGCATGTTTGGTTGAAATTGGAAATCTACATTTTTCAGTTTTGTCAGACGTTTGTAGTATTCTCACAATAAGCTAATTAGCTCAATTGGAGCATTTCTAGCATGTTTGGTTGAAATTGGAATATTACATTTTTCAATTTTGTTAGACGTTTGTAATATTCTCACAATAAGCTAATTAGCTCAATTGGAGCATTTCTAGCATGTTTGGTTGAAATTGGAAATTTACATTTTTCAGTTTTGTCAGACAATTGCAATATTCTCACAATAAGCTAATTAGCTCAATTGGAGCATTTCTAGCATGTTTGGTTGAAATTGGAAGTTTACATTTTTCACTTTTGTCAGACAATTGCAATATTCTCTCATTAAGCTAATTAGCTCATTTGGAGCATTTCTAGCATTTTTGGTTGAAATTAGAAATTTACATTTTTCAGTGTTGTCAGACGTTTGTAATATTCTCACAATAAGCTAATTAGCTCAATTGGAGCATTTCTAGCATGTTTGGTTGAAATTGGAAATTTACATTTTTCAGTTTTGTCAGACAATTGCAATATTCTCACAATAAGCTAATTAGCTCAATTGGAGCATTTCTAGCATGTTTGGTTGAAATTGGAAATTTACATTTTTCAGTTTTGTCAGACGTTTGTAAAATTCTTACAGTAGGCTTATTTGCGCAATTTGAGCATTTCTAGCATGTTTGGTTGAAATTGGAAATTTACAATTTTCAGTGTTGTCAGACGTTTGTAATATTCTCACAATAAGCTAATTAGCTCAATTGGAGCATTTCTAGCATGTTTGGTTGAAATTGGAAATTTACATTTTTCTGTTTTGTCAGACGTTTGTAATATTCTCACAATAAGCTAATTAGCTCAATTGGAACATTTCTAGCATGTTTGGTTGAAATCGGAAATTTACATTTTTCAATTTTGTCAGACAATTGCAATATTTTCACAATAAGCTAATTAGCTCAATTGGAGCATTTCTAGCATGTTTGGTTGAAATTGGAAATTTACATTTTTCACTTTTGTCAGACAATTGCAATATTCTCACAATAAGCTAATTAGCTCAATTGGAGCATTTCTAGCATGTTTGGTTGAAATTGGAAATTTACATTTTTCAGTTTTGTCAGACGTTTGTAATATTCTCACAATAAGCTAAGTAGCTCAATTGGAGCATTTCTAGCATGTTTGGTTGAAATTGGAAATTTACATTTTTCACTTTTGTCAGACAATTGTAATATTCTCACAATAAGCTAATTAGCTCAATTGGAGCATTTCTAGCATGTTTGGTTGAAATTGGAAATTTACATTTTTCAGTTTTGTCAGACGTTTGTAATATTCTCACAATAAGCTAATTAGCTCAATTGGAGCATTTCTAGCATGTTTGGTTGAAATTGGAAATTTACATTTTTCAATTTTGTTAGACGTTTGTAATATTCTCACAATAAGCTAATTAGCTCAATTGGAGCATTTCTAGCATGTTTGGTTGAAATTGGAAATTTACATTTTTCAATTTTGTTAGACAGTTGTAATATTCTCACAATAAGCTAATTAGCTCAATTGGAGCATTTCTAGCATGTTTGGTTGAAATTGGAAATCTACATTTTTCAGTTTTGTCAGACGTTTGTAGTATTCTCACAATAAGCTAATTAGCTCAATTGGAGCATTTCTAGCATGTTTGGTTGAAATTGGAATATTACATTTTTCAATTTTGTTAGACGTTTGTAATATTCTCACAATAAGCTAATTAGCTCAATTGGAGCATTTCTAGCATGTTTGGTTGAAATTGGAAATTTACATTTTTCAGTTTTGTCAGACAATTGCAATATTCTCACAATAAGCTAATTAGCTCAATTGGAGCATTTCTAGCATGTTTGGTTGAAATTGGAAGTTTACATTTTTCACTTTTGTCAGACAATTGCAATATTCTCTCATTAAGCTAATTAGCTCATTTGGAGCATTTCTAGCATTTTTGGTTGAAATTAGAAATTTACATTTTTCAGTGTTGTCAGACGTTTGTAATATTTTCACAATAAGCTAATTAGCTCAATTGGAGCATTTCTAGCATGTTTGGTTGAAATTGGAAATTTACATTTTTCAGTTTTGTCAGACAATTGCAATATTCTCACAATAAGCTAATTAGCTCAATTGGAGCATTTCTAGCATGTTTGGTTGAAATTGGAAATTTACATTTTTCAGTTTTGTCAGACGTTTGTAAAATTCTTACAGTAGGCTTATTTGCGCAATTTGAGCATTTCTAGCATGTTTGGTTGAAATTGGAAATTTACAATTTTCAGTGTTGTCAGACGTTTGTAATATTCTCACAATAAGCTAATTAGCTCAATTGGAGCATTTCTAGCATGTTTGGTTGAAATTGGAAATTTACATTTTTCTGTTTTGTCAGACATTTGTAATATTCTCACAATAAGCTAATTAGCTCAATTGGAACATTTCTAGCATGTTTGGTTGAAATCGGAAATTTACATTTTTCAATTTTGTCAGACAATTGCAATATTTTCACAATAACCTAATTAGCTCAATTGGAGCATTTCTAGCATGTTTGGTTGAAATTGGAAATTTACATTTTTCACTTTTGTCAGACAATTGCAATATTCTCACAATAAGCTAATTAGCTCAATTGGAGCATTTCTAGCATGTTTGGTTGAAATTGGAAGTTTACATTTTTCACTTTTGTCAGACAATTGCAATATTCTCTCATTAAGCTAATTAGCTCATTTGGAGCATTTCTAGCATTTTTGGTTGAAATTAGAAATTTACATTTTTCAGTGTTGTCAGACAATTGTAGTATTCTAACAATGATCTAATTAGCTCAATTGGAGCATTTCTAGCATGTTTGGTTGAAATTGGAAATTTACATTTTTCAATTTTGTTAGACAGTTGTAATATTCTCACAATAAGCTAATTAGCTCAATTGGAGCATTTCTAGCATGTTTGGTTGAAATTGGAAATCTACATTTTTCAGTTTTGTCAGACGTTTGTAGTATTCTCACAATAAGCTAATTAGCTCAATTGGAGCATTTCTAGCATGTTTGGTTGAAATTGGAATATTACATTTTTCAATTTTGTTAGACGTTTGTAATATTCTCACAATAAGCTAATTAGCTCAATTGGAGCATTTCTAGCATGTTTGGTTGAAATTGGAAATTTACATTTTTCAGTTTTGTCAGACAATTGCAATATTCTCACAATAAGCTAATTAGCTCAATTGGAGCATTTCTAGCATGTTTGGTTGAAATTGGAAGTTTACATTTTTCACTTTTGTCAGACAATTGCAATATTCTCTCATTAAGCTAATTAGCTCATTTGGAGCATTTCTAGCATTTTTGGTTGAAATTAGAAATTTACATTTTTCAGTGTTGTCAGACGTTTGTAATATTCTCACAATAAGCTAATTAGCTCAATTGGAGCATTTCTAGCATGTTTGGTTGAAATTGGAAATTTACATTTTTCAGTTTTGTCAGACAATTGCAATATTCTCACAATAAGCTAATTAGCTCAATTGGAGCATTTCTAGCATGTTTGGTTGAAATTGGAAATTTACATTTTTCAGTTTTGTCAGACGTTTGTAAAATTCTTACAGTAGGCTTATTTGCGCAATTTGAGCATTTCTAGCATGTTTGGTTGAAATTGGAAATTTACAATTTTCAGTGTTGTCAGACGTTTGTAATATTCTCACAATAAGCTAATTAGCTCAATTGGAGCATTTCTAGCATGTTTGGTTGAAATTGGAAATTTACATTTTTCTGTTTTGTCAGACGTTTGTAATATTCTCACAATAAGCTAATTAGCTCAATTGGAACATTTCTAGCATGTTTGGTTGAAATCGGAAATTTACATTTTTCAATTTTGTCAGACAATTGCAATATTTTCACAATAAGCTAATTAGCTCAATTGGAGCATTTCTAGCATGTTTGGTTGAAATTGGAAATTTACATTTTTCACTTTTGTCAGACAATTGCAATATTCTCACAATAAGCTAATTAGCTCAATTGGAGCATTTCTAGCATGTTTGGTTGAAATTGGAAATTTACATTTTTCAGTTTTGTCAGACGTTTGTAATATTTTCACAATAAGCTAAGTAGCTCAATTGGAGCATTTCTAGCATGTTTGGTTGAAATTGGAAATTTACATTTTTCACTTTTGTCAGACGTTTGTAATATTCTCACAATAAGCTAATTAGCTCAATTGGAGCATTTCTAGCATGTTTGGTTGAAATTGGAATTTTACATTTTTCAGTTTTGTCAGACAATTGCATTAGTCTCTCAATAAGCTAGTTAGCTCAATTGGAGCAATTCTAGCATGTTTGGTTGAAATTGGAAATTTACATTTTTCAGTTTTGTCAGACGTTTGTAATATTCTCACAATAAGCTAATTAGCTCAATTGGAGCATTTCTAGCATGTTTGGTTGAAATTGGAAATTTACATTTTTCACTTTTGTCAGACAATTGCAATATTCTCACAATAAGCTAATTAGCTCAATTGGAGCATTTCTAGCATGTTTGGTTGAAATTGGAAATTTACATTTTTCACTTTTGTCAGACAATTGCAATATTCTCACAATAAGCTAATTAGCTCAATTGGAGCATTTCTAGCATGTTTGGTTGAAATTGCAAATTTACATTTTTCAATTTTGTTAGACGTTTGTAATATTCTCACAATATGCTAATTAGCTCAATTGGAGCATTTCTAGCATGTTTGGTTGAAATTGGAAATCTACATTTTTCAGTTTTGTCAGACGTTTGTAGTATTCTCACAATAAGCTAATTAGCTCAATTGGAGCATTTCTAGCATGTTTGGTTGAAATTGGAAATTTACATTTTTCAATTTTGTTAGACGTTTGTAATATTCTCACAATAAGCTAATTAGCTCAATTGGAGCATTTCTAGCATGTTTGGTTGAAATTGGAAATTTACATTTTTCAGTTTTGTCAGACAATTGCAATATTCTCACAATAAGCTAATTAGCTCAATTGGAGCATTTCTAGCATGTTTGGTTGAAATTGGAAGTTTACATTTTTCACTTTTGTCAGACAATTGCAATATTCTCTCATTAAGCTAATTAGCTCATTTGGAGCATTTCTAGCATTTTTGGTTGAAATTAGAAATTTACATTTTTCAGTGTTGTCAGACAATTGTAGTATTCTAACAATGATCTAATTAGCTCAATTGGAGCATTTCTAGCATGTTTGGTTGAAATTGGAAATTTACATTTTTCAATTTTCTTAGACAGTTGTAATATTCTCACAATAAGCTAATTAGCTCAATTGGAGCATTTCTAGCATGTTTGGTTGAAATTGGAAATCTACATTTTTCAGTTTTGTCAGACGTTTGTAGTATTCTCACAATAAGCTAATTAGCTCAATTGGAGCATTTCTAGCATGTTTGGTTGAAATTGGAATATTACATTTTTCAATTTTGTTAGACGTTTGTAATATTCTCACAATAAGCTAATTAGCTCAATTGGAGCATTTCTAGCATGTTTGGTTGAAATTGGAAATTTACATTTTTCAGTTTTGTCAGACAATTGCAATATTCTCACAATAAGCTAATTAGCTCAATTGGAGCATTTCTAGCATGTTTGGTTGAAATTGGAAGTTTACATTTTTCACTTTTGTCAGACAATTGCAATATTCTCTCATTAAGCTAATTAGCTCATTTGGAGCATTTCTAGCATTTTTGGTTGAAATTAGAAATTTACATTTTTCAGTGTTGTCAGACGTTTGTAATATTCTCACAATAAGCTAATTAGCTCAATTGGAGCATTTCTAGCATGTTTGGTTGAAATTGGAAATTTACATTTTTCAGTTTTGTCAGACAATTGCAATATTCTCACAATAAGCTAATTAGCTCAATTGGAGCATTTCTAGCATGTTTGGTTGAAATTGGAAATTTACATTTTTCAGTTTTGTCAGACGTTTGTAAAATTCTTACAGTAGGCTTATTTGCGCAATTTGAGCATTTCTAGCATGTTTGGTTGAAATTGGAAATTTACAATTTTCAGTGTTGTCAGACGTTTGTAATATTCTCACAATAAGCTAATTAGCTCAATTGGAGCATTTCTAGCATGTTTGGTTGAAATTGGAAATTTACATTTTTCTGTTTTGTCAGACGTTTGTAATATTCTCACAATAAGCTAATTAGCTCAATTGGAACATTTCTAGCATGTTTGGTTGAAATCGGAAATTTACATTTTTCAATTTTGTCAGACAATTGCAATATTTTCACAATAAGCTAATTAGCTCAATTGGAGCATTTCTAGCATGTTTGGTTGAAATTGGAAATTTACATTTTTCACTTTTGTCAGACAATTGCAATATTCTCACAATAAGCTAATTAGCTCAATTGGAGCATTTCTAGCATGTTTGGTTGAAATTGGAAATTTACATTTTTCAGTTTTGTCAGACGTTTGTAATATTCTCACAATAAGCTAAGTAGCTCAATTGGAGCATTTCTAGCATGTTTGGTTGAAATTGGAAATTTACATTTTTCACTTTTGTCAGACGTTTGTAATATTCTCACAATAAGCTAATTAGCTCAATTGGAGCATTTCTAGCATGTTTGGTTGAAATTGGAATTTTACATTTTTCAGTTTTGTCAGACAATTGCATTAGTCTCTCAATAAGCTAGTTAGCTCAATTGGAGCAATTCTAGCATGTTTGGTTGAAATTGGAAATTTACATTTTTCAGTTTTGTCAGACGTTTGTAATATTCTCACAATAAGCTAATTAGCTCAATTGGAGCATTTCTAGCATGTTTGGTTGAAATTGGAAATTTACATTTTTCACTTTTGTCAGACAATTGCAATATTCTCACAATAAGCTAATTAGCTCAATTGGAGCATTTCTAGCATGTTTGGTTGAAATTGGAAATTTACATTTTTCACTTTTGTCAGACAATTGCAATATTCTCACAATAAGCTAATTAGCTCAATTGGAGCATTTCTAGCATGTTTGGTTGAAATTGCAAATTTACATTTTTCAATTTTGTTAGACGTTTGTAATATTCTCACAATATGCTAATTAGCTCAATTGGAGCATTTCTAGCATGTTTGGTTGAAATTGGAAATCTACATTTTTCAGTTTTGTCAGACGTTTGTAGTATTCTCACAATAAGCTAATTAGCTCAATTGGAGCATTTCTAGCATGTTTGGTTGAAATTGGAAATTTACATTTTTCAATTTTGTTAGACGTTTGTAATATTCTCACAATAAGCTAATTAGCTCAATTGGAGCATTTCTAGCATGTTTGGTTGAAATTGGAAATTTACATTTTTCAGTTTTGTCAGACAATTGCAATATTCTCACAATAAGCTAATTAGCTCAATTGGAGCATTTCTAGCATGTTTGGTTGAAATTGGAAGTTTACATTTTTCACTTTTGTCAGACAATTGCAATATTCTCTCATTAAGCTAATTAGCTCATTTGGAGCATTTCTAGCATTTTTGGTTGAAATTAGAAATTTACATTTTTCAGTGTTGTCAGACGTTTGTAATATTCTCACAATAAGCTAATTAGCTCAATTGGAGCATTTCTAGCATGTTTGGTTGAAATTGGAAATTTACATTTTTCACTTTTGTCAGACAATTGCAATATTCTCACAATAAGCTAATTAGCTCAATTGGAGCATTTCTAGCATGTTTGGTTGAAATTGGAAATTTACATTTTTCAGTTTTGTCAGACGTTTGTAAAATTCTTACAGTAGGCTTATTTGCGCAATTTGAGCATTTCTAGCATGTTTGGTTGAAATTGGAAATTTACAATTTTCAGTGTTGTCAGACGTTTGTAATATTCTCACAATAAGCTAATTAGCTCAATTGGAGCATTTCTAGCATGTTTGGTTGAAATTGGAAATTTACATTTTTCTGTTTTGTCAGACGTTTGTAATATTCTCACAATAAGCTAATTAGCTCAATTGGAACATTTCTAGCATGTTTGGTTGAAATCGGAAATTTACATTTTTCACTTTTGTCAGACAATTGCAATATTCTCACAATAAGCTAATTAGCTCAATTGGAGCATTTCTAGCATGTTTGGTTGAAATTGGAAATTTACATTTTTCACTTTTGTCAGACAATTGCAATACTCTCACAATAAGCTAATTAGCTCAATTGAAGCATTTCTAGCATGTTTGGTTGAAATTGGAATTTTACATTTTTCAGTTTTGTCAGACAATTGCAATAGTCTCTCAATAAGCTAGTTAGCTCAATTGGAGCAATTCTAGCATGTTTGGTTGAAATTGGAAATTTACATTTTTCAGTTTTGTCAGACGTTTGTAATATTCTCACAATAAGCTAATTAGCTCAATTGGAGCATTTCTAGCATGTTTGGTTGAAATTGGAATATTACATTTTTCAGTGTTGTCAGACGTTTGTAATATTCTCACAATAAGCTAATTAGCTCAATTGGAGCATTTCTAGCATGTTTGGTTGAAATTGGAAATTTACATTTTTCACTTTTGTCAGACGTTTGTAATATTCTCACAATAAGCTAATTAGCTCAATTGGAGCATCTCTAGCATGTTCGGTTGAAATTGGAAATTTACATTTTTCACTTTTGTCAGACAATTGCAATATTCTCACAATAAGCTAATTAGCTCAATTGGAGCATTTCTAGCATGTTTGGTTGAAATTGGAAATTTACATTTTTCAATTTTGTTAGACGTTTGTAATATTCTCACAATAAGCTAATTAGCTCAATTGGAGCATTTCTAGCATGTTTGGTTGAAATTGGAAATTTACATTTTTCAGTTTTGTCAGACAATTGCAATATTCTCACAATAAGCTAATTAGCTCAATTGGAGCATTTCTAGCATGTTTGGTTGAAATTGGAAATTTACATTTTTCACTTTTGTCAGACAATTGCAATATTCTCTCATTAAGCTAATTAGCTCATTTGGAGCATTTCTAGCATTTTTGGTTGAAATTAGAAATTTACATTTTTCAGTGTTGTCAGACGTTTGTAATATTCTCACAATATGCTAATTAGCTCAATTGGAGCATTTCTAGCATGTTTGGTTGAAATTGGAAATTTATATTTTTCACTTTTGTCAGACAATTGCAATATTCTCACAATAAGCTAATTAGCTCAATTGGAGCATTTCTAGCATGTTTGGTTGAAATTGGAAATTTATATTTTTCAGTTTTGTCAGACGTTTGTAAAATTCTTACAGTAGGCTTATTTGCGCAATTTGAGCATTTCTAGCATGTTTGGTTGAAATTGGAAATTTACATTTTTCAGTGTTGTCAGACGTTTGTAGTATTCTAACAATGGGCTAATTAGCTCAATTGGAGCATTTCTAGCATGTTTGGTTGAAATTGGAAATTTACATTTTTCACTTTTGTCAGACAATTGCAATATTCTCACAATAAGCTAATTAGCTCAATTGGAGCATTTCTAGCATGTTTGGTTGAAATTGCAAATTTACATTTTTCAATTTTGTTAGACGTTTGTAATATTCTCACAATATGCTAATTAGCTCAATTGGAGCATTTCTAGCATGTTTGGTTGAAATTGGAAATCTACATTTTTCAGTTTTGTCAGACGTTTGTAGTATTCTCACAATAAGCTAATTAGCTCAATTGGAGCATTTCTAGCATGTTTGGTTGAAATTGGAAATTTACATTTTTCAATTTTGTTAGACGTTTGTAATATTCTCACAATAAGCTAATTAGCTCAATTGGAGCATTTCTAGCATGTTTGGTTGAAATTGGAAATTTACATTTTTCAGTTTTGTCAGACAATTGCAATATTCTCACAATAAGCTAATTAGCTCAATTGGAGCATTTCTAGCATGTTTGGTTGAAATTGGAAGTTTACATTTTTCACTTTTGTCAGACAATTGCAATATTCTCTCATTAAGCTAATTAGCTCATTTGGAGCATTTCTAGCATTTTTGGTTGAAATTGGAAATTTACATTTTTCAGTGTTGTCAGACGTTTGTAATATTCTCACAATAAGCTAATTAGCTCAATTGGAGCATTTCTAGCATGTTTGGTTAAAATTGGAAATTTACATTTTTCACTTTTGTCAGACAATTGCAATATTCTCACAATAAGCTAATTAGCTCAATTGGAGCATTTCAAGCATGTTTGGTTGAAATTGGAAATTTACATTTTTCAGTTTTGTCAGACGTTTGTAAAATTCTTACAGTAGGCTTATTTGCGCAATTTGAGCATTTCTAGCATGTTTGGTTGAAATTGGAAATTTACAATTTTCAGTGTTGTCAGACGTTTGTAATATTCTCACAATAAGCTAATTAGCTCAATTGGAGCATTTCTAGCATGTTTGGTTGAAATTGGAAATTTACATTTTTCACTTTTGTCAGACAATTGCAATATTCTCACAATAACCTAATTAGCTCAATTGGAGCATTTCTAGCATGTTTGGTTGAAATTGGAAATTTACATTTTTCAGTTTTGTCAGACGTTTGTAAAATTCTTACAGTAGGCTTATTTGCGCAATTTGAGCATTTCTAGCATGTTTGGTTGAAATTGGAAAATTACAATTTTCATTGTTGTCAGACGTTTGTAATATTCTCACAATAAGCTAATTAGCTCAATTGGAGCATTTCTAGCATGTTTGGTTGAAATTGGAAATTTACATTTTTCAGTTTTGTCAGACGTTTGTAAAATTCTTACAGTAGGCTTATTTGCGCAATTTGAGCATTTCTAGCATGTTTGGTTGAAATTGGAAATTTACAATTTTCAGTGTTGTCAGACGTTTGTAATATTCTCACAATAAGCTAATTAGCTCAATTGGAGCATTTCTAGCATGTTTGGTTGAAATTGGAAATTTACATTTTTCAGTGTTGTCAGACGTTTGTAATATTCTCACAATAAGCTAATTAGCTCAATTGGAGCATTTCTAGCATGTTTGGTTGAAATTGGAAATTTACATTTTTCACTTTTGTCAGACGTTTGTAATATTCTCACAATAAGCTAATTAGCTCAATTGGAGCATTTCTAGCATGTTCGGTTGAAATTGGAAATTTACATTTTTCACTTTTGTCAGACAATTGCAATATTCTCACAATAAGCTAATTAGCTCAATTGGAGCATTTCTAGCATGTTTGGTTGAAATTGGAAATTTACATTTTTCAATTTTGTTAGACGTTTGTAATATTCTCACAATAAGCTAATTAGCTCAATTGGAGCATTTCTAGCATGTTTGGTTGAAATTGGAAATTTACATTTTTCAGTTTTGTCAGACAATTGCAATATTCTCACAATAAGCTAATTAGCTCAATTGGAGCATTTCTAGCATGTTTGGTTGAAATTGGAAATTTACATTTTTCACTTTTGTCAGACAATTGCAATATTCTCTCATTAAGCTAATTAGCTCATTTGGAGCATTTCTAGCATTTTTGGTTGAAATTAGAAATTTACATTTTTCAGTGTTGTCAGACGTTTGTAATATTCTCACAATATGCTAATTAGCTCAATTGGAGCATTTCTAGCATGTTTGGTTGAAATTGGAAATTTATATTTTTCACTTTTGTCAGACAATTGCAATATTCTCACAATAAGCTAATTAGCTCAATTGGAGCATTTCTAGCATGTTTGGTTGAAATTGGAAATTTATATTTTTCAGTTTTGTCAGACGTTTGTAAAATTCTTACAGTAGGCTTATTTGCGCAATTTGAGCATTTCTAGCATGTTTGGTTGAAATTGGAAATTTACATTTTTCAGTGTTGTCAGACGTTTGTAGTATTCTAACAATGGGCTAATTAGCTCAATTGGAGCATTTCTAGCATGTTTGGTTGAAATTGGAAATTTACATTTTTCAGTTTTGTCAGACAATTGCAATATTCTCACAATAAGCTAATTAGCTCAATTGGAGCATTTCTAGCATGTTTGGTTGAAATTGCAAATTTACATTTTTCAATTTTGTTAGACGTTTGTAATATTCTCACAATATGCTAATTAGCTCAATTGGAGCATTTCTAGCATGTTTGGTTGAAATTGGAAATCTACATTTTTCAGTTTTGTCAGACGTTTGTAGTATTCTCACAATAAGCTAATTAGCTCAATTGGAGCATTTCTAGCATGTTTGGTTGAAATTGGAAATTTACATTTTTCAATTCTGTTAGACGTTTGTAATATTCTCACAATAAGCTAATTAGCTCAATTGGAGCATTTCTAGCATGTTTGGTTGAAATTGGAAATTTACATTTTTCAGTTTTGTCAGACAATTGCAATATTCTCACAATAAGCTAATTAGCTCAATTGGAGCATTTCTAGCATGTTTGGTTGAAATTGGAAGTTTACATTTTTCACTTTTGTCAGACAATTGCAATATTCTCTCATTAAGCTAATTAGCTCATTTGGAGCATTTCTAGCATTTTTGGTTGAAATTAGAAATTTACATTTTTCAGTGTTGTCAGACGTTTGTAATATTCTCACAATAAGCTAATTAGCTCAATTGGAGCATTTCTAGCATGTTTGGTTGAAATTGGAAATTTACATTTTTCACTTTTGTCAGACAATTGCAATATTCTCACAATAAGCTAATTAGCTCAATTGGAGCATTTCTAGCATGTTTGGTTGAAATTGAAAATTTACATTTTTCAGTTTTGTCAGACGTTTGTAAAATTCTTACAGTAGGCTTATTTGCGCAATTTGAGCATTTCTAGCATGTTTGGTTGAAATTGGAAATTTACAATTTTCAGTGTTGTCAGACGTTTGTAATATTCTCACAATAAGCTAATTAGCTCAATTGGAGCATTTCTAGCATGTTTGGTTGAAATTGGAAATTTACATTTTTCTGTTTTGTCAGACGTTTGTAATATTCTCACAATAAGCTAATTAGCTCAATTGGAACATTTCTAGCATGTTTGGTTGAAATCGGAAATTTACATTTTTCACTTTTGTCAGACAATTGCAATATTCTCACAATAAGCTAATTAGCTCAATTGGAGCATTTCTAGCATGTTTGGTTGAAATTGGAAATTTACATTTTTCACTTTTGTCAGACAATTGCAATATTCTCACAATAAGCTAATTAGCTCAATTGGAGCATTTCTAGCATGTTTGGTTGAAATTGGAATTTTACATTTTTCAGTTTTGTCAGACAATTGCAATAGTCTCTCAATAAGCTAGTTAGCTCAATTGGAGCAATTCTAGCATGTTTGGTTTAAATTGGAAATTTACATTTTTCAGTTTTGTCAGACGTTTGTAATATTCTCACAATAAGCTAATTAGCTCAATTGGAGCATTTCTAGCATGTTTGGTTGAAGTTGGAAATTTACATTTTTCAGTGTTGTCAGACGTTTGTAATATTCTCACAATAAGCTAATTAGCTCAATTGGAGCATTTCTAGCATGTTTGGTTGAAATTGGAAATTTACATTTTTCACTTTTGTCAGACGTTTGTAATATTCTCACAATAAGCTAATTAGCTCAATTGGAGCATCTCTAGCATGTTCGGTTGAAATTGGAAATTTACATTTTTCACTTTTGTCAGACAATTGCAATATTCTCACAATAAGCTAATTAGCTCAATTGGAGCATTTCTAGCATGTTTGGTTGAAATTGGAAATTTACATTTTTCAATTTTGTTAGACGTTTGTAATATTCTCACAATAAGCTAATTAGCTCAATTGGAGCATTTCTAGCATGTTTGGTTGAAATTGGAAATTTACATTTTTCAGTTTTGTCAGACAATTGCAATATTCTCACAATAAGCTAATTAGCTCAATTGGAGCATTTCTAGCATGTTTGGTTGAAATTGGAAATTTACATTTTTCACTTTTGTCAGACAATTGCAATATTCTCTCATTAAGCTAATTAGCTCATTTGGAGCATTTCTAGCATTTTTGGTTGAAATTAGAAATTTACATTTTTCAGTGTTGTCAGACGTTTGTAATATTCTCACAATATGCTAATTAGCTCAATTGGAGCATTTCTAGCATGTTTGGTTGAAATTGGAAATTTATATTTTTCAGTTTTGTCAGACGTTTGTAAAATTCTTACAGTAGGCTCATTTGCGCAATTTGAGCATTTCTAGCATGTTTGGTTGAAATTGGAAATTTACATTTTTCAGTGTTGTCAGACGTTTTTAGTATTCTAACAATGGGCTAATTAGCTCAATTGGAGCATTTCTAGCATGTTTGGTTGAAATTGGAAATTTACATTTTTCACTTTTGTCAGACAATTGCAATATTCTCACAATAAGCTAATTAGCTCAATTGGAGCATTTCTAGCATGTTTGGTTGAAATTGCAAATTTACATTTTTCAATTTTGTTAGACGTTTGTAATATTCTCACAATATGCTAATTAGCTCAATTGGAGCATTTCTAGCATGTTTGGTTGAAATTGGAAATTTACATTTTTCAGTGTTGTCAGACGTTTGTAATATTCTCACAATAAGCTAATTAGCTCAATTGGAGCATTTCTAGCATGTTTGGTTGAAATTGGAAATTTACATTTTTCACTTTTGTCAGACGTTTGTAATATTCTCACAATAAGCTAATTAGCTCAATTGGAGCATTTCTAGCATGTTCGGTTGAAATTGGAAATTTACATTTTTCACTTTTGTCAGACAATTGCAATATTCTCACAATAAGCTAATTAGCTCAATTGGAGCATTTCTAGCATGTTTGGTTGAAATTGGAAATTTACATTTTTCAATTTTGTTAGACGTTTGTAATATTCTCACAATAAGCTAATTAGCTCAATTGGAGCATTTCTAGCATGTTTGGTTGAAATTGGAAATTTACATTTTTCAGTTTTGTCAGACAATTGCAATATTCTCACAATAAGCTAATTAGCTCAATTGGAGCATTTCTAGCATGTTTGGTTGAAATTGGAAATTTACATTTTTCACTTTTGTCAGACAATTGCAATATTCTCTCATTAAGCTAATTAGCTCATTTGGAGCATTTCTAGCATTTTTGGTTGAAATTAGAAATTTACATTTTTCAGTGTTGTCAGACGTTTGTAATATTCTCACAATATGCTAATTAGCTCAATTGGAGCATTTCTAGCATGTTTGGTTGAAATTGGAAATTTATATTTTTCACTTTTGTCAGACAATTGCAATATTCTCACAATAAGCTAATTAGCTCAATTGGAGCATTTCTAGCATGTTTGGTTGAAATTGGAAATTTATATTTTTCAGTTTTGTCAGACGTTTGTAAAATTCTTACAGTAGGCTTATTTGCGCAATTTGAGCATTTCTAGCATGTTTGGTTGAAATTGGAAATTTACATTTTTCAGTGTTGTCAGACGTTTGTAGTATTCTAACAATGGGCTAATTAGCTCAATTGGAGCATTTCTAGCATGTTTGGTTGAAATTGGAAATTTACATTTTTCACTTTTGTCAGACAATTGCAATATTCTCACAATAAGCTAATTAGCTCAATTGGAGCATTTCTAGCATGTTTGGTTGAAATTGCAAATTTACATTTTTCAATTTTGTTAGACGTTTGTAATATTCTCACAATATGCTAATTAGCTCAATTGGAGCATTTCTAGCATGTTTGGTTGAAATTGGAAATCTACATTTTTCAGTTTTGTCAGACGTTTGTAGTATTCTCACAATAAGCTAATTAGCTCAATTGGAGCATTTCTAGCATGTTTGGTTGAAATTGGAAATTTACATTTTTCAATTCTGTTAGACGTTTGTAATATTCTCACAATAAGCTAATTAGCTCAATTGGAGCATTTCTAGCATGTTTGGTTGAAATTGGAAATTTACATTTTTCAGTTTTGTCAGACAATTGCAATATTCTCACAATAAGCTAATTAGCTCAATTGGAGCATTTCTAGCATGTTTGGTTGAAATTGGAAGTTTACATTTTTCACTTTTGTCAGACAATTGCAATATTCTCTCATTAAGCTAATTAGCTCATTTGGAGCATTTCTAGCATTTTTGGTTGAAATTAGAAATTTACATTTTTCAGTGTTGTCAGACGTTTGTAATATTCTCACAATAAGCTAATTAGCTCAATTGGAGCATTTCTAGCATGTTTGGTTGAAATTGGAAATTTACATTTTTCACTTTTGTCAGACAATTGCAATATTCTCACAATAAGCTAATTAGCTCAATTGGAGCATTTCTAGCATGTTTGGTTGAAATTGAAAATTTACATTTTTCAGTTTTGTCAGACGTTTGTAAAATTCTTACAGTAGGCTTATTTGCGCAATTTGAGCATTTCTAGCATGTTTGGTTGAAATTGGAAATTTACAATTTTCAGTGTTGTCAGACGTTTGTAATATTCTCACAATAAGCTAATTAGCTCAATTGGAGCATTTCTAGCATGTTTGGTTGAAATTGGAAATTTACATTTTTCTGTTTTGTCAGACGTTTGTAATATTCTCACAATAAGCTAATTAGCTCAATTGGAACATTTCTAGCATGTTTGGTTGAAATCGGAAATTTACATTTTTCACTTTTGTCAGACAATTGCAATATTCTCACAATAAGCTAATTAGCTCAATTGGAGCATTTCTAGCATGTTTGGTTGAAATTGGAAATTTACATTTTTCACTTTTGTCAGACAATTGCAATATTCTCACAATAAGCTAATTAGCTCAATTGGAGCATTTCTAGCATGTTTGGTTGAAATTGGAATTTTACATTTTTCAGTTTTGTCAGACAATTGCAATAGTCTCTCAATAAGCTAGTTAGCTCAATTGGAGCAATTCTAGCATGTTTGGTTTAAATTGGAAATTTACATTTTTCAGTTTTGTCAGACGTTTGTAATATTCTCACAATAAGCTAATTAGCTCAATTGGAGCATTTCTAGCATGTTTGGTTGAAATTGGAAATTTACATTTTTCAGTGTTGTCAGACGTTTGTAATATTCTCACAATAAGCTAATTAGCTCAATTGGAGCATTTCTAGCATGTTTGGTTGAAATTGGAAATTTACATTTTTCACTTTTGTCAGACGTTTGTAATATTCTCACAATAAGCTAATTAGCTCAATTGGAGCATCTCTAGCATGTTCGGTTGAAATTGGAAATTTACATTTTTCACTTTTGTCAGACAATTGCAATATTCTCACAATAAGCTAATTAGCTCAATTGGAGCATTTCTAGCATGTTTGGTTGAAATTGGAAATTTACATTTTTCAATTTTGTTAGACGTTTGTAATATTCTCACAATAAGCTAATTAGCTCAATTGGAGCATTTCTAGCATGTTTGGTTGAAATTGGAAATTTACATTTTTCAGTTTTGTCAGACAATTGCAATATTCTCACAATAAGCTAATTAGCTCAATTGGAGCATTTCTAGCATGTTTGGTTGAAATTGGAAATTTACATTTTTCACTTTTTTCAGACAATTGCAATATTCTCTCATTAAGCTAATTAGCTCATTTGGAGCATTTCTAGCATTTTTGGTTGAAATTAGAAATTTACATTTTTCAGTGTTGTCAGACGTTTGTAATATTCTCACAATATGCTAATTAGCTCAATTGGAGCATTTCTAGCATGTTTGGTTGAAATTGGAAATTTATATTTTTCACTTTTGTCAGACAATTGCAATATTCTCACAATAAGCTAATTAGCTCAATTGGAGCATTTCTAGCATGTTTGGTTGAAATTGGAAATTTATATTTTTCAGTTTTGTCAGACGTTTGTAAAATTCTTACAGTAGGCTCATTTGCGCAATTTGAGCATTTCTAGCATGTTTGGTTGAAATTGGAAATTTACATTTTTCAGTGTTGTCAGACGTTTGTAGTATTCTAACAATGGGCTAATTAGCTCAATTGGAGCATTTCTAGCATGTTTGGTTGAAATTGGAAATTTACATTTTTCACTTTTGTCAGACAATTGCAATATTCTCACAATAAGCTAATTAGCTCAATTGGAGCATTTCTAGCATGTTTGGTTGAAATTGCAAATTTACATTTTTCAATTTTGTTAGACGTTTGTAATATTCTCACAATATGCTAATTAGCTCAATTGGAGCATTTCTAGCATGTTTGGTTGAAATTGGAAATCTACATTTTTCAGTTTTGTCAGACGTTTGTAGTATTCTCACAATAAGCTAATTAGCTCAATTGGAGCATTTCTAGCATGTTTGGTTGAAATTGGAAATTTACATTTTTCAATTTTGTTAGACGTTTGTAATATTCTCACAATAAGCTAATTAGCTCAATTGGAGCATTTCTAGCATGTTTGGTTGAAATTGGAAATTTACATTTTTCAGTTTTGTCAGACAATTGCAATATTCTCACAATAAGCTAATTAGCTCAATTGGAGCATTTCTAGCATGTTTGGTTGAAATTGGAAGTTTACATTTTTCACTTTTGTCAGACAATTGCAATATTCTCTCATTAAGCTAATTAGCTCATTTGGAGCATTTCTAGCATTTTTGGTTGAAATTGGAAATTTACATTTTTCAGTGTTGTCAGACGTTTGTAATATTCTCACAATAAGCTAATTAGCTCAATTGGAGCATTTCTAGCATGTTTGGTTGAAATTGGAAATTTACATTTTTCACTTTTGTCAGACAATTGCAATATTCTCACAATAAGCTAATTAGCTCAATTGGAGCATTTCTAGCATGTTTGGTTGAAATTGGAAATTTACATTTTTCAGTTTTGTCAGACGTTTGTAAAATTCTTACAGTAGGCTTATTTGCGCAATTTGAGCATTTCTAGCATGTTTGGTTGAAATTGGAAATTTACAATTTTCAGTGTTGTCAGACGTTTGTAATATTCTCACAATAAGCTAATTAGCTCAATTGGAGCATTTCTAGCATGTTTGGTTGAAATTGGAAATTTACATTTTTCTGTTTTGTCAGACGTTTGTAATATTCTCACAATAAGCTAATTAGCTCAATTGGAACATTTCTAGCATGTTTGGTTGAAATCGGAAATTTACATTTTTCACTTTTGTCAGACAATTGCAATATTCTCACAATAAGCTAATTAGCTCAATTGGAGCATTTCTAGCATGTTTGGTTGAAATTGGAAATTTACATTTTTCACTTTTGTCAGACAATTGCAATATTCTCACAATAAGCTAATTAGCTCAATTGGAGCATTTCTAGCATGTTTGGTTGAAATTGGAATTTTACATTTTTCAGTTTTGTCAGACAATTGCAATAGTCTCTCAATAAGCTAGTTAGCTCAATTGGAGCAATTCTAGCATGTTTGGTTGAAATTGGAAATTTACATTTTTCACTTTTGTCAGACGTTTGTAATATTCTCACAATAAGCTAATTAGCTCAATTGGAGCATCTCTAGCATGTTCGGTTGAAATTGGAAATTTACATTTTTCACTTTTGTCAGACAATTGCAATATTCTCACAATAAGCTAATTAGCTCAATTGGAGCATTTCTAGCATGTTTGGTTGAAATTGGAAATTTACATTTTTCAATTTTGTTAGACGTTTGTAATATTCTCACAATAAGCTAATTAGCTCAATTGGAGCATTTCTAGCATGTTTGGTTGAAATTGGAAATTTACATTTTTCAGTTTTGTCAGACAATTGCAATATTCTCACAATAAGCTAATTAGCTCAATTGGAGCATTTCTAGCATGTTTGGTTGAAATTGGAAATTTACATTTTTCACTTTTGTCAGACAATTGCAATATTCTCTCATTAAGCTAATTAGCTCATTTGGAGCATTTCTAGCATTTTTGGTTGAAATTAGAAATTTACATTTTTCAGTGTTGTCAGACGTTTGTAATATTCTCACAATATGCTAATTAGCTCAATTGGAGCATTTCTAGCATGTTTGGTTGAAATTGGAAATTTATATTTTTCACTTTTGTCAGACAATTGCAATATTCTCACAATAAGCTAATTAGCTCAATTGGAGCATTTCTAGCATGGTTGGTTGAAATTGGAAATTTATATTTTTCAGTTTTGTCAGACGTTTGTAAAATTCTTACAGTAGGCTTATTTGCGCAATTTGAGCATTTCTAGCATGTTTGGTTGAAATTGGAAATTTACATTTTTCAGTGTTGTCAGACGTTTGTAGTATTCTAACAATGGGCTAATTAGCTCAATTGGAGCATTTCTAGCATGTTTGGTTGAAATTGGAAATTTACATTTTTCACTTTTGTCAGACAATTGCAATATTCTCACAATAAGCTAATTAGCTCAATTGGAGCATTTCTAGCATGTTTGGTTGAAATTGCAAATTTACATTTTTCAATTTTGTTAGACGTTTGTAATATTTTCACAATATGCTAATTAGCTCAATTGGAGCATTTCTAGCATGTTTGGTTGAAATTGGAAATCTACATTTTTCAGTTTTGTCAGACGTTTGTAGTATTCTCACAATAAGCTAATTAGCTCAATTGGAGCATTTCTAGCATGTTTGGTTGAAATTGGAAATTTACATTTTTCAATTTTGTTAGACGTTTGTAATATTCTCACAATAAGCTAATTAGCTCAATTGGAGCATTTCTAGCATGTTTGGTTGAAATTGGAAATTTACATTTTTCAGTTTTGTCAGACAATTGCAATATTCTCACAATAAGCTAATTAGCTCAATTGGAGCATTTCTAGCATGTTTGGTTGAAATTGGAAGTTTACATTTTTCACTTTTGTCAGACAATTGCAATATTCTCTCATTAAGCTAATTAGCTCATTTGGAGCATTTCTAGAATTTTTGGTTGAAATTAGAAATTTACATTTTTCAGTGTTGTCAGACGTTTGTAATATTCTCACAAAAAGCTAATTAGCTCAATTGGAGCATTTCTAGCATGTTTGGTTGAAATTGGAAATTTACATTTTTCACTTTTGTCAGACAATTGCAATATTCTCACAATAAGCTAATTAGCTCAATTGGAGCATTTCTAGCATGTTTGGTTGAAATTGGAAATTTACATTTTTCAATTTTGTTAGACGTTTGTAATATTCTCACAATAAGCTAATTAGCTCAATTGGAGCATTTCTAGCATGTTTGGTTGAAATTGGAAATTTACATTTTTCAGTTTTGTCAGACAATTGCAATATTCTCACAATAAGCTAATTAGCTCAATTTGAGCATTTTTAGCATGTTTGGTTGAAATTGGAAATCTACATTTTTCAGTGTTGTCAGACGTTTGTAGTATTCTAACAATGAGCTAATTAGCTCAATTGGAGCATTTCGAGCATGTTTGGTTGAAATTGGAAATTTACATATTTCACTTTTGTCAGACAATTGCAATATTCTCACAATAAGCTAATTAGCTCAATTGGAGCATTTCTAGCATGTTTGGTTGAAATTGGAAATTTACATTTTTCAATTTTGTTAGACGTTTGTAATATTCTCACAATATGCTAATTAGCTCAATTGGAGCATTTCTAGCATGTTTGGTTGAAATTGGAAATCTACATTTTTCAGTGTTGTCAGACGTTTGTAGTATTCTCACAATAAGCTAATTAGCTCAATTGGAGCATTTCTAGCATGTTTGGTTGAAATTGGAAATTTACATTTTTCAATTTTGTTAGACGTTTGTAATATTCTCACAATAAGCTAATTAGCTCAATTGGAACATTTCTAGCATGTTTGGTTGAAATCGGAAATTTACATTTCTCACTTTTGTCAGACAATTGCAATATTCTCACAATAAGCTAATTAGCTCAATTGGAGCATTTCTAGCATGTTTGGTTGAAATTGGAAATTTACATTTTTCACTTTTGTCAGACAATTGCAATATTCTCACAATAAGCTAATTAGCTCAATTGGAGCATTTCTAGCATGTTTGGTTGAAATTGGAAATTTACATTTTTCTGTTTTGTCAGACGTTTGTAATATTCTCACAATAAGCTAATTAGCTCAATTGGAGCATTTCTAGCATGTTTGGTTGAAATTGGAAATTTACATTTTTCACTTTTGTCAGACGTTTGTAATATTCTCACAATAAGCTAATTAGCTCAATTGGAGCATTTCTAGCATGTTTGGTTGACATTGGAATTTTACTTTTTTTAGTTTTGTCAGACAATTGCAATAGTCTCTCAATAAGCTAGTTAGCTCAATTGGAGCAATTCTAGCATGTTTGGTTGAAATTGGAAATTTACATTTTTCAGTTTTGTCAGACGTTTGTAATATTCTCACAATAAGCTAATTAGCTCAATTGGAGCATTTCTAGCATGTTTGGTTGAAATTGGAAATTTACATTTTTCAGTGTTGTCAGACGTTTGTAATATTCTCACAATAAGCTAATTAGCTCAATTGGAGCATTTCTAGCATGTTTGGTTGACATTGGAATTTTACTTTTTTTAGTTTTGTCAGACAATTGCAATAGTCTCTCAATAAGCTAGTTAGCTCAATTGGAGCAATTCTAGCATGTTTGGTTGAAATTGGAAATTTACATTTTTCAGTTTTGTCAGACATTTGTAATATTCTCACAATAAGCTAATTAGCTCAATTGGAGCATTTCTAGCATGTTTGGTTGAAATTGGAAATTTACATTTTTCAGTGTTGTCAGACGTTTGTAATATTCTCACAATAAGCTAATTAGCTCAATTGGAGCATTTCTAGCATGTTTGGTTGAAATTGGAAATTTACATTTTTCAGTTTTGTCAGACGTTTGTAATATTCTCACAATAAGCTAATTAGCTCAATTGGAGCATTTCTAGCATGTTTGGTTGAAATTGGAAATTTACATTTTTCAATTTTGTTAGACGTTTGTAATATTCTCACAATAAGCTAATTAGCTCAATTGGAGCATTTCTAGCATGTTTGGTTGAAATTGGAAATTTACATTTTTCAGTTTTGTCAGACAATTGCAATATTCTCACAATAAGCTAATTAGCTCAATTGGAGCATTTCTAGCATGTTTGGTTGAAATTGGAAGTTTACATTTTTCAGTTTTGTCAGACAATTGCAATATTCTCTCATTAAGCTAATTAGCTCATTTGGAGCATTTCTAGCATTTTTGGTTGAAACTGGAAATTTACATTTTTCACTTTTGTCAGACGTTTGTAATATTCTCACAATAAGCTAATTAGCTCAATTGGAGCATCTCTAGCATGTTTGGTTGAAATTGAAAATTTACATTTTTCAGTGTTGTCAGACGTTTGTAATATTCTCACAATAAGCTAATTAGCTCAATTGGAGCATTTCTAGCATGTATGGTTGAAATTGGAAATCTACATTTTTCAGTTTTGTCAGACGTTTGTAATATTCTCACAATAAGCTAATTAGCTCAATTGGAGCATTTCTAGCATGTTTGGTTGAAATTGGAAATTTACATTTTTCAGTTTTGTCAAACAATTGCAATATTCTCTCAATAAGCTAATTAGCTCAATTGGAGCATTTCTAGCATGTTTGGTTGAAATTGGAAATTTACAATTTGCAGTGTTGTCAGACGTTTGTAATATTCTCACAATAAGCTAATTAGCTCAATTGCAGTATTTCTAGCATGTTTGGTTGAAATTGGAAATTTACATTTTTCTGTTTTGTCAGACGTTTGTAATATTCTCACAATAAGCTAATTAGCTCAATTGGAACATTTCTAGCATGTTTGGTTGAAATCGGAAATTTACATTTTTCACTTTTGTCAGACAATTGCAATATTCTCACAATAAGCTAATTAGCTCAATTGGAGCATTTCTAGCATGTTTGGTTGAAATTGGAAATTTACATTTTTCAGTTTTGTCAGACGTTTGTAATATTCTCACAATAAGCTAATTAGCTCAATTGGAGCATTTCTAGCATGTTTGGTTGAAATTGGAAATTTACATTTTTCAGTTTTGTCAGACGTTTGTAATATTCTCACAATAAGCTAATTAGCTCAATTGGAGCATTTCTAGCATGTTTGGTTGAAATTGGAAATTTACATTTTTCACTTTTGTCAGACGTTTTTAATATTCTCACAATAAGCTAATTAGCTCAATTGGAGCATTTCTAGCATGTTTGGTTGACATTGGAATTTTACATTTTTCAGTTTTGTCAGACAATTGCAATAGTCTCTCAATAAGCTAGTTAGCTCAATTGGAGCAATTCTAGCATGTTTGATTGAAATTGGAAATTTACATTTTTCACTTTTGTCAGACGTTTGTAATATTCTCACAATAAGCTAATTAGCTCAATTGGAGCATTTCTAGCATGTTTGGTTGAAATTGGAAATTTACATTTTTCAGTGTTGTCAGACGTTTGTAATATTCTCACAATAAGCTAATTAGCACAATTGGAGCATTTCTAGCATGTTTGGTTGAAATTGGAAATTTACATTTTTCAGTTTTGTCAGACGTTTGTAATATTCTCACAATAAGCTAATTAGCTCAATTGGAGCATTTCTAGCATGTTTGGTTGAAATTGGAAATTTACATTTTTCACTTTTGTCAGACAATTGCAATATTCTCACAATAAGCTAATTAGCTCAATTGGAGCATTTCTAGCATGTTTGGTTGAAATAGGAAATTTACATTTTTCAATTTTGTTAGACGTTTGTAATATTCTCACAATAAGCTAATTAGCTCAATTGGAGCATTTCTAGCATGTTTGGTTGAAATTGGAAATTTACATTTTTCAGTTTTGTCAGACAATTGCAATATTCTCACAATAAGCTAATTAGCTCAATTGGAGCATTTCTAGCATGTTTGGTTGAAATTGGAAGTTTACATTTTTCACTTTTGTCAGACAATTGCAATATTCTCTCATTAAGCTAATTAGCTCATTTGGAGCATTTCTAGCATTTTTGGTTGAAATTAGAAATTTACATTTTTCAGTGTTGTCAGACGTTTGTAATATTCTCACAATAAGCTAATTAGCTCAATTGGAGCATTTCTAGCATGTTTGGTTGAAATTGGAAATTTACATTTTTCAGTTTTGTCAGACGTTTGTAATATTCTCACAATAAGCTAATTAGCTCAATTGGAGCATTTCTAGCATGTTTGGTTGAAATTGGAAATTTACATTTCTCACTTTTGTCAGACGTTTGTAATATTCTCACAATAAGCTAACTAGCTCAATTGGAGCATTTCTATCATGTTTGGTTGACATTGGAATTTTACATTTTTCAGTTTTGTCAGACAATTGCAATAGTCTCTCAATAAGCTAGTTAGCTCAATTGGAGCAATTCTAGCATGTTTGGTTGAAATTGGAAATTTACATTTTTCAGTTTTGTCAGACGTTTGTAATATTCTCACAATAAGCTAATTAGCTCAATTGGAGCATTTCTAGCATGTTTGGTTGAAATTGGAAATTTACATTTTTCAGTGTTGTCAGACGTTTGTAATATTCTCACAATAAGCTAATTAGCTCAATTGGAGCATTTCTAGCATGTTTGGTTGAAATTGGAATTTTACATTTTTCAGTTTTGTCAGACGTTTGTAATATTCTCACAATAAGCTAATTAGCTCAATTGGAGCATTTCTAGCATGTTTGGTTGAAATTGGAAATTTACATTTTTCACTTTTGTCAGACAATTGCAATATTCTCACAATAAGCTAATTAGCTCAATTGGAGCATTTCTAGCATGTTTGGTTGAAATTGGTAGTTTACATTTTTCAATTTTGTTAAACGTTTGTAATATTTTCACAATAAGCTAATTAGCTCAATTGGAGCATTTCTAGCATGTTTGGTTGAAATTGGAAATTTACATTTTTCAGTTTTGTCAGACGTTTGTAAAATTCTTACAGTAGGCTTATTTGCGCAATTTGAGCATTTCTAGCATGTTTGATTGAAATTGGAAATTTACATTTTTCAGTGTTGTCAGACGTTTGTAGTATTCTAACAATGAGCTAATTAGCTCAATTGGAGCATTTCTAGCATGTTTGGTTGAAATTGGAAATTTACATTTTTCACTTTTGTCAGACAATTGCAATATTCTCACAATAAGCTAATTAGCTCAATTGGAGCATTTCTAGCATGTTTGGTTGAAATTGGAAATTTACATTTTTCAATTTTGTTAGACGTTTGTAATATTCTCACAATATGCTAATTAGCTCAATTGGAGCATTTCTAGCATGTTTGGTTGAAATTGGAAATCTACATTTTTCAGTTTTGTCAGACGTTTGTAGTATTCTCACAATAAGCTAATTAGCTCAATTGGAGCATTTCTAGCATGTTTGGTTGAAATTGGAAATTTACATTTTTCAATTTTGTTAGACGTTTGTAATATTCTCACAATAAGCTAATTAGCTCAATTGGAGCATTTCTAGCATGTTTGGTTGAAATTGGAAATTTACATTTTTCAGTTTTGTCAGACAATTGCAATATTCTCACAATAAGCTAATTAGCTCAATTGGAGCATTTCTAGCATGTTTGGTTGAAATTGGAAGTTTACATTTTTCACTTTTGTCAGACAATTGCAATATTTTCTCATTAAGCTAATTAGCTCATTTGGAGCATTTCTAGCATTTTTGGTTGAAATTAGAAATTTACATTTTTCAGTGTTGTCAGACGTTTGTAATATTCTCACAATAAGCTAATTAGGTCAATTGGAGCATTTCTAGCATGTTTGGTTGAAATTGGAAGTTTACATTTTTCAGTTTTGTCAGACAATTGCAATATTCTCACAATAAGCTAATTAGCTCAATTGGAGCATTTCTAGCATGTTTGGTTGAAATTGGAAATTTACATTTTTCAGTTTTGTCAGGCGTTTGTAAAATTCTTACAGTAGGCTTATTTGCGCAATTTGAGCATTTCTAGCATGTTTGGTTGAAATTGGAAATTTACAATTTTCAGTGTTGTCAGTCGTTTGTAATATTCTCACAATAAGCTAATTAGCACAATTGGAGCATTTCTAGCATGTTTGGTTGAAATTGGAAATTTACATTTTTCAGTTTTGTCAGACGTTTGTAATATTCTCACAATAAGCTAATTAGCTCAATTGGAGCATTTCTAGCATGTTTGGTTGAAATTGGAAATTTACATTTTTCACTTTTGTCAGACAATTGCAATATTCTCACAATAAGCTAATTAGCTCAATTGGAGCATTTCTAGCATGTTTTGTTGAAATTGGAAATTTACATTTTTCAATTTTGTTAGACGTTTGTAATATTCTCACAATAAGCTAATTAGCTCAATTGGAGCATTTCTAGCATGTTTGGTTGAAATTGGAAATTTACATTTTTCAGTTTTGTCAGACAATTGCAATATTCTCACAATAAGCTAATTAGCTCAATTGGAGCATTTCTAGCATGTTTGGTTGAAATTGGAAGTTTACATTTTTCACTTTTGTCAGACAATTGCAATATTCTCTCATTAAGCTAATTAGCTCATTTGGAGCATTTCTAGCATTTTTGGTTGAAATTAGAAATTTACATTTTTCAGTGTTGTCAGACGTTTGTAATATTCTCACAATAAGCTAATTAGCTCAATTGGAGCATTTCTAGCATGTTTGGTTGAAATTGGAACTTTACATTTTTCAATTTTGTTAGACGTTTGTAATATTCTCACAATATGCTAATTAGCTCAATTGGAGCATTTCTAGCATGTTTGGTTGAAATTGGAAATCTACATTTTTCAGTTTTGTCAGACGTTTGTAGTATTCTCACAATAAGCTAATTAGCTCAATTGGAGCATTTCTAGCATGTTTGGTTGAAATTGGAAATTTACATTTTTCAATTTTGTTAGACGTTTGTAATATTCTCACAATAAGCTAATTAGCTCAATTGGAGCATTTCTAGCATGTTTGGTTGAAATTGGAAATTTACATTTTTCAGTTTTGTCAGACAATTGCAATATTCTCACAATAAGCTAATTAGCTCAATTGGAGCATTTCTAGCATGTTTGGTTGAAATTGGAAGTTTACATTTTTCACTTTTGTCAGACAATTGCAATATTTTCTCATTAAGCTAATTAGCTCATTTGGAGCATTTCTAGCATTTTTGGTTGAAATTAGAAATTTACATTTTTCAGTGTTGTCAGACGTTTGTAATATTCTCACAATAAGCTAATTAGCTCAATTGGAGCATTTCTAGCATGTTTGGTTGAAATTGGAAGTTTACATTTTTCAGTTTTGTCAGACAATTGCAATATTCTCACAATAAGCTAATTAGCTCAATTGGAGCATTTCTAGCATGTTTGGTTGAAATTGGAAATTTACATTTTTCAGTTTTGTCAGGCGTTTGTAAAATTCTTACAGTAGGCTTATTTGCGCAATTTGAGCATTTCTAGCATGTTTGGTTGAAATTGGAAATTTACAATTTTCAGTGTTGTCAGTCGTTTGTAATATTCTCACAATAAGCTAATTAGCACAATTGGAGCATTTCTAGCATGTTTGGTTGAAATTGGAAATTTACATTTTTCAGTTTTGTCAGACGTTTGTAATATTCTCACAATAAGCTAATTAGCTCAATTGGAGCATTTCTAGCATGTTTGGTTGAAATTGGAAATTTACATTTTTCACTTTTGTCAGACAATTGCAATATTCTCACAATAAGCTAATTAGCTCAATTGGAGCATTTCTAGCATGTTTGGTTGAAATTGGAAATTTACATTTTTCAATTTTGTTAGACGTTTGTAATATTCTCACAATAAGCTAATTAGCTCAATTGGAGCATTTCTAGCATGTTTGGTTGAAATTGGAAATTTACATTTTTCAGTTTTGTCAGACAATTGCAATATTCTCACAATAAGCTAATTAGCTCAATTGGAGCATTTCTAGCATGTTTGGTTGAAATTGGAAGTTTACATTTTTCACTTTTGTCAGACAATTGCAATATTCTCTCATTAAGCTAATTAGCTCATTTGGAGCATTTCTAGCATTTTTGGTTGAAATTAGAAATTTACATTTTTCAGTGTTGTCAGACGTTTGTAATATTCTCACAATAAGCTAATTAGCTCAATTGGAGCATTTCTAGCATGTTTGGTTGAAATTGGAAATTTACATTTTTCAGTTTTGTCAGACGTTTGTAATATTCTCACAATAAGCTAATTAGCTCAATTGGAGCATTTCTAGCATGTTTGGTTGAAATTGGAAATTTACATTTCTCACTTTTGTCAGACGTTTGTAATATTCTCACAATAAGCTAACTAGCTCAATTGGAGCATTTCTAGCATGTTTGGTTGACATTGGAATTTTACATTTTTCAGTTTTGTCAGACAATTGCAATAGTCTCTCAATAAGCTAGTTAGCTCAATTGGAGCAATTCTAGCATGTTTGGTTGAAATTGGAAATTTACATTTTTCAGTTTTGTCAGACGTTTGTAATATTCTCACAATAAGCTAATTAGCTCAATTGGAGCATTTCTAGCATGTTTGGTTGAAATTGGAAATTTACATTTTTCAGTGTTGTCAGACGTTTGTAATATTCTCACAATAAGCTAATTAGCTCAATTGGAGCATTTCTAGCATGTTTGGTTGAAATTGGAATTTTACATTTTTCAGTTTTGTCAGACGTTTGTAATATTCTCACAATAAGCTAATTAGCTCAATTGGAGCATTTCTAGCATGTTTGGTTGAAATTGGAAATTTACATTTTTCACTTTTGTCAGACAATTGCAATATTCTCACAATAAGCTAATTAGCTCAATTGGAGCATTTCTAGCATGTTTGGTTGAAATTGGTAGTTTACATTTTTCAATTTTGTTAAACGTTTGTAATATTTTCACAATAAGCTAATTAGCTCAATTGGAGCATTTCTAGCATGTTTGGTTGAAATTGGAAATTTACATTTTTCAGTTTTGTCAGACGTTTGTAAAATTCTTACAGTAGGCTTATTTGCGCAATTTGAGCATTTCTAGCATGTTTGGTTGAAATTGGAAATTTACATTTTTCAGTGTTGTCAGACGTTTGTAGTATTCTAACAATGAGCTAATTAGCTCAATTGGAGCATTTCTAGCATGTTTGGTTGAAATTGGAAATTTACATTTTTCACTTTTGTCAGACAATTGCAATATTCTCACAATAAGCTAATTAGCTCAATTGGAGCATTTCTAGCATGTTTGGTTGAAATTGGAAATCTACATTTTTCAGTTTTGTCAGACGTTTGTAGTATTCTCACAATAAGCTAATTAGCTCAATTGGAGCATTTCTAGCATGTTTGGTTGAAATTGGAAATTTACATTTTTAAATTTTGTTAGACGTTTGTAATATTCTCACAATAAGCTAATTAGCTCAATTGGAGCATTTCTAGCATGTTTGGTTGAAATTGGAAATTTACATTTTTCAGTTTTGTCAGACAATTGCAATATTCTCACAATAAGCTAATTAGCTCAATTGGAGCATTTCTAGCATGTTTGGTTGAAATTGGAAGTTTACATTTTTCACTTTTGTCAGACAATTGCAATATTTTCTCATTAAGCTAATTAGCTCATTTGGAGCATTTCTAGCATTTTTGGTTGAAATTAGAAATTTACATTTTTCAGTGTTGTCAGACGTTTGTAATATTCTCACAATAAGCTAATTAGCTCAATTGGAGCATTTCTAGCATGTTTGGTTGAAATTGGAAATTTACATTTTTCAGTTTTGTCAGACAATTGCAATATTCTCACAATAAGCTAATTAGCTCAATTGGAGCATTTCTAGCATGTTTGGTTGAAATTGGAAATTTACATTTTTCAGTTTTGTCAGGCGTTTGTAAAATTCTTACAGTAGGCTTATTTGCGCAATTTGAGCATTTCTAGCATGTTTGGTTGAAATTGGAAAATTACAATTTTCAGTGTTGTCAGTCGTTTGTAATATTCTCACAATAAGCTAATTAGCTCAATTGGAGCATTTCTAGCATGTTTGGTTGAAATTGGAAATTTACATTTTTCTGTTTTGACAGACGTTTGTAATATTCTCACAATAAGCTAACTAGCTCAATTGGAACATTTCTAGCATGTTTGGTTGAAATCGGAAATTTACATTTTTCACTTTTGTCAGACAATTGCAATATTCTCACAATAAGCTAATTAGCCCAATTGGAGCATTTCTAGCATGTTTGGTTGAAATTGGAAATTTACATTTTTCACTTTTGTCAGACAATTGCAATATTCTCACAATAAGCTAATTAGCTCAATTGGAGCATTTCTAGCATGTTTGGTTGAAATTGGAAATTTACATTTTTCAGTTTTGTCAGACGTTTGTAATATTCTCACAATAAGCTAATTAGCTCAATTGGAGCATTTCTAGCATGTTTGGTTGAAATTGGAAATTTACATTTTTCACTTTTGTCAGACGTTTGTAATATTCTCACAATAAGCTAATTAGCTCAATTGGAGCATTTCTAGCATGTTTGGTTGACATTGGAATTTTACATTTTTTAGTTTTGTCAGACAATTGCAATTGTCTCTCAATAAGCTAGTTAGCTCAATTGGAGCAATTCTAGCATGTTTGGTTGAAATTGGAAATTTACATTTTTCAGTTTTGTCAGACGTTTGTAATATTCTAACAATGAGCTAATTAGCTCAATTGGAGCATTTCTAGTATGTTTGGTTGAAATTGGAAATTTACATTTTTCAGTTTTGTCAGACAATTGCAATATTCTCACAATAAGCTAATTAGCTCAATTAGAGCATTTCTAGCATGTTTGGTTGAAATTGGAAATTTACATTTTTCAGTTTTGTCAGGCGTTTGTAAAATTTTTACAGTAGGCTTATTTGCGCAATTTGAGCATTTCTAGCATGTTTGGTTGAAATTGGAAATTTACAATTTTCAGTGTTGTCAGACGTTTGTAATATTCTCACAATAAGCTAATTAGCTCAATTGGAGCATTTCTAGCATGTTTGGTTGAAATTGGAAATTTAAATTTTTCTGTTTTGTCAGACGTTTGTAATATTCTCACAATAAGCTAACTAGCTCAATTGGAACATTTCTAGCATGTTTGGTTGAAATCGGAAATTTACATTTTTCACTTTTGTCAGACAATTGCAATATTCTCACAATAAGCTAATTAGCTCAATTGGAGCATTTCTAGCATGTTTGGTTGAAATTGGAAATTTACATTTTTTACTTTTGTCAGACAATTGCAATATTCTCACAATAAGCTAATTAGCTCAATTGGAGCATTTCTAGCATGTTTGGTTGAAATTGGAAATTTACATTTTTCAGTTTTGTCAGACGTTTGTAATATTCTCACAATAAGCTAATTAGCTCAATTGGAGCATTTCTAGCATGTTTGGTTGAAATTGGAAATTTACACTTTTCACTTTTGTCAGACGTTTGTAATATTCTCACAATAAGCTAATTAGCTCAATTGGAGCATTTCTAGCATGTTTGGTTGACATTGGAATTTTACATTTTTCAGTTTTGTCAGACAATTGCAATAGTCTCTCAATAAGCTAGTTAGCTCAATTGGAGCAATTCTAGCATGTTTGGTTGAAATTGGAAATCTGCATTTTTCAGTTTTGTCAGACGTTTGTAATATTCTCACAATAAGCTAATTAGCTCAATTGGAGCATTTCTAGCATGTTTGGTTGACATTGGAAATTTACATTTTTCAGTGTTGTCAGACGTTTGTAATATTCTCACAATAAGCTAATTAGCTCAATTGGAGCATTTCTAGCATGTTTGGTTGAAATTGGAAATTTACATTTTTCAGTTTTGTCAGACGTTTGTAATATTCTCACAATAAGCTAATTAGCTCAATTGGAGCATTTCTAGCATGTTTGGTTGAAATTGGAAATTTACATTTTTCACTTTTGTCAGACAATTGCAATATTCTCACAATAAGCTAATTAGCTCAATTGGAGCATTTCTAGCATGTTTGGTTGAAATTGGAAATTTACATTTTTCAATTTTGTTAGACGTTTGTAATATTCTCACAATAAGCTAATTAGCTCAATTGGAGCATTTCTAGCATGTTTGGTTGAAATTGGAAGTTTACATTTTTCACTTTTGTCAGACAATTGCAATATTCTCACAATAAGCTAATTAGCTCAATTGGAGCATTTCTAGCATGTTTGGTTGAAATTGGAAATTTACATTTTTCAATTTTGTTAGACGTTTGTAATATTCTCACAATAAGCTAATTAGCTCAATTGGAGCATTTCTAGCATGTTTGGTTGAAATTGGAAATTTACATTTTTCAGTTTTGTCAGACGTTTGTAAAATTCTTACAGTAGGCTTATTTGCGCAATTTGAGCATTTCTAGCATGTTTGGTTGAAATTGGAAATTTACATTTTTCAGTGTTGTCAGACGTTTGTAGTATTCTAACAATGAGCTAATTAGCTCAATTGGAGCATTTCTAGCATGTTTGGTTGAAATTGGAAATTTACATTTTTCACTTTTGTCAGACAATTGCAATATTCTCACAATAAGCTAATTAGCTCAATTGGAGCATTTCTAGCATGTTTGGTTGAAATTGGAAATCTACATTTTTCAGTTTTGTCAGACGTTTGTAGTATTCTCACAATAAGCTAATTAGCTCAATTGGAGCATTTCTAGCATGTTTGGTTGAAATTGGAAATTTACATTTTTAAATTTTGTTAGACGTTTGTAATATTCTCACAATAAGCTAATTAGCTCAATTGGAGCATTTCTAGCATGTTTGGTTGAAATTGGAAATTTACATTTTTCAGTTTTGTCAGACAATTGCAATATTCTCACAATAAGCTAATTAGCTCAATTGGAGCATTTCTAGCATGTTTGGTTGAAATTGGAAGTTTACATTTTTCACTTTTGTCAGACAATTGCAATATTTTCTCATTAAGCTAATTAGCTCATTTGGAGCATTTCTAGCATTTTTGGTTGAAATTAGAAATTTACATTTTTCAGTGTTGTCAGACGTTTGTAATATTCTCACAATAAGCTAATTAGCTCAATTGGAGCATTTCTAGCATGTTTGGTTGAAATTGGAAATTTACATTTTTCAGTTTTGTCAGACAATTGCAATATTCTCACAATAAGCTAATTAGCTCAATTGGAGCATTTCTAGCATGTTTGGTTGAAATTGGAAATTTACATTTTTCAGTTTTGTCAGGCGTTTGTAAAATTCTTACAGTAGGCTTATTTGCGCAATTTGAGCATTTCTAGCATGTTTGGTTGAAATTGGAAAATTACAATTTTCAGTGTTGTCAGTCGTTTGTAATATTCTCACAATAAGCTAATTAGCTCAATTGGAGCATTTCTAGCATGTTTGGTTGAAATTGGAAATTTACATTTTTCTGTTTTGACAGACGTTTGTAATATTCTCACAATAAGCTAACTAGCTCAATTGGAACATTTCTAGCATGTTTGGTTGAAATCGGAAATTTACATTTTTCACTTTTGTCAGACAATTGCAATATTCTCACAATAAGCTAATTAGCCCAATTGGAGCATTTCTAGCATGTTTGGTTGAAATTGGAAATTTACATTTTTCACTTTTGTCAGACAATTGCAATATTCTCACAATAAGCTAATTAGCTCAATTGGAGCATTTCTAGCATGTTTGGTTGAAATTGGAAATTTACATTTTTCAGTTTTGTCAGACGTTTGTAATATTCTCACAATAAGCTAATTAGCTCAATTGGAGCATTTCTAGCATGTTTGGTTGAAATTGGAAATTTACATTTTTCACTTTTGTCAGACGTTTGTAATATTCTCACAATAAGCTAATTAGCTCAATTGGAGCATTTCTAGCATGTTTGGTTGACATTGGAATTTTACATTTTTTAGTTTTGTCAGACAATTGCAATAGTCTCTCAATAAGCTAGTTAGCTCAATTGGAGCAATTCTAGCATGTTTGGTTGAAATTGGAAATTTACATTTTTCAGTTTTGTCAGACGTTTGTAATATTCTAACAATGAGCTAATTAGCTCAATTGGAGCATTTCTAGTATGTTTGGTTGAAATTGGAAATTTACATTTTTCAGTTTTGTCAGACAATTGCAATATTCTCACAATAAGCTAATTAGCTCAATTAGAGCATTTCTAGCATGTTTGGTTGAAATTGGAAATTTACATTTTTCAGTTTTGTCAGGCGTTTGTAAAATTTTTACAGTAGGCTTATTTGCGCAATTTGAGCATTTCTAGCATGTTTGGTTGAAATTGGAAATTTACAATTTTCAGTGTTGTCAGACGTTTGTAATATTCTCACAATAAGCTAATTAGCTCAATTGGAGCATTTCTAGCATGTTTGGTTGAAATTGGAAATTTAAATTTTTCTGTTTTGTCAGACGTTTGTAATATTCTCACAATAAGCTAACTAGCTCAATTGGAACATTTCTAGCATGTTTGGTTGAAATCGGAAATTTACATTTTTCACTTTTGTCAGACAATTGCAATATTCTCACAATAAGCTAATTAGCTCAATTGGAGCATTTCTAGCATGTTTGGTTGAAATTGGAAATTTACATTTTTCACTTTTGTCAGACAATTGCAATATTCTCACAATAAGCTAATTAGCTCAATTGGAGCATTTCTAGCATGTTTGGTTGAAATTGGAAATTTACATTTTTCAGTTTTGTCAGACGTTTGTAATATTCTCACAATAAGCTAATTAGCTCAATTGGAGCATTTCTAGCATGTTTGGTTGAAATTGGAAATTTACACTTTTCACTTTTGTCAGACGTTTGTAATATTCTCACAATAAGCTAATTAGCTCAATTGGAGCATTTCTAGCATGTTTGGTTGACATTGGAATTTTACATTTTTCAGTTTTGTCAGACAATTGCAATAGTCTCTCAATAAGCTAGTTAGCTCAATTGGAGCAATTCTAGCATGTTTGGTTGAAATTGGAAATCTGCATTTTTCAGTTTTGTCAGACGTTTGTAATATTCTCACAATAAGCTAATTAGCTCAATTGGAGCATTTCTAGCATGTTTGGTTGACATTGGAAATTTACATTTTTCAGTGTTGTCAGACGTTTGTAATATTCTCACAATAAGCTAATTAGCTCAATTGGAGCATTTCTAGCATGTTTGGTTGAAATTGGAAATTTACATTTTTCAGTTTTGTCAGACGTTTGTAATATTCTCACAATAAGCTAATTAGCTCAATTGGAGCATTTCTAGCATGTTTGGTTGAAATTGGAAATTTACATTTTTCACTTTTGTCAGACAATTGCAATATTCTCACAATAAGCTAATTAGCTCAATTGGAGCATTTCTAGCATGTTTGGTTGAAATTGGAAATTTACATTTTTCAATTTTGTTAGACGTTTGTAATATTCTCACAATAAGCTAATTAGCTCAATTGGAGCATTTCTAGCATGTTTGGTTGAAATTGGAAGTTTACATTTTTCACTTTTGTCAGACAATTGCAATATTCTCACAATAAGCTAATTAGCTCAATTGGAGCATTTCTAGCATGTTTGGTTGAAATTGGAAATTTACATTTTTCAATTTTGTTAGACGTTTGTAATATTCTCACAATAAGCTAATTAGCTCAATTGGAGCATTTCTAGCATGTTTGGTTGAAATTGGAAGTTTACATTTTTCACTTTTGTCAGACAATTGCAATATTCTCTCATTAAGCTAATTAGCTCATTTGGAGCATTTCTAGCATTTTTGGTTGAAATTAGAAATTTACATTTTTCAGTGTTGTCAGACGTTTGTAATATTCTCACAATAAGCTAATTAGCTCAATTGGAGCATTTCTAGCATGTTTGGTTGAAATTGGAAATTTATATTTTTCACTTTTGTCAGACAATTGCAATATTCTCACAATAAGCTAATTAGCTCAATTGGAGCATTTCTAGCATGTTTGGTTGAAATTGGAAATTTACATTTTTCAGTTTTGTCAGACGTTTGTAAAATTCTTACAGTAGGCTTATTTGCGCAATTTGAGCATTTCTAGCATGTTTGGTTGAAATTGGAAATTTACATTTTTCAGTGTTGTCAGACGTTTGTAGTATTCTAACAATGAGCTAATTAGCTCAATTGGAGCATTTCTAGCATGTTTGGTTGAAATTGGAAATTTACATTTTTCAATTTTGTCAGACAATTGCAATATTCTCACAATAAGCTAATTAGCTCAATTGGAGCATTTCTAGCATGTTTGGTTGAAATTGGAAATTTACATTTCTCAATTTTGTTAGACGTTTGTAATATTCTCACAATATGCTAATTAGCTCAATTGGAGCATTTCTAGCATGTTTGGTTGAAATTGGAAATCTACATTTTTCAGTTTTGTCAGACGTTTGTAGTATTCTCACAATAAGCTAATTAGCTCAATTGGAGCATTTCTAGCATGTTTGGTTGAAATTGGAAATTTACATTTTTCAATTTTGTTAGACGTTTGTAATATTCTCACAATAAGCTAATTAGCTCAATTGGAGCATTTCTAGCATGTTTGGTTGAAATTGGAAATTTACATTTTTCAGTTTTGTCAGACAATTGCAATATTCTCACAATAAGCTAATTAGCTCAATTGGAGCATTTCTAGCATGTTTGGTTGAAATTGAAAGTTTACATTTTTCACTTTTGTCAGACAATTGCAATATTCTCTCATTAAGCTAATTAGCTCATTTGGAGCATTTCTAGCATTTTTGGTTGAAATTAGAAATTTACATTTTTCAGTGTTGTCAGACGTTTGTAATATTCTCACAATAAGCTAATTAGCTCAATTGAAGCATTTCTAGCATGTTTGGTTGAAATTGGAAATTTACATTTTTCAGTTTTGTCAGACAATTGCAATATTCTCACAATAAGCTAATTAGCTCAATTGGAGCATTTCTAGCATGTTTGGTTGAAATTGGAAATTTACATTTTTCAGTTTTGTCAGACGTTTGTAAAATTCTTACAGTAGGCTTATTTGCGCAATTTGAGCATTTCTAGCATGTTTGGTTGAAATTGAAAATCTACATTTTTCAGTTTTGTCAGACGTTTGTAGTAATCTCACAATAAGCTAATTAGCTCAATTGGAGGATTTCTAGCATGTTTGGTTGAAATTGGAAATTTACATTTTTCAATTTTGTTAGACGTTTGTAATATTCTCACAATAAGCTAATTAGCTCAATTGGAGCATTTCTAGCATGTTTGGTTGAAATTGGAAATTTACATTTTTCAGTTTTGTCAGACAATTGCAATATTCTCACAATAAGCTAATTAGCTCAATTGGAGCATTTCTAGCATGTTTGGTTGAAATTGGAAGTTTACATTTTTCACTTTTGTCAGACAATTGCAATATTTTCTCATTAAGCTAATTAGCTCAATTGGAGCATTTCTAGCATGTTTGGTTGAAATTGGAAATTTACATTTTTCAATTTTGTTAGACGTTTGTAATATTCTCACAATAAGCTAATTAGCTCAATTGGAGCATTTCTAGCATGTTTGGTTGAAATTGGAAATTTACATTTTTCAGCTTTGTCAGACAATTGCAATATTCTCACAATAAGCTAATTAGCTCAATTGGAGCATTTCTAGCATGTTTGGTTGAAATTGGAAGTTTACATTTTTCACTTTTGTCAGACAATTGCAATATTTTCTCATTAAGCTAATTAGCTCATTTGGAGCATTTCTAGCATTTTTGGTTGAAATTAGAAATTTAAATTTTTCAGTGTTGTCAGACGTTTGTAATATTCTCACAATAAGCTAATTAGCTCAATTGAAGCATTTCTAGCATGTTTGGTTGAAATTGGAAATTTACATTTTTCAGTTTTGTCAGACAATTGCAATAGTCTCTCAATAAGCTAATTAGCTCAATTGGAGCATTTCTAGCATGTTTGGTTGACATTGGAATTTTACATTTTTCAGTTTTGTCAGACAATTGCAATAGTCTCTCAATAAGCTAGTTAGCTCAATTGGAGCAATTCAAGCATGTTTGGTTGAAATTGGAAATTTACATTTTTCAGTTTTGTCAGACGTTTGTAATATTCTCACAATAAGCTAATTAGCTCAATTGGAGCATTTCTAGCATGTTTGGTTGAAATTGGAAATTTACATTTTTCACTTTTGTCAGACGTTTGTAATATTCTCACAATAAGCTAATTAGCTCAATTGGAGCATTTCTAGCATGTTTGGTTGACATTGGAATTTTACATTTTTCAGTTTTGTCAGACAATTGCAATAGTCTCTCAATAAGCTAGTTAGCTCAATTGGAGCAATTCTAGCATGTTTGGTTGAAATTGGAAATTTACATTTTTCAGTTTTGTCAGACGTTTGTAATATTCTAACAATGAGCTAATTAGCTCAATTGGAGCATTTCTAGCATGTTTGGTTGAAATTGGAAATTTACATTTTTCAGTTTTGTCAGACAATTGCAATATTCTCACAATAAGCTAATTAGCTCAATTGGAGCATTTCTAGCATGTTTGGTTGAAATTGGAAATTTACATTTTTCAGTTTTGTCAGGCGTTTGTAAAATTCTTACAGTAGGCTTATTTGCGCAATTTGAGCATTTCTAGCATGTTTGGTTGAAATTGGAAATTTACAATTTTCAGTGTTGTCAGACGTTTGTAATATTCTCACAATAAGCTAATTAGCTCAATTGGAGCATTTCTAGCATGTTTGGTTGAAATTGGAAATTTACATTTTTCACTTTTGTCAGACGTTTGTAATATTCTCACAATAAGCTAATTAGCTCAATTGGAGCATTTCTAGCATGTTTGGTTGACATTGGAATTTTACATTTTTCAGTTTTGTCAGACAATTGCAATAGTCTCTCAATAAGCTAGTTAGCTCAATTGGAGCAATTCTAGCATGTTTGGTTGAAATTGGAAATTTACATTTTTCACTTTTGTCAGACAATTGCAATATTCTCACAATAAGCTAATTAGCTCAATTGGAGCATTTCTAGCATGTTTGGTTGAAATTGGAAATTTACATTTTTCAGTTTTGTCAGACGTTTGTAATATTCTCACAATAAGCTAATTAGCTCAATTGGAGCATTTCTAGCATGTTTGGTTGAAATTGGAAATTTACAATTTTCAGTGTTGTCAGACGTTTGTAATATTCTCACAATAAGCTAATTAGCTCAATTGGAGCATTTCTAGCATGTTTGGTTGAAATTGGAAATTTACATTTTTCACTTTTGTCAGACGTTTGTAATATTCTCACAATAAGCTAATTAGCTCAATTGGAGCATTTCTAGCATGTTTGGTTGACATTGGAATTTTACATTTTTCAGTTTTGTCAGACAATTGCAATAGTCTCTTAATAAGCTAGTTAGCTCAATTGGAGCAATTCTAGCATGTTTGGTTGAAATTGGAAATTTACATTTTTCACTTTTGTCAGACAATTGCAATATTCTCACAATAAGCTAATTAGCTCAATTGGAGCATTTCTAGCATGTTTGGTTGAAATTGGAAATTTACATTTTTCAGTTTTGTCAGACGTTTGTAATATTCTCACAATAAGCTAATTAGCTCAATTGGAGCATTTCTAGCATGTTTGGTTGAAATTGGAAATTTACATTTTTCACTTTTGTCAGACGTTTGTAATATTCTCACAATAAGCTAATTAACTCAATTGGAGCATTTCTAGCATGTTTGGTTGACATTGGAATTTTACATTTTTCAGTTTTGTCAGACAATTGCAATAGTCTCTCAATAAGCTAGTTAGCTCAATTGGAGCAATTCTAGCATGTTTGGTTGAAATTGGAAATTTACATTTTTCAGTTTTGTCAGACGTTTGTAATATTCTCACAATAAGCTAATTAGCTCAATTGGAGCATTTCTAGCATGTTTGGTTGAAATTGGAAATTTACATTTTTCAGTGTTGTCAGACGTTTGTAATATTCTCACAATAAGCTAATTAGCTCAATTGGAGCATTTCTAGCATGTTTGGTTGAAATTGGAAATTTACATTTTTCAGTTTTGTCAGACGTTTGTAATATTCTCACAATAAGCTAATTAGCTCAATTGGAGCATTTCTAGCATGTTTGGTTGAAATTGGAAATTTACATTTTTCACTTTTGTCAGACAATTGCAATATTCTCACAATAAGCTAATTAGCTCAATTGGAGCATTTCTAGCATGTTTGGTTGAAATTGGAAATTTACATTTTTCAATTTTGTTAGACGTTTGTAATATTCTCACAATAAGCTAATTAGCTCAATTGGAGCATTTCTAGCATGGTCGGTTGAAATTGGAAATTTACATTTTTCAGTTTTGTCAGACAATTGCAATATTCTCACAATAAGCTAATTAGCTCAATTGGAGCATTTCTAGCATGTTTGGTTGAAATTGGAAGTTTACATTTTTCACTTTTGTCAGACAATTGCAATATTCTCTCATTAAGCTAATTAGCTCATTTGGAGCATTTCTAGCATTTTTGGTTGAAATTAGAAATTTACATTTTTCAGTGTTGTCAGACGTTTGTAATATTCTCACAATAAGCTAATTAGCTCAATTGGAGCATTTCTAGCATGTTTGGTTGAAATTGGAAGTTTACATTTTTCACTTTTGTCAGACAATTGCAATATTCTCTCATTAAGCTAATTAGCTCATTTGGAGCATTTCTAGCATTTTTGGTTGAAATTAGAAATTTACATTTTTCAGTGTTGTCAGACGTTTGTAATATTCTCACAATAAGCTAATTAGCTCAATTGGAGCATTTCTAGCATGTTTGGTTGAAATTGGAAATTTATATTTTTCACTTTTGTCAGACAATTGCAATATTCTCACAATAAGCTAATTAGCTCAATTGGAGCATTTCTAGCATGTTTGGTTGAAATTGGAAATTTACATTTTTCAGTTTTGTCAGACGTTTGTAAAATTCTTACAGTAGGCTTATTTGCGCAATTTGAGCATTTCTAGCATGTTTGGTTGAAATTGGAAATTTACATTTCTCAATTTTGTTAGACGTTTGTAATATTCTCACAATATGCTAATTAGCTCAATTGGAGCATTTCTAGCATGTTTGGTTGAAATTGGAAATCTACATTTTTCAGTTTTGTCAGACGTTTGTAGTATTCTCACAATAAGCTAATTAGCTCAATTGGAGCATTTCTAGCATGTTTGGTTGAAATTGGAAGTTTACATTTTTCACTTTTGTCAGACAATTGCAATATTTTCTCATTAAGCTAATTAGCTCATTTGGAGCATTTCTAGCATTTTTGGTTGAAATTAGAAATTTACATTTTTGAGTGTTGTCAGACGTTTGTAATATTCTCACAATAAGCTAATTAGCTCAATTGAAGCATTTCTAGCATGTTTGGTTGAATTTGGAAATTTACATTTTTCAGTTTTGTCAGACAATTGCAATAGTCTCTCAATAAGCTAATTAGCTCAATTGGAGCATTTCTAGCATGTTTGGTTGACATTGGAATTTTACATTTTTCAGTTTTGTCAGACAATTGCAATAGTCTCTCAATAAGCTAGTTAGCTCAATTGGAGCAATTCAAGCATGTTTGGTTGAAATTGGAAATTTACATTTTTCAGTTTTGTCAGACGTTTGTAATATTCTCACAATAAGCTAATTAGCTCAATTGGAGCATTTCTAGCATGTTTGGTTGAAATTGGAAATTTACATTTTTCACTTTTGTCAGACGTTTGTAATATTCTCACAATAAGCTAATTAGCTCAATTGGAGCATTTCTAGCATGTTTGGTTGACATTGGAATTTTACATTTTTCAGTTTTGTCAGACAATTGCAATAGTCTCTCAATAAGCTAGTTAGCTCAATTGGAGCAATTCTAGCATGTTTGGTTGAAATTGGAAATTTACATTTTTCAGTTTTGTCAGACGTTTGTAATATTCTAACAATGAGCTAATTAGCTCAATTGGAGCATTTCTAGCATGTTTGGTTGAAATTGGAAATTTACATTTTTCAGTTTTGTCAGACAATTGCAATATTCTCACAATAAGCTAATTAGCTCAATTGGAGCATTTCTAGCATGTTTGGTTGAAATTGGAAATTTACATTTTTCAGTTTTGTCAGGCGTTTGTAAAATTCTTACAGTAGGCTTATTTGCGCAATTTGAGCATTTCTAGCATGTTTGGTTGAAATTGGAAATTTACAATTTTCAGTGTTGTCAGACGTTTGTAATATTCTCACAATAAGCTAATTAGCTCAATTGGAGCATTTCTAGCATGTTTGGTTGAAATTGGAAATTTACATTTTTCACTTTTGTCAGACGTTTGTAATATTCTCACAATAAGCTAATTAGCTCAATTGGAGCATTTCTAGCATGTTTGGTTGACATTGGAATTTTACATTTTTCAGTTTTGTCAGACAATTGCAATAGTCTCTCAATAAGCTAGTTAGCTCAATTGGAGCAATTCTAGCATGTTTGGTTGAAATTGGAAATTTACATTTTTCACTTTTGTCAGACAATTGCAATATTCTCACAATAAGCTAATTAGCTCAATTGGAGCATTTCTAGCATGTTTGGTTGAAATTGGAAATTTACATTTTTCAGTTTTGTCAGACGTTTGTAATATTCTCACAATAAGCTAATTAGCTCAATTGGAGCATTTCTAGCATGTTTGGTTGAAATTGGAAATTTACAATTTTCAGTGTTGTCAGACGTTTGTAATATTCTCACAATAAGCTAATTAGCTCAATTGGAGCATTTCTAGCATGTTTGGTTGAAATTGGAAATTTACATTTTTCACTTTTGTCAGACGTTTGTAATATTCTCACAATAAGCTAATTAGCTCAATTGGAGCATTTCTAGCATGTTTGGTTGACATTGGAATTTTACATTTTTCAGTTTTGTCAGACAATTGCAATAGTCTCTCAATAAGCTAGTTAGCTCAATTGGAGCAATTCTAGCATGTTTGGTTGAAATTGGAAATTTACATTTTTCACTTTTGTCAGACAATTGCAATATTCTCACAATAAGCTAATTAGCTCAATTGGAGCATTTCTAGCATGTTTGGTTGAAATTGGAAATTTACATTTTTCAGTTTTGTCAGACGTTTGTAATATTCTCACAATAAGCTAATTAGCTCAATTGGAGCATTTCTAGCATGTTTGGTTGAAATTGGAAATTTACATTTTTCACTTTTGTCAGACGTTTGTAATATTCTCACAATAAGCTAATTAACTCAATTGGAGCATTTCTAGCATGTTTGGTTGACATTGGAATTTTACATTTTTCAGTTTTGTCAGACAATTGCAATAGTCTCTCAATAAGCTAGTTAGCTCAATTGGAGCAATTCTAGCATGTTTGGTTGAAATTGGAAATTTACATTTTTCAGTTTTGTCAGACGTTTGTAATATTCTCACAATAAGCTAATTAGCTCAATTGGAGCATTTCTAGCATGTTTGGTTGAAATTGGAAATTTACATTTTTCAGTGTTGTCAGACGTTTGTAATATTCTCACAATAAGCTAATTAGCTCAATTGGAGCATTTCTAGCATGTTTGGTTGAAATTGGAAATTTACATTTTTCAGTTTTGTCAGACGTTTGTAATATTCTCACAATAAGCTAATTAGCTCAATTGGAGCATTTCTAGCATGTTTGGTTGAAATTGGAAATTTACATTTTTCACTTTTGTCAGACAATTGCAATATTCTCACAATAAGCTAATTAGCTCAATTGGAGCATTTCTAGCATGTTTGGTTGAAATTGGAAATTTACATTTTTCAATTTTGTTAGACGTTTGTAATATTCTCACAATAAGCTAATTAGCTCAATTGGAGCATTTCTAGCATGGTCGGTTGAAATTGGAAATTTACATTTTTCAGTTTTGTCAGACAATTGCAATATTCTCACAATAAGCTGATTAGCTCAATTGGAGCATTTCTAGCATGTTTGGTTGAAATTGGAAGTTTACATTTTTCACTTTTGTCAGACAATTGCAATATTCTCTCATTAAGCTAATTAGCTCATTTGGAGCATTTCTAGCATTTTTGGTTGAAATTAGAAATTTACATTTTTCAGTGTTGTCAGACGTTTGTAATATTCTCACAATAAGCTAATTAGCTCAATTGGAGCATTTCTAGCATGTTTGGTTGAAATTGGAAGTTTACATTTTTCACTTTTGTCAGACAATTGCAATATTCTCTCATTAAGCTAATTAGCTCATTTGGAGCATTTCTAGCATTTTTGGTTGAAATTAGAAATTTACATTTTTCAGTGTTGTCAGACGTTTGTAATATTCTCACAATAAGCTAATTAGCTCAATTGGAGCATTTCTAGCATGTTTGGTTGAAATTGGAAATTTATATTTTTCACTTTTGTCAGACAATTGCAATATTCTCACAATAAGCTAATTAGCTCAATTGGAGCATTTCTAGCATGTTTGGTTGAAATTGGAAATTTACATTTTTCAGTTTTGTCAGACGTTTGTAAAATTCTTACAGTAGGCTTATTTGCGCAATTTGAGCATTTCTAGCATGTTTGGTTGAAATTGGAAATTTACATTTTTCAGTGTTGTCAGACGTTTGTAGTATTCTAACAATGAGCTAATTAGCTCAATTGGAGCATTTCTAGCATGTTTGGTTGAAATTGGAAATTTACATTTTTCACTTTTGTCAGACAATTGCAATATTCTCACAATAAGCTAATTAGCTCAATTGGAGCATTTCTAGCATGTTTGGTTGAAATTGGAAATTTACATTTCTCAATTTTGTTAGACGTTTGTAATATTCTCACAATATGCTAATTAGCTCAATTGGAGCATTTCTAGCATGTTTGGTTGAAATTGGAAATCTACATTTTTCAGTTTTGTCAGACGTTTGTAGTATTCTCACAATAAGCTAATTAGCTCAATTGGAGCATTTCTAGCATGTTTGGTTGAAATTGGAAATTTACATTTTTCAATTTTGTTAGACGTTTGTAATATTCTCACAATAAGCTAATTAGCTCAATTGGAGCATTTCTAGCATGTTTGGTTGAAATTGGAAATTTACATTTTTCAGTTTTGTCAGACAATTGCAATATTCTCACAATAAGCTAATTAGCTCAATTGGAGCATTTCTAGCATGTTTGGTTGAAATTGAAAGTTTACATTTTTCACTTTTGTCAGACAATTGCAATAATCTCTCATTAAGCTAATTAGCTCATTTGGAGCATTTCTAGCATTTTTGGTTGAAATTAGAAATTTACATTTTTCAGTGTTGTCAGACGTTTGTAATATTCTCACAATAAGCTAATTAGCTCAATTGAAGCATTTCTAGCATGTTTGGTTGAAATTGGAAATTTACATTTTTCAGTTTTGTCAGACAATTGCAATATTCTCACAATAAGCTAATTAGCTCAATTGGAGCATTTCTAGCATGTTTGGTTGAAATTGGAAATTTACATTTTTCAGTTTTGTCAGACGTTTGTAAAATTCTTACAGTAGGCTTATTTGCGCAATTTGAGCATTTCTAGCATGTTTGGTTGAAATTGGAAATTTACAATTTGCAGTGTTGTCAGACGTTTGTAATATTCTCACAATAAGCTAATTAGCTCAATTGGAGCATTTCTAGCATGTTTGGTTGAAATTGGAAATTTACATTTTTCTGTTTTGTCAGACGTTTGTAATATTCTCACAATAAGCTAATTAGCTCAATTGGAACATTTCTAGCATGTTTGGTTGAAATCGGAAATTTACATTTTTCACTTTTGTCAGACAATTGCAATATTCTCACAATAAGCTAATTAGCTCAATTGGAGCATTTCTAGCATGTTTGGTTGAAATTGGAAATTTACATTTTTCACTTTTGTCAGACAATTGCAATATTCTCACAAAAAGCTAATTAGCTCAATTGGAGCATTTCTAGCATGTTTGGTTGAAATTGGAAATTTACATTTTTCAGTGTTGTCAGACGTTTGTAATATTCTCACAATAAGCTAATTAGCTCAATTGGAGCATTTCTAGCATGTTTGGTTGAAATTGGAAATTTACATTTTTCACTTTTGTCAGACGTTTGTAATATTCTCACAATAAGCCAATTAGCTCAATTGGAGCATTTCTAACATGTTTGGTTGACATTGGAATTTTACATTTTTCAGTTTTGTCAGACAATTGCAATAGTCTCTCAATAAGCTAGTTAGCTCAATTGGAGCAAATCTAGCATGTTTGGTTGAAATTGGAAATTTACATTTTTCAGTTTTGTCAGACGTTTGTAATATTCCCACAATAAGCTAATTAGCTCAATTGGAGCATTTCTAGCATGTTTGGTTGAAATTGGAAATTTACATTTTTCTGTTTTGTCAGACGTTTGTAATATTCTCACAATAAGCTAATTAGCTCAATTGGAACATTTCTAGCATGTTTGGTTGAAATCGGAAATTTACATTTTTCACTTTTGTCAGACAATTGCAATATTCTCACAATAAGCTAATTAGCTCAATTGGAGCATTTCTAGCATCTTTGGTTGAAATTGGAAATTTACATTTTTCACTTTTGTCAGACAATTGCAATATTCTCACAATAAGCTAATTAGCTCAATTGGAGCATTTCTAGCATGTTTGGTTGAAATTGGAAATTTACATTTTTCAGTTTTGTCAGACGTTTGTAATATTCTCACAATAAGCTAATTAGCTCAATTGGAGCATTTCTAGCATGTTTGGTTGAAATTGGAAATTTACATTTTTCACTTTTGTCAGACGTTTGTAATATTCTCACAATAAGCTAATTAGCTCAATTGGAGCATTTCTAGCATGTTTGGTTGACATTGGAATTTTACATTTTTCAGTTTTGTCAGACAATTGCAATAGTCTCTCAATAAGCTAGTTAGCTCAATTGGAGCAATTCTAGCATGTTTGGTTGAAATTGGAAATTTACATTTTTCAGTTTTGTCAGACGTTTGTAATATTCTCACAATAAGCTAATTAGCTCAATTGGAGCATTTCTAGCATGTTTGGTTGAAATTGGAAATTTACATTTTTCAGTGTTGTCAGACGTTTTTAATATTCTCACAATAAGCTAATTAGCTCAATTGGAGCATTTCTAGCATGTTTGGTTAAAATTGGAAATTTACATTTTTCAGTTTTGTCAGACGTTTGTAATATTCTCACAATAAGCTAATTAGCTCAATTGGAGCATTTCTAGCATGTTTGGTTGAAATTGGAAATTTACATTTTTCACTTTTGTCAGACAATTGCAATATTCTCACAATAAGCTAATTAGCTCAATTGGAGCATTTCTAGCATGTTTGGTTGACATTGGAATTTTACATTTTTCAGTTTTGTCAGACAATTGCAATAGTCTCTCAATAAGCTAGTTAGCTCAATTGGAGCAATTCTAGCATGTTTGGTTGAAATTGGAAATTTACATTTTTCAGTGTTGTCAGACGTTTGTAATATTCTCACAATAAGCTAATTAGCTCAATTGGAGCATTTCTAGCATGTTTGGTTGAAATTGGAAATTTACATTTTTCAGTTTTGTCAGACGTTTGTAATATTCTCACAATAAGCTAATTAGCTCAATTGGAGCATTTCTAGCATGTTTGGTTGAAATTGGAAATTTACATTTTTCAGTTTTGTCAGACGTTTGTAATATTCTCACAATAAGCTAATTAGCTCAATTGGAGCATTTCTAGCATGTTTGGTTGAAATTGGAAATTTACATTTTTCACTTTTGTCAGACAATTGCAATATTCTCACAATAAGCTAATTAGCTCAATTGGAGCATTTCTAGCATGTTTGGTTGAAATTGGAAATTTACATTTTTCAATTTTGTTAGACGTTTGTAATATTCTCACAATAAGCTAATTAGCTCAATTGGAGCATTTCTAGCATGGTCGGTTGAAATTGGAAATTTACATTTTTCAGTTTTGTCAGACAATTGCAATATTCTCACAATAAGCTAATTAGCTCAATTGGAGCATTTCTAGCATGTTTGGTTGAAATTGGAAGTTTACATTTTTCACTTTTGTCAGACAATTGCAATATTCTCTCATTAAGCTAATTAGCTCATTTGGAGCATTTCTAGCATTTTTGGTTGAAATTAGAAATTTACATTTTTCAGTGTTGTCAGACGTTTGTAATATTCTCACAATAAGCTAATTAGCTCAATTGGAGCATTTCTAGCATGTTTGGTTGAAATTGGAAGTTTACATTTTTCACTTTTGTCAGACAATTGCAATATTCTCTCATTAAGCTAATTAGCTCATTTGGAGCATTTCTAGCATTTTTGGTTGAAATTAGAAATTTACATTTTTCAGTGTTGTCAGACGTTTGTAATATTCTCACAATAAGCTAATTAGCTCAATTGGAGCATTTCTAGCATGTTTGGTTGAAATTGGAAATTTATATTTTTCACTTTTGTCAGACAATTGCAATATTCTCACAATAAGCTAATTAGCTCAATTGGAGCATTTCTAGCATGTTTGGTTGAAATTGGAAATTTACATTTTTCAGTTTTGTCAGACGTTTGTAAAATTCTTACAGTAGGCTTATTTGCGCAATTTGAGCATTTCTAGCATGTTTGGTTGAAATTGGAAATTTACATTTTTCAGTGTTGTCAGACGTTTGTAGTATTCTAACAATGAGCTAATTAGCTCAATTGGAGCATTTCTAGCATGTTTGGTTGAAATTGGAAATTTACATTTTTCACTTTTGTCAGACAATTGCAATATTCTCACAATAAGCTAATTAGCTCAATTGGAGCATTTCTAGCATGTTTGGTTGAAATTGGAAATTTACATTTCTCAATTTTGTTAGACGTTTGTAATATTCTCACAATATGCTAATTAGCTCAATTGGAGCATTTCTAGCATGTTTGGTTGAAATTGGAAATCTACATTTTTCAGTTTTGTCAGACGTTTGTAGTATTCTCACAATAAGCTAATTAGCTCAATTGGAGCATTTCTAGCATGTTTGGTTGAAATTGGAAATTTACATTTTTCAATTTTGTTAGACGTTTGTAATATTCTCACAATAAGCTAATTAGCTCAATTGGAGCATTTCTAGCATGTTTGGTTGAAATTGGAAATTTACATTTTTCAGTTTTGTCAGACAATTGCAATATTCTCACAATAAGCTAATTAGCTCAATTGGAGCATTTCTAGCATGTTTGGTTGAAATTGAAAGTTTACATTTTTCACTTTTGTCAGACAATTGCAATAATCTCTCATTAAGCTAATTAGCTCATTTGGAGCATTTCTAGCATTTTTGGTTGAAATTAGAAATTTACATTTTTCAGTGTTGTCAGACGTTTGTAATATTCTCACAATAAGCTAATTAGCTCAATTGAAGCATTTCTAGCATGTTTGGTTGAAATTGGAAATTTACATTTTTCAGTTTTGTCAGACAATTGCAATATTCTCACAATAAGCTAATTAGCTCAATTGGAGCATTTCTAGCATGTTTGGTTGAAATTGGAAATTTACATTTTTCAGTTTTGTCAGACGTTTGTAAATTTCTTACAGTAGGCTTATTTGCGCAATTTGAGCATTTCTAGCATGTTTGGTTGAAATTGGAAATTTACAATTTGCAGTGTTGTCAGACGTTTGTAATATTCTCACAATAAGCTAATTAGCTCAATTGGAGCATTTCTAGCATGTTTGGTTGAAATTGGAAATTTACATTTTTCTGTTTTGTCAGACGTTTGTAATATTCTCACAATAAGCTAATTAGCTCAATTGGAACATTTCTAGCATGTTTGGTTGAAATCGGAAATTTACATTTTTCACTTTTGTCAGACAATTGCAATATTCTCACAATAAGCTAATTAGCTCAATTGGAGCATTTCTAGCATGTTTGGTTGAAATTGGAAATTTACATTTTTCACTTTTGTCAGACAATTGCAATATTCTCACAAAAAGCTAATTAGCTCAATTGGAGCATTTCTAGCATGTTTGGTTGAAATTGGAAATTTACATTTTTCAGTGTTGTCAGACGTTTGTAATATTCTCACAATAAGCTAATTAGCTCAATTGGAGCATTTCTAGCATGTTTGGTTGAAATTGGAAATTTACATTTTTCACTTTTGTCAGACGTTTGTAATATTCTCACAATAAGCCAATTAGCTCAATTGGAGCATTTCTAACATGTTTGGTTGACATTGGAATTTTACATTTTTCAGTTTTGTCAGACAATTGCAATAGTCTCTCAATAAGCTAGTTAGCTCAATTGGAGCAAATCTAGCATGTTTGGTTGAAATTGGAAATTTACATTTTTCAGTTTTGTCAGACGTTTGTAATATTCCCACAATAAGCTAATTAGCTCAATTGGAGCATTTCTAGCATGTTTGGTTGAAATTGGAAATTTACATTTTTCTGTTTTGTCAGACGTTTGTAATATTCTCACAATAAGCTAATTAGCTCAATTGGAACATTTCTAGCATGTTTGGTTGAAATCGGAAATTTACATTTTTCACTTTTGTCAGACAATTGCAATATTCTCACAATAAGCTAATTAGCTCAATTGGAGCATTTCTAGCATCTTTGGTTGAAATTGGAAATTTACATTTTTCACTTTTGTCAGACAATTGCAATATTCTCACAATAAGCTAATTAGCTCAATTGGAGCATTTCTAGCATGTTTGGTTGAAATTGGAAATTTACATTTTTCAGTTTTGTCAGACGTTTGTAATATTCTCACAATAAGCTAATTAGCTCAATTGGAGCATTTCTAGCATGTTTGGTTGAAATTGGAAATTTACATTTTTCACTTTTGTCAGACGTTTGTAATATTCTCACAATAAGCTAATTAGCTCAATTGGAGCATTTCTAGCATGTTTGGTTGACATTGGAATTTTACATTTTTCAGTTTTGTCAGACAATTGCAATAGTCTCTCAATAAGCTAGTTAGCTCAATTGGAGCAATTCTAGCATGTTTGGTTGAAATTGGAAATTTACATTTTTCAGTTTTGTCAGACGTTTGTAATATTCTCACAATAAGCTAATTAGCTCAATTGGAGCATTTCTAGCATGTTTGGTTGAAATTGGAAATTTACATTTTTCAGTGTTGTCAGACGTTTTTAATATTCTCACAATAAGCTAATTAGCTCAATTGGAGCATTTCTAGCATGTTTGGTTAAAATTGGAAATTTACATTTTTCAGTTTTGTCAGACGTTTGTAATATTCTCACAATAAGCTAATTAGCTCAATTGGAGCATTTCTAGCATGTTTGGTTGAAATTGGAAATTTACATTTTTCACTTTTGTCAGACAATTGCAATATTCTCACAATAAGCTAATTAGCTCAATTGGAGCATTTCTAGCATGTTTGGTTGACATTGGAATTTTACATTTTTCAGTTTTGTCAGACAATTGCAATAGTCTCTCAATAAGCTAGTTAGCTCAATTGGAGCAATTCTAGCATGTTTGGTGGAAATTGGAAATTTACATTTTTCAGTGTTGTCAGACGTTTGTAATATTCTCACAATAAGCTAATTAGCTCAATTGGAGCATTTCTAGCATGTTTGGTTGAAATTGGAAATTTACATTTTTCAGTTTTGTCAGACGTTTGTAATATTCTCACAATAAGCTAATTAGCTCAATTGGAGCATTTCTAGCATGTTTGGTTGAAATTGGAAATTTACATTTTTCACTTTTGTCAGACAATTGCAATATTCTCACAATAAGCTAATTAGCTCAATTGGAGCATTTCTAGCATGTTTGGTTGAAATTGGAAATTTACATTTTTCAATTTTGTTAGACGTTTGTAATATTCTCACAATAAGCTAATTAGCTCAATTGGAGCATTTCTAGCATGTTTGGTTGAAATTGGAAATTTACATTTTTCAGTTTTGTCAGACAATTGCAATATTCTCACAATAAGCTAATTAGCTCAATTGGAGCATTGCTAGCATGTTTGGTTGAAATTGGAAGTTTACATTTTTCAGTTTTGTCAGACAATTGCAATATTCTCACAATAAGCTAATTAGCTCAATTGGAGCATTTCTAGCATGTTTGGTTGAAATTGGAAATTTACATTTTTCACTTTTGTCAGACAATTGCAATATTCTCACAATAAGCTAGTTAGCTCAATTGGAGCATTTCTAGCATGTTTGGTTGAAATTGGAAATTTACATTTTTCAGTTTTGTCAGACGTTTGTAAAATTCTTACAGTAGGATTATTTGCGCAATTTGAGCATTTCTAGCGTGTTTGGTTGAAATTGGAAATTTACAATTTGCAGTGTTGTCAGACGTTTGTAATATTCTCACAATAAGCTAATTAGCTCAATTGGAGCATTTCTAGCATGTTTGGTTGAATTTGGAAATTTACATTTTTCTGTTTTGTCAGACGTTTGTAATATTCTCACAATAAGCTAATTAGCTCAATTGGAACATTTCTAGCATGTTTGGTTGAAATCGGAAATTTACATTTTTCACTTTTGTCAGACAATTGCAATATTCTCACAATAAGCTAATTAGCTCAATTGGAGCATTTCTAGCATCTTTGGTTGAAATTGGAAATTTACATTTTTCACTTTTGTCAGACAATTGCAATATTCTCACAATAAGCTAATTAGCTCAATTGGAGCATTTCTAGCATGTTTGGTTGAAATTGGAAATTTACATTTTTCAGTTTTGTCAGACGTTTGTAATATTCTCACAATAAGCTAATTAGCTCAATTGGAGCATTTCTAGCATGTTTGGTTGAAATTGGAAATTTACATTTTTCACTTTTGTCAGAGGTTTGTAATATTCTCACAATAAGCTAATTAGCTCAATTGGAGCATTTCTAGCATGTTTGGTTGACATTGGAATTTTACATTTTTCAGTTTTGTCAGACAATTGCAATAGTCTCTCAATAAGCTAGTTAGCTCAATTGGAGCAATTCTAGCATGTTTGGTTGAAATTGGAAATTTACATTTTTCAGTTTTGTCAGACGTTTGTAATATTCTCACAATAAGCTAATTAGCTCAATTGGAGCATTTCTAGCATGTTTGGTTGAAATTGGAAATTTACATTTTTCAGTGTTGTCAGACGTTTTTAATATTCTCACAATAAGCTAATTAGCTCAATTGGAGCATTTCTAGCATGTTTGGTTAAAATTGGAAATTTACATTTTTCAGTTTTGTCAGACGTTTGTAATATTCTCACAATAAGCTAATTAGCTCAATTGGAGCATTTCTAGCATGTTTGGTTGAAATTGGAAATTTACATTTTTCACTTTTGTCAGACAATTGCAATATTCTCACAATAAGCTAATTAGCTCAATTGGAGCATTTCTAGCATGTTTGGTTGACATTGGAAATTTACATTTTTCAGTGTTGTCAGACGTTTGTAATATTCTCACAATAAGCTAATTAGCTCAATTGGAGCATTTCTAGCATGTTTGGTTGAAATTGGAAATTTACATTTTTCAGTTTTGTCAGACGTTTGTAATATTCTCACAATAAGCTAATTAGCTCAATTGGAGCATTTCTAGCATGTTTGGTTGAAATTGGAAATTTACATTTTTCACTTTTGTCAGACAATTGCAATATTCTCACAATAAGCTAATTAGCTCAATTGGAGCATTTCTAGCATGTTTGGTTGAAATTGGAAATTTACATTTTTCAGTTTTGTCAGACAATTGCAATATTCTCACAATAAGCTAATTAGCTCAATTGGAGCATTTCTAGCATGTTTGGTTGAAATTGGAAGTTTACATTTTTCACTTTTGTCAGACAATTGCAATATTCTCTCATTAAGCTAATTAGCTCATTTGGAGCATTTCTAGCATTTTTGGTTGAAATTAGAAATTTAAATTTTTCAGTGTTGTCAGACGTTTGTAATATTCTCACAATAAGCTAATTAGCTCAATTGGAGCATTTCTAGCATGTTTGGTTGAAATTGGAAATTTATATTTTTCACTTTTGTCAGACAATTGCAATATTCTCACAATAAGCTAATTAGCTCAATTGGAGCATTTCTAGCATGTTTGGTTGAAATTGGAAATTTACATTTTTCAGTTTTGTCAGACGTTTGTAAAATTCTTACAGTAGGCTTATTTGCGCAATTTGAGCATTTCTAGCATGTTTGGTTGAAATTGGAAATTTACATTTTTCAGTGTTGTCAGACGTTTGTAGTATTCTAACAATGAGCTAATTAGCTCAATTGGAGCATTTCTAGCATGTTTGGTTGAAATTGGAAATTTACATTTTTCACTTTTGTCAGACAATTGCAATATTCTCACAATAAGCTAATTAGCTCAATTGGAGCATTTCTAGCATGTTTGGTTGAAATTGGAAATTTACATTTCTCAATTTTGTTAGACGTTTGTAATATTCTCACAATATGCTAATTAGCTCAATTGGAGCATTTCTAGCATGTTTGGTTGAAATTGGAAATCTACATTTTTCAGTTTTGTCAGACGTTTGTAGTATTCTCACAATAAGCTAATTAGCTCAATTGGAGCATTTCTAGCATGTTTGGTTGAAATTGGAAATTTACATTTTTCAATTTTGTTAGACGTTTGTAATATTCTCACAATAAGCTAATTAGCTCAATTGGAGCATTTCTAGCAAGTTTGGTTGAAATTGGAAATTTACATTTTTCAGTTTTGTCAGACAATTGCAATATTCTCACAATAAGCTAATTAGCTCAATTGGAGCATTTCTAGCATGTTTGGTTGAAATTGAAAGTTTACATTTTTCACTTTTGTCAGACAATTGCAATATTCTCTCATTAAGCTAATTAGCTCAATTGGAGCATTTCTAGCATGTTTGGTTGAAATTGGAAATTTACATTTTTCAGTTTTGTCAGACGTTTGTAAAATTCTTACAGTAGGCTTATTTGCGCAATTTGAGCATTTCTAGCATGTTTGGTTGAAATTGGAAATCTACATTTTTCAGTTTTGTCAGACGTTTGTAGTATTCTCACAATAAGCTAATTAGCTCAATTGGAGGATTTCTAGCATGTTTGGTTGAAATTGGAAATTTACATTTTTCAATTTTGTTAGACGTTTGTAATATTCTCACAATAAGCTAATTAGCTCAATTGGAGCATTTCTAGCATGTTTGGTTGAAATTGGAAGTTTACATTTTTCACTTTTGTCAGACAATTGCAATATTTTCTCATTAAGCTAATTAGCTCAATTGGAGCATTTCTAGCATGTTTGGTTGAAATTGGAAATTTACATTTTTCAATTTTGTTAGACGTTTGTAATATTCTCACAATAAGCTAATTAGCTCAATTGGAGCATTTCTAGCATGTTTGGTTGAAATTGGAAATTTACATTTTTCAGTTTTGTCAGACAATTGCAATATTCTCACAATAAGCTAATTAGCTCAATTGGAGCATTTCTAGCATGTTTGGTTGAAATTGGAAGTTTACATTTTTCACTTTTGTCAGACAATTGCAATATTTTCTCATTAAGCTAATTAGCTCATTTGGAGCTTTTCTAGCATTTTTGGTTGAAATTAGAAATTTACATTTTTCAGTGTTGTCAGACGTTTGTAATATTCTCACAATAAGCTAATTAGCTCAATTGGAGCATTTCTAGCATGTTTGGTTGAAATTGGAAATTTACATTTTTCAGTTTTGTCAGACAATTGCAATATTCTCACAATAAGCTAATTAGCTCAATTGGAGCATTTCTAGCATGTTTGGTTGAAATTGGAAATTTACATTTTTCAGTTTTGTCAGGCGCTTGTAAAATTCTTACAGTAGGCTTATTTGCGCAATTTGAGCATTTCTAGCATGTTTGGTTGAAATTGGAAATTTACAATTTTCAGTGTTGTCAGACGTTTGTAATATTCTCACAATAAGCTAATTAGCTCAATTGGAGCATTTCTAGCATGTTTGGTTGAAATTGGAAATTTACATTTTTCTGTTTTGTCAGACGTTTGTAATATTCTCACAATAAGCTAACTAGCTCAATTGGAACATTTCTAGCATGTTTGGTTGAAATCGGAAATTTACATTTTTCACTTTTGTCAGACAATTGCAATATTCTCACAATAAGCTAATTAGCCCAATTGGAGCATTTCTAGCATGTTTGGTTGAAATTGGAAATTTACATTTTTCACTTTTGTCAGACAATTGCAATATTCTCACAATAAGCTAATTAGCTCAATTGGAGCATTTCTAGCATGTTTGGTTGAAATTGGAAATTTACATTTTTCAGTTTTGTCAGACGTTTGTAATATTCTCACAATAAGCTAATTAGCTCAAATGGAGCATTTCTAGCATGTTTGGTTGAAATTGGAAATTTACATTTTTCACTTTTGTCAGACGTTTGTAATATTCTCACAATAAGCTAATTAGCTCAATTGGAGCATTTCTAGCATGTTTGGTTGACATTGGAATTTTACATTTTTCAGTTTTGTCAGACAATTGCAATAGTCTCTCAATAAGCTAGTTAGCTCAATTGGAGCAATTCTAGCATGTTTGGTTGAAATTGGAAATTTACATTTTTCAGTTTTGTCAGACGTTTGTAATATTCTAACAATGAGCTAATTAGCTCAATTGGAGCATTTCTAGCATGTTTGGTTGAAATTGGAAATTTACATTTTTCAGTTTTGTCAGACAATTGCAATATTCTCACAATAAGCTAATTAGCTCAATTGGAGCATTTCTAGCATGTTTGGTTGAAATTGGAAATTTACATTTTTCAGTTTTGTCAGGCGTTTGTAAAATTCTTACAGTAGGCTTATTTGCGCAATTTGAGCATTTCTAGCATGTTTGGTTGAAATTGGAAATTTACAATTTTCAGTGTTGTCAGACGTTTGTAATATTCTCACAATAAGCTAATTAGCTCAATTGGAGCATTTCTAGCATGTTTGGTTGAAATTGGAAATTTACATTTTTCTGTTTTGTCAGACGTTTGTAATATTCTCACAATAAGCTAATTAGCTCAATTGGAACATTTCTAGCATGTTTGGTTGAAATCGGAAATTTACATTTTTCAGTTTTGTCAGACAATTGCAATATTCTCACAATAAGCTAATTAGCTCAATTGGAGCATTTCTAGCATGTTTGGTTGAAATTGGAAATTTACATTTTTCACTTTTGTCAGACAATTGCAATATTCTCACAATAAGCTAATTAGCTCAATTGGAGCATTTCTAGCATGTTTGGTTGAAATTGGAAATTTACATTTTTCAGTTTTGTCAGACGTTTGTAATATTCTCACAATAAGCTAATTAGCTCAATTGGAGCATTTCTAGCATGTTTGGTTGAAATTGGAAATTTACATTTTTCACTTTTGTCAGACGTTTGTAATATTCTCACAATAAGCTAATTAGCTCAATTGGAGCATTTCTAGCATGTTTGGTTGACATTGGAATTTTACATTTTTCAGTTTTGTCAGACAATTGCAATAGTCTCTCAATAAGCTAGTTAGCTCAATTGGAGCAATTCTAGCATGTTTGGTTGAAATTGGAAATTTACATTTTTCAGTTTTGTCAGATGTTTGTAATATTCTCACAATAAGCTAATTAGCTCAATTGGAGCATTTCTAGCATGTTTGGTTGAAATTGGAAATTTACATTTTTCAGTGTTGTCAGACGTTTGTAATATTCTCACAATAAGCTAATTAGCTCAATTGGAGCATTTCTAGCATGTTTGGTTGAAATTGGAAATTTACATTTTTCAGTTTTGTCAGACGTTTGTAATATTCTCACAATAAGCTAATTAGCTCAATTGGAGCATTTCTAGCATGTTTGGTTGAAATTGGAAATTTACATTTTTCACTTTTGTCAGACAATTGCAATATTCTCACAATAAGCTAATTAGCTCAATTGGAGCATTTCTAGCATGTTTGGTTGAAATTGGAAATTTACATTTTTCAATTTTGTTAGACGTTTGTAATATTCTCACAATAAGCTAATTAGCTCAATTGGAGCATTTCTAGCATGGTTGGTTGAAATTGGAAATTTACATTTTTCACTTTTGTCAGACAATTGCAATATTCTCACAATAAGCTAATTAGCTCAATTGGAGCATTTCTAGCATGTTTGGTTGAAATTGGAAATTTACATTTTTCACTTTTGTCAGACAATTGCAATATTCTCTCATTAAGCTAATTAGCTCATTTGGAGCATTTCTAGCATTTTTGGTTGAAATTAGAAATTTACATTTTTCAGTGTTGTCAGACGTTTGTAATATTCTCACAATAAGCTAATTAGCTCAATTGGAGCATTTCTAGCATGTTTGGTTGAAATTGGAAGTTTACATTTTTCACTTTTGTCAGACAATTGCAATATTCTCTCATTAAGCTAATTAGCTCATTTGGAGCATTTCTAGCATTTTTGGTTGAAATTGGAAATTTACATTTTTCAGTGTTGTCAGACGTTTGTAGTATTCTAACAATGAGCTAATTAGCTCAATTGGAGCATTTCTAGCATGTTTGGTTGAAATTGGAAATTTACATTTTTCACTTTTGTCAGACAATTGCAATATTCTCACAATAAGCTAATTAGCTCAATTGGAGCATTTCTAGCATGTTTGGTTGAAATTGGAAATTTACATTTTTCAGTGTTGTCAGACGTTTGTAGTATTCTAACAATGAGCTAATTAGCTCAATTGGAGCATTTCTAGCATGTTTGGTTGAAATTGGAAATTTACATTTTTCACTTTTGTCAGACAATTGCAATATTCTCACAATAAGCTAATTAGCTCAATTGGAGCATTTCTAGCATGTTTGGTTGAAATTGGAAATTTACATTTTTCAGTGTTGTCAGACGTTTGTAGTATTCTAACAATGAGCTAATTAGCTCAATTGGAGCATTTCTAGCATGTTTGGTTGAAATTGGAAATTTACATTTTTCACTTTTGTCAGACAATTGCAATATTCTCACAATAAGCTAATTAGCTCAATTGGAGCATTTCTAGCATGTTTGGTTGAAATTGGAAATTTACATTTCTCAATTTTGTTAGACGTTTGTAATATTCTCACAATATGCTAATTAGCTCAATTGGAGCATTTCTAGCATGTTTGGTTGAAATTGGAAATCTACATTTTTCAGTTTTGTCAGACGTTTGTAGTATTCTCACAATAAGCTAATTAGCTCAATTGGAGCATTTCTAGCATGTTTGGTTGAAATTGGAAATTTACATTTTTCAATTTTGTTAGACGTTTGTAATATTCTCACAATAAGCTAATTAGCTCAATTGGAGCATTTCTAGCATGTTTGGTTGAAATTGGAAATTTACATTTTTCAGTTTTGTCAGACAACTGCAATATTCTCACAATAAGCTAATTAGCTCAATTGGAGCATTTCTAGCATGTTTGGTTGAAATTGAAAGTTTACATTTTTCACTTTTGTCAGACAATTGCAATATTCTCTCATTAAGCTAATTAGCTCAATTGGAGCATTTCTAGCATGTTTGGTTGAAATTGGAAATTTACATTTTTCAGTTTTGTCAGACGTTTGTAAAATTCTTACAGTAGGCTTATTTGCGCAATTTGAGCATTTCTAGCATGTTTGGTTGAAATTGGAAATCTACATTTTTCAGTTTTGTCAGACGTTTGTAGTATTCTCACAATAAGCTAATTAGCTCAATTGGAGGATTTCTAGCATGTTTGGTTGAAATTGGAAATTTACATTTTTCAATTTTGTTAGACGTTTGTAATATTCTCACAATAAGCTAATTAGCTCAATTGGAGCATTTCTAGCATGTTTGGTTGAAATTGGAAGTTTACATTTTTCACTTTTGTCAGACAATTGCAATATTTTCTCATTAAGCTAATTAGCTCATTTGGAGCTTTTCTAGCATTTTTGGTTGAAATTAGAAATTTACATTTTTCAGTGTTGTCAGACGTTTGTAATATTCTCACAATAAGCTAATTAGCTCAATTGGAGCATTTCTAGCATGTTTGGTTGAAATTGGAAATTTACATTTTTCAGTTTTGTCAGACAATTGCAATATTCTCACAATAAGCTAATTAGCTCAATTGGAGCATTTCTAGCATGTTTGGTTGAAATTGGAAATTTACATTTTTCAGTTTTGTCAGGCGTTTGTAAAATACTTACAGTAGGCTTATTTGCGCAATTTGAACATTTCTAGCATGTTTGGTTGAAATTGGAAATTTACAAGTTTCAGTGTTGTCAGACGTTTGTAATATTCTCACAATAAGCTAATTAGCTCAATTGGAGCATTTCTAGCATGTTTGGTTGAAATTGGAAATTTACATTTTTCTGTTTTGTCAGACGTTTGTAATATTCTCACAATAAGCTAACTAGCTCAATTGGAACATTTCTAGCATGCTTGGTTGAAATCGGAAATTTACATTTTTCACTTTTGTCAGACAATTGCAATATTCTCACAATAAGCTAATTAGCCCAATTGGAGCATTTCTAGCATGTTTGGTTGAAATTGGAAATTTACATTTTTCACTTTTGTCAGACAATTGCAATATTCTCACAATAAGCTAATTAGCTCAATTGGAGCATTTCTAGCATGTTTGGTTGAAATTGGAAAATTACATTTTTCAGTTTTGTCAGACGTTTGTAATATTCTCACAATAAGCTAATTAGCTCAATTGGAGCATTTCTAGCATGTTTGGTTGAAATTGGAAATTTACATTTTTCACTTTTGTCAGACGTTTGTAATATTCTCACAATAAGCTAATTAGCTCAATTGGAGCATTTCTAGCATGTTTGGTTGACATTGGAATTTTACATTTTTCAGTTTTGTCAGACAATTGCAATAGTCTCTCAATAAGCTAGTTAGCTCAATTGGAGCAATTCTAGCATGTTTGGTTGAAATTGGAAATTTACATTTTTCAGTTTTGTCAGACGTTTGTAATATTCTAACAATGAGCTAATTAGCTCAATTGGAGCATTTCTAGCATGTTTGGTTGAAATTGGCAATTTACATTTTTCAGTTTTGTCAGACAATTGCAATATTCTCACAATAAGCTAATTAGCTCAATTGGAGCATTTCTAGCATGTTTGGTTGAAATTGGAAATTTACATTTTTCAGTTTTGTCAGGCGTTTGTAAAATTCTTACAGTAGGCTTATTTGCGCAATTTGAGCATTTCTAGCATGTTTGGTTGAAATTGGAAATTTACAATTTTCAGTGTTGTCAGACGTTTGTAATATTCTCACAATAAGCTAATTAGCTCAATTGGAGCATTTCTAGCATGTTTGGTTGAAATTGGAAATTTACATTTTTCAGTTTTGTCAGACGTTTGTAATATTCTCACAATAAGCTAATTAGCTCAATTGGAGCATTTCTAGCATGTTTGGTTGAAATTGGAAATTTACATTTTTCACTTTTGTCAGACGTTTGTAATATTCTCACAATAAGCTAATTAGCTCAATTGGAGCATTTCTAGCATGTTTGGTTGACATTGGAAATTTACATTTTTCACTTTTGTCAGACAATTGCAATATTCTCACAATAAGCTAATTAGCTCAATTGGAGCATTTCTAGCATGTTTGGTTGAAATTGGAAATTTACATTTTTCACTTTTGTCAGACAATTGCAATATTCTCACAATAAGCTAATTAGCTCAATTGGAGCATTTCTAGCATGTTTGGTTGAAATTGGAAATTTACAATTTTCAATTTTGTTAGACGTTTGTAATATTCTCACAATAAGCTAATTAGCTCAATTGGAGCATTTCTAGCATGGTTGGTTGAAATTGGAAATTTAAATTTTTCAGTTTTGTCAGACAATTGCAATATTCTCACAATAAGCTAATTAGCTCAATTGGAGCATTTCTAGCATGTTTGGTTGAAATTGGAAATTTACATTTTTCAGTTTTGTCAGGCGTTTGTAAAATTCTTACAGTAGGCTTATTTGCGCAATTTGAACATTTCTAGCATGTTTGGTTGAAATTGGAAATTTACATTTTTCAGTTTTGTCAGACAATTGCAATATTCTCACAATAAGCTAATTAGCTCAATTGGAGCATTTCTAGCATGTTTGGTTGAAATTGGAAATTTACATTTTTCAGTTTTGTCAGGCGTTTGTAAAATTCTTACAGTAGGCTTATTTGCGCAATTTGAACATTTCTAGCATGTTTGGTTGAAATTGGAAATTTACAAGTTTCAGTGTTGTCAGACGTTTGTAATATTCTCACAATAAGCTAATTAGCTCAATTGGAGCATTTCTAGCATGTTTGGTTGAAATTGGAAATTTACATTTTTCTGTTTTGTCAGACGTTTGTAATATTCTCACAATAAGCTAACTAGCTCAATTGGAACATTTCTAGCATGCTTGGTTGAAATCGGAAATTTACATTTTTCACTTTTGTCAGACAATTGCAATATTCTCACAATAAGCTAATTAGCCCAATTGGAGCATTTCTAGCATGTTTGGTTGAAATTGGAAATTTACATTTTTCACTTTTGTCAGACAATTGCAATATTCTCACAATAAGCTAATTAGCTCAATTGGAGCATTTCTAGCATGTTTGGTTGAAATTGGAAATTTACATTTTTCAGTTTTGTCAGACGTTTGTAATATTCTCACAATAAGCTAATTAGCTCAATTGGAGCATTTCTAGCATGTTTGGTTGAAATTGGAAATTTACATTTTTCACTTTTGTCAGACGTTTGTAATATTCTCACAATAAGCTAATTAGCTCAATTGGAGCATTTCTAGCATGTTTGGTTGACATTGGAATTTTACATTTTTCAGTTTTGTCAGACAATTGCAATAGTCTCTCAATAAGCTAGTTAGCTCAATTGGAGCAATTCTAGCATGTTTGGTTGAAATTGGAAATTTACATTTTTCAGTTTTGTCAGACGTTTGTAATATTCTAACAATGAGCTAATTAGCTCAATTGGAGAATTTCTAGCATGTTTGGTTGAAATTGGCAATTTACATTTTTCAGTTTTGTCAGACAATTGCAATATTCTCACAATAAGCTAATTAGCTCAATTGGAGCATTTCTAGCATGTTTGGTTGAAATTGGAAATTTACATTTTTCAGTTTTGTCAGGCGTTTGTAAAATTCTTACAGTAGGCTTATTTGCGCAATTTGAGCATTTCTAGCATGTTTGGTTGAAATTGGAAATTTACAATTTTCAGTGTTGTCAGACGTTTGTAATATTCTCACAATAAGCTAATTAGCTCAATTGGAGCATTTCTAGCATGTTTGGTTGAAATTGGAAATTTACATTTTTCAGTTTTGTCAGACGTTTGTAATATTCTCACAATAAGCTAATTAGCTCAATTGGAGCATTTCTAGCATGTTTGGTTGAAATTGGAAATTTACATTTTTCACTTTTGTCAGACGTTTGTAATATTCTCACAATAAGCTAATTAGCTCAATTGGAGCATTTCTAGCATGTTTGGTTGACATTGGAAATTTACATTTTTCACTTTTGTCAGACAATTGCAATATTCTCACAATAAGCTAATTAGCTCAATTGGAGCATTTCTAGCATGTTTGGTTGAAATTGGAAATTTACATTTTTCACTTTTGTCAGACAATTGCAATATTCTCACAATAAGCTAATTAGCTCAATTGGAGCATTTCTAGCATGTTTGGTTGAAATTGGAAATTTACAATTTTCAATTTTGTTAGACGTTTGTAATATTCTCACAATAAGCTAATTAGCTCAATTGGAGCATTTCTAGCATGGTTGGTTGAAATTGGAAATTTACATTTTTCAGTTTTGTCAGACAATTGCAATATTCTCACAATAAGCTAATTAGCTCAATTGGAGCATTTCTAGCATGTTTGGTTGAAATTGGAAATTTACATTTTTCACTTTTGTCAGACAATTGCAATATTCTCTCATTAAGCTAATTAGCTCATTTGGAGCATTTCTAGCATTTTTGGTTGAAATTAGAAATTTACATTTTTCAGTGTTGTCAGACGTTTGTAATATTCTCACAATAAGCTAATTAGCTCAATTGGAGCATTTCTAGCATGTTTGGTTGAAATTGGAAGTTTACATTTTTCACTTTTGTCAGACAATTGCAATATTCTCTCATTAAGCTAATTAGCTCATTTGGAGCATTTCTAGCATTTTTGGTTGAAATTAGAAATTTACATTTTTCAGTGTTGTCAGACGTTTGTAATATTCTCACAATAAGCTAATTAGCTCAATTGGAGCATTTCTAGCATGTTTGGTTGAAATTGGAAATTTATATTTTTCACTTTTGTCAGACAATTGCAATATTCTCACAATAAGCTAATTAGCTCAATTGGAGCATTTCTAGCATGTTTGGTTGAAATTGGAAATTTACATTTTTCAGTTTTGTCAGACGTTTGTAAAATTCTTACAGTAGGCTTATTTGCGCAATTTGAGCATTTCTAGCATGTTTGGTTGAAATTGGAAATTTACATTTTTCAGTGTTGTCAGACGTTTGTAGTATTCTAACAATGAGCTAATTAGCTCAATTGGAGCATTTCTAGCATGTTTGGTTGAAATTGGAAATTTACATTTTTCACTTTTGTCAGACAATTGCAATATTCTCACAATAAGCTAATTAGCTCAATTGGAGCATTTCTAGCATGTTTGGTTGAAATTGGAAATTTACATTTCTCAATTTTGTTAGACGTTTGTAATATTCTCACAATATGCTAATTAGCTCAATTGGAGCATTTCTAGCATGTTTGGTTGAAATTGGAAATCTACATTTTTCAGTTTTGTCAGACGTTTGTAGTATTCTCACAATAAGCTAATTAGCTCAATTGGAGCATTTCTAGCATGTTTGGTTGAAATTGGAAATTTACATTTTTCAATTTTGTTAGACGTTTGTAATATTCTCACAATAAGCTAATTAGCTCAATTGGAGCATTTCTAGCATGTTTGGTTGAAATTGGAAATTTACATTTTTCAGTTTTGTCAGACAATTGCAATATTCTCACAATAAGCTAATTAGCTCAATTGGAGCATTTCTAGCATGTTTGGTTGAAATTGAAAGTTTACATTTTTCACTTTTGTCAGACAATTGCAATAATCTCTCATTAAGCTAATTAGCTCATTTGGAGCATTTCTAGCATTTTTGGTTGAAATTGGAAATTTACATTTTTCAGTGTTGTCAGACGTTTGTAATATTCTCACAATAAGCTAATTAGCTCAATTGAAGCATTTCTAGCATGTTTGGTTGAAATTGGAAATTTACATTTTTCAGTTTTGTCAGACAATTGCAATATTCTCACAATAAGCTAATTAGCTCAATTGGAGCATTTCTAGCATGTTTGGTTGAAATTGGAAATTTACATTTTTCAGTTTTGTCAGACGTTTGTAAAATTCTTACAGTAGGCTTATTTGCGCAATTTGAGCATTTCTAGCATGTTTGGTTGAAATTGGAAATTTACAATTTGCAGTGTTGTCAGACGTTTGTAATATTCTCACAATAAGCTAATTAGCTCAATTGGAGCATTTCTAGCATGTTTGGTTGAAATTGGAAATTTACATTTTTCTGTTTTGTCAGACGTTTGTAATATTCTCACAATAAGCTAATTAGCTCAATTGAAACATTTCTAGCATGTTTGGTTGAAATCGGAAATTTACATTTTTCACTTTTGTCAGACAATTGCAATATTCTCACAATAAGCTAATTAGCTCAATTGGAGCATTTCTAGCATGTTTGGTTGAAATTGGAAATTTACATTTTTCACTTTTGTCAGACAATTGCAATATTCTCACAAAAAGCTAATTAGCTCAATTGGAGCATTTCTAGCATGTTTGGTTGAAATTGGAAATTTACATTTTTCAGTGTTGTCAGACGTTTGTAATATTCTCACAATAAGCTAATTAGCTCAATTGGAGCATTTCTAGCATGTTTGGTTGAAATTGGAAATTTACATTTTTCACTTTTGTCAGACGTTTGTAATATTCTCACAATAAGCTAATTAGCTCAATTGGAGCATTTCTAGCATGTTTGGTTGACATTGGAATTTTACATTTTTCAGTTTTGTCAGACAATTGCAATAGTCTCTCAATAAGCTAGTTAGCTCAATTGGAGCAAATCTAGCATGTTTGGTTGAAATTGGAAATTTACATTTTTCAGTTTTGTCAGACGTTTGTAATATTCTCACAATAAGCTAATTAGCTCAATTGGAGCATTTCTAGCATGTTTGGTTGAAATTGGAAATTTACATTTTTCAGTGTTGTCAGACGTTTGTAATATTCTCACAATAAGCTAATTAGCTCAATTGGAGCATTTCTAGCATGTTTGGTTGAAATTGGAAATTTACATTTTTCAGTTTTGTCAGACGTTTGTAATATTCTCACAATAAGCTAATTAGCTCAATTGGAGCATTTCTAGCATGTTTGGTTGAAATTGGAAATTTACATTTTTCACTTTTGTCAGACAATTGCAATATTCTCACAATAAGCTAATTAGCTCAATTGGAGCATTTCTAGCATGTTTGGTTGAAATTGGAAATTTACATTTTTCAATTTTGTTAGACGTTTGTAATATTCTCACAATAAGCTAATTAGCTCAATTGGAGCATTTCTAGCATGTTTGGTTGAAATTGGAAATTTACATTTTTCAGTTTTGTCAGACAATTGCAATATTCTCACAATAAGCTAATTAGCTCAATTGGAGCATTTCTAGCATGTTTGGTTGAAATTGGAAATTTACATTTTTCAATTTTGTTAGACGTTTGTAATATTCTCACAATAAGCTAATTAGCTCAATTGGAGCATTTCTAGCATGTTTGGTTGAAATTGGAAATTTACATTTTTCAGTTTTGTCAGACAATTGCAATATTCTCACAATAAGCTAATTAGCTCAATTGGAGCATTTCTAGCATGTTTGGTTGAAATTGGAAATTTACATTTTTCAGTTTTGTCAGACGTTTGTAAAATTCTTACAGTAGGCTTATTTGCGCAATTTGAGCGTTTCTAGCGTGTTTGGTTGAAATTGGAAATTTACAATTTGCAGTGTTGTCAGACGTTTGTAATATTCTCACAATAAGCTAATTAGCTCAATTGGAGCATTTCTAGCATGTTTGGTTGAAATTGGAAATTTACATTTTTCTGTTTTGTCAGACGTTTGTAATATTCTCACAATAAGCTAATTAGCTCAATTGGAACATTTCTAGCATGTTTGGTTGAAATCGGAAATTTACATTTTTCACTTTTGTCAGACAATTGCAATAGTCTCTCAATAAGCTAGTTAGCTCAATTGGAGCAATTCTAGCATGTTTGGTTGAAATTGGAAATTTACATTTTTCAGTTTTGTCAGACGTTTGTAATATTCTAACAATGAGCTAATTAGCTCAATTGGAGCATTTCTAGCATGTTTGGTTGAAATTGGCAATTTACATTTTTCAGTTTTGTCAGACAATTGCAATATTCTCACAATAAGCTAATTAGCTCAATTGGAGCATTTCTAGCATGTTTGGTTGAAATTGGAAATTTACATTTTTCAGTTTTGTCAGGCGTTTGTAAAATTCTTACAGTAGGCTTATTTGCGCAATTTGAGCATTTCTAGCATGTTTGGTTGAAATTGGAAATTTACAATTTTCAGTGTTGTCAGACGTTTGTAATATTCTCACAATAAGCTAATTAGCTCAATTGGAGCATTTCTAGCATGTTTGGTTGAAATTGGAAATTTACATTTTTCTGTTTTGTCAGACGTTTGTAATATTCTCACAATAAGCTAACTAGCTCAATTGGAACATTTCTAGCATGTTTGGTTGAAATCGGAAATTTACATTTTTCACTTTTGTCAGACAATTGCAATATTCTCACAATAAGCTAATTAGCTCAATTGGAGCATTTCTAGCATGTTTGGTTGAAATTGGAAATTTACATTTTTCAGTTTTGTCAGACGTTTGTAATATTCTCACAATAAGCTAATTAGCTCAATTGGAGCATTTCTAGCATGTTTGGTTGAAATTGGAAATTTACATTTTTCACTTTTGTCAGACGTTTGTAATATTCTCACAATAAGCTAATTAGCTCAATTGGAGCATTTCTAGCATGTTTGGTTGACATTGGAATTTTACATTTTTCAGTTTTGTCAGACAATTGCAATAGTCTCTCAATAAGCTAGTTAGCTCAATTGGAGCAATTCTAGCATGTTTGGTTGAAATTGGAAATTTACATTTTTCAGTTTTGTCAGACGTTTGTAATATTCTCACAATAAGCTAATTAGCTCAATTGGAGCATTTCTAGCATGTTTGGTTGAAATTGGAAATTTACATTTTTCAGTGTTGTCAGACGTTTGTAATATTCTCACAATAAGCTAATTAGCTCAATTGGAGCATTTCTAGCATGTTTGGTTGACATTGGAATTTTACATTTTTCAGTTTTGTCAGACAATTGCAATATTCTCACAATAAGCTAATTAGCTCAATTGGAGCATTTCTAGCATGTTTGGTTGAAATTGGAAATTTACATTTTTCAGTTTTGTCAGACGTTTGTAAAATTCTTACAGTAGGCTTATTTGCGCAATTTGAGCATTTCTAGCATGTTTGGTTGAAATTGGAAATTTACAATTTGCAGTGTTGTCAGACGTTTGTAATATTCTCACAATAAGCTAATTAGCTCAATTGGAGCATTTCTAGCATGTTTGGTTGAAATTGGAAATTTACATTTTTCTGTTTTGTCAGACGTTTGTAATATTCTCACAATAAGCTAATTAGCTCAATTGGAACATTTCTAGCATGTTTGGTTGAAATCGGAAATTTACATTTTTCACTTTTGTCAGACAATTGCAATATTCTCACAATAAGCTAATTAGCTCAATTGGAGCATTTCTAGCATGTTTGGTTGAAATTGGAAATTTACAATTTTCAATTTTGTTAGACGTTTGTAATATTCTCACAATAAGCTAATTAGCTCAATTGGAGCATTTCTAGCATGGTTGGTTGAAATTGGAAATTTACATTTTTCAGTTTTGTCAGACAATTGCAATATTCTCACAATAAGCTAATTAGCTCAATTGGAGCATTTCTAGCATGTTTGGTTGAAATTGGAAATTTACATTTTTCACTTTTGTCAGACAATTGCAATATTCTCTCATTAAGCTAATTAGCTCATTTGGAGCATTTCTAGCATTTTTGGTTGAAATTAGAAATTTACATTTTTCAGTGTTGTCAGACGTTTGTAATATTCTCACAATAAGCTAATTAGCTCAATTGGAGCATTTCTAGCATGTTTGGTTGAAATTGGAAGTTTACATTTTTCACTTTTGTCAGACAATTGCAATATTCTCTCATTAAGCTAATTAGCTCATTTGGAGCATTTCTAGCATTTTTGGTTGAAATTAGAAATTTACATTTTTCAGTGTTGTCAGACGTTTGTAATATTCTCACAATAAGCTAATTAGCTCAATTGGAGCATTTCTAGCATGTTTGGTTGAAATTGGAAATTTATATTTTTCACTTTTGTCAGACAATTGCAATATTCTCACAATAAGCTAATTAGCTCAATTGGAGCATTTCTAGCATGTTTGGTTGAAATTGGAAATTTACATTTTTCAGTTTTGTCAGACGTTTGTAAAATTCTTACAGTAGGCTTATTTGCGCAATTTGAGCATTTCTAGCATGTTTGGTTGAAATTGGAAATTTACATTTTTCAGTGTTGTCAGACGTTTGTAGTATTCTAACAATGAGCTAATTAGCTCAATTGGAGCATTTCTAGCATGTTTGGTTGAAATTGGAAATTTACATTTTTCACTTTTGTCAGACAATTGCAATATTCTCACAATAAACTAATTAGCTCAATTGGAGCATTTCTAGCATGTTTGGTTGAAATTGGAAATTTACATTTTTCAATTTTGTTAGACGTTTGTAATATTCTCACAATAAGCTAATTAGCTCAATTGGAGCATTTCTAGCATGTTTGGTTGAAATTGGAAATTTACATTTTTCAGTTTTGTCAGACAATTGCAATATTCTCACAATAAGCTAATTAGCTCAATTGGAGCATTTCTAGCATGTTTGGTTGAAATTGAAAGTTTACATTTTTCACTTTTGTCAGACAATTGCAATAATCTCTCATTAAGCTAATTAGCTCATTTGGAGCATTTCTAGCATTTTTGGTTGAAATTGGAAATTTACATTTTTCAGTGTTGTCAGACGTTTGTAATATTCTCACAATAAGCTAATTAGCTCAATTGAAGCATTTCTAGCATGTTTGGTTGAAATTGGAAATTTACATTTTTCAGTTTTGTCAGACAATTGCAATATTCTCACAATAAGCTAATTAGCTCAATTGGAGCATTTCTAGCATGTTTGGTTGAAATTGGAAATTTACATTTTTCAGTTTTGTCAGACGTTTGTAAAATTCTTACAGTAGGCTTATTTGCGCAATTTGAGCATTTCTAGCATGTTTGGTTGAAATTGGAAATTTACAATTTGCAGTGTTGTCAGACGTTTGTAATATTCTCACAATAAGCTAATTAGCTCAATTGGAGCATTTCTAGCATGTTTGGTTGAAATTGGAAATTTACATTTTTCTGTTTTGTCAGACGTTTGTAATATTCTCACAATAAGCTAATTAGCTCAATTGGAACATTTCTAGCATGTTTGGTTGAAATCGGAAATTTACATTTTTCACTTTTGTCAGACAATTGCAATATTCTCACAATAAGCTAATTAGCTCAATTGGAGCATTTCTAGCATGTTTGGTTGAAATTGGAAATTTACATTTTTCACTTTTGTCAGACAATTGCAATATTCTCACAAAAAGCTAATTAGCTCAATTGGAGCATTTCTAGCATGTTTGGTTGAAATTGGAAATTTACATTTTTCAGTGTTGTCAGACGTTTGTAATATTCTCACAATAAGCTAATTAGCTCAATTGGAGCATTTCTAGCATGTTTGGTTGAAATTGGAAATTTACATTTTTCACTTTTGTCAGACGTTTGTAATATTCTCACAATAAGCTAATTAGCTCAATTGGAGCATTTCTAGCATGTTTGGTTGACATTGGAATTTTACATTTTTCAGTTTTGTCAGACAATTGCAATAGTCTCTCAATAAGCTAGTTAGCTCAATTGGAGCAAATCTAGCATGTTTGGTTGAAATTGGAAATTTACATTTTTCAGTTTTGTCAGACGTTTGTAATATTCTCACAATAAGCTAATTAGCTCAATTGGAGCATTTCTAGCATGTTTGGTTGAAATTGGAAATTTACATTTTTCAGTGTTGTCAGACGTTTGTAATATTCTCACAATAAGCTAATTAGCTCAATTGGAGCATTTCTAGCATGTTTGGTTGAAATTGGAAATTTACATTTTTCAGTTTTGTCAGACGTTTGTAATATTCTCACAATAAGCTAATTAGCTCAATTGGAGCATTTCTAGCATGTTTG